>NC_083116.1:99066656-99390295 GCF_949774975.1 Lagenorhynchus albirostris
ATAAGCATACCATAAATGTACCATGCCAGACTAACCATGTTGTTATAGTGGTAGCTGGGTAACAGTCACACTCAGGAGGTGGAACCTTACAGACACAGAAGCCAACTTCCAATAGGCTCCTTTACCCAAGAGAGTTTTCTCAGAGTCTGTGCTATGTTAGCACACCATGTAAATCTCCAAAAGGGGGTACTAGAATAGAACCTTCCTAACTTATTTCATCACCGAATCTATTTTTCCACAGGGCCGCTCTTGATCCTAGTGTCCTACACTTGGGGAAACACCGCAGTACTCAAGTAACATGTAGCGTTTGGTTTCCATTTTCTCTTGTAACAACGAAAATACACATACGCTGTAGGTGGACCTTCTCAATACTGTGAAGCGGCAGAGGGATGCTAGCCCTGCTGTCCAACGCAACAGCCAACCCACATGTGGTTCTCGAGCACTTGAAGTGTGGCTAGTCCGATTGGAGGTGTGTAGTAAGTGTAAAATATACACCAGATTTTGAAGAGTCAGTACCCCAAACTGTCAAATATCTCATTAATAACTTTATATTGATTACGTGTTGAAATGATAATATTTTGGATAGACTGAGTTAAATCAAGAGTCACATCATTAAAGTTAATTTCACTTTTTTTGCACTTTTAATGTGGCTGCTAGAAAATTTTAAAACTACATCTGTGGCTCACATTTGCGGCTCTATTTGTGAAACTCACATCTGTTCTCTTCTACAAGATGGCTACTAATGGCTTTAACCTGGCAGCAGAAGTTTTAATGAAAGTGAATGCTTAAGATAGACAACTCGAAGTATAACTAGAGCCCTCATTAAACACGTGGTAATTTTTTAGAGAGCAGTTAACACACAATGAAGAGCCCCTCGTTCATGTTTACGCTTGCATATATCTGTTCATTCAGATACATCTCCGAGCTAAATATGGGGTTTTATTTCATATATGATTCTGACTCTCAGTCAGTCTCTCTCCCTCCCTCTCTCTCTCTTTCACACTCACACAGACACACACACAAACTATTTCCTATAGGGACAAAAAAAAAAAAAACCCAAACAGGAAACAAACAGGAAGTCCTTGCAGACTGTGTTTTCACGGTCTTTGGCAGTCAAGGCTTGTGTATCTTTTTCCCTCTCTCCCTCTCCTTCCTGGATATTGTGTGTGGAGGAGAAAGGCAAGGAAAGAAAGGGTCATCTGCTCTTTTAATCATGCTATTCACCAACCCCCACCCCTGGCAAAGAATAAAAATATGGATGATTTGGTTTTCATTTTAAATTATTTTTTCAAATTCAGTTCAGGGGGGTAACGGGTACACAAACGCAAAAGAGGTGCAGGAAATTCTGCAGATAAGGGACTTTGCCATTTGTGGAGAAGTCCACGTGGAAATGACAAGCTTCATTGAGAAAATAAAAACAAATATATTTTCCACCCCACAGGCACCATCCATCAGGTCTCAATTCATTACCACTTGCAATTAAAGAAACAAGGAGAGAGAGGGCACCCTCCCTCAGTATGAGATTTATGATAATGCAGGAGGCCCAGATATTTAATGTAGCATCAATTTTTTTTTTATTTTCCCCACAGCAGTACAAATAAAATGACCAGGTTTCTTTATGGAGGAGAAGCAGGATAAACACAGCCGCTGTTCTCCTCTCCTGAACAGCTGCACCCCGGCTAGCCTGTCTTGGACCTGCGATCTGACTGCAGAATGGGTCCAACTCCTTCTGCTGCTGACCTTGAGATCGGCCCTTCCACCCAGAGGGGAGTCCAGCCTTCCTGAGCCTGGAGCTCTTAGCTACCAACTGACATGGATGGAAGAGATAAGGAGAAAGCCTGCCCTCCCAGGTGACAGGAGGTCACATGATTAAGCAGACACAGAAAAAAAAAATCAGAACCTACTATTTAAGAGGAGAAGGACAAGAAGTTGCTGAATCAGGGGTGGTTTGGGATTAGTGGCCCCAGGAAGCAATAAAACCCATGACTAAGATGACTTTTTTTTTAACATCTTTATTGGAGTATAATTGCTTTACAATGGCGTGTTAGTTTCTGCTGTATAACAAAGTGAATCAGTTATACACATACATATGTTCCCATATCTCTTCCCTCTTGTGTCTCCCTCCCCCCCACCCTCCCTATCCCACCTCTCTAGGTGGTCACAAAGCACCAAGCTGATCTGACCTGTGCTATGCGGCTGCTTCCCACTAGCTATCTATTTTACGTTTGGTAGTGTGTATATGTCCATGCCACTCTCTCACTTCGTCCCAGCTTACCCTTCCCCCTCCCCATATCCTCAAGTCCATTCTCTAGTAGGTCTGTGTCTTTATTCCCATTTTACCCCTAGGTTCTTCATGACCTTTTCTTTTCTTTTTTTTTTTCTTAGATTCCATATATATGTGTTAGCATACGGTATTTTTCTCTTTCTGACTTACTTCACTCTGTATGACAGACTCTAGGTCCAACCACCTCACTACAAATAACTCAATTCCGTTTCTTTTTATGGCTAATATTCCATTGTATATATGTGCCACATCTTCTTTATCCATTCATCTGTCGATGGACACTTAGGTTGCTTCCATGTCCTGGCTATTGTAAATAGAGCTGCAATGAACACTGTGGTACATGACTCTTTTTGAATTATGGTTTTCTCAGGGTATATGCCCAGTAGTGGGATTGCTGGGTCGTATGGTAGTTCTATTTGTAGTTTTTTAAGGAACCTCCATACTGTTCTCCACAGTGGTTGTATCAATTTACATTCCCACCAACAGTGCAAGAGTGTTCCTTTTCTCCACACCTTCTCCAGCATTTATTGTTTCTAGATTTTTTGATGATCCCATTCTGACTGGTGTGAGATGATATGTCATTGTAGTTTTGATTTGCATTTCTCTAATGATGAATGATGTTGAGCATTCTTCCACGTGTTTGTTGGCAGTCTGTTTATCTTCTTTGGAGAAATGTCTATTTAGGTCTTCTGCCCATTTTTGGATTGGGTCGTTTGTTTTTTTGTTATTGAGCTGCATGAGCTGCTTGTAAATCTTGGAGATTAATCCTTTGTCAGTTGCTTCAGTTGCAAATATTTTCTCCCATTCTGAGGGTTGTCTTTTGCTCTTGTTTATGGTTTCCTTTGCTGTGCAAAAGCTTTGACGTTTCGTTAGGTCCCATTTGTTTATTTTTGTTTTTATTTCCATTTCTCTAGGAGGTGGGTCCAAAAGGATCTTGCTGTGATTTATGTCATGGAGTGTTGTGCCTATGTTTTCCTCTAAGAGTTTGATAGTGTCTGGCCTTACATTTAGGTCTTTAATCCATTTAGAGTTTATTTTCGTGTATCGTGTTAGGGAGTGTTCCAGTTTCATTCTTCTACCTGTAGCTGTCCAGTTTTCCCAGCACCACTTATTGAAGAGACTGTCTTTTCTCCATTGTATATCCTTGCCTCCTTCATCATAGGTTAGGTGACCATATGTGCGTGGGTTTATCTCTGGGCTTTCTATGCTGTTCCATTGATCTATCTTTCTGTTCTTGTGCCAGTACCGTACTGTCTTGATTCCTGTAGCTTTGTAGAGTAGAAGATGACTGGTTTTTAGCAGCATTAAACATGCCTCCACAACTCACGCTGAGATGCTGGGCTGAGGCAAGCTTTCTTCCACCCACCCCCTTGCCTGCCTTCTCATTTGCTTTCCTTGCCAAGTTTATACCAAAATCACCTGGCCTTGGCGAATATGAGGCTTCATCATTTTTCTGTCGATTTGGGACAGTGTTTCCTTCCACGTTCCCAAAGGAAGGCCTTATATGCCGTGGAGAGTATATTTCTATTGCTCTATGTCATGCAGTTCTGAGGCCTGAATTAAAGTGCAGACCAAACTCAACCCCAAATTACTTTATTTCCCAGTTCATGTTTTCTCTGCAGACCTGGCCTGCAGCTCCTTTTCTCAAGTTACTGGCACTGTAATCCTTTGTTTCCAGTGAGCAAAATAAGTATTTCCATTAAAAGGAGCTCCCCAGCGAAACAGCCTATTCTTTTTACTCAGCCCCAGTGAATCAGAACTTTCTGAGGCACAAATGCTATAGTCAGGATTGGTTCTAGAATATAAAGAACATACTTTGTTTTTACCCATCAAGTGATCCAGACTCCAAGCTCTGCATCCAGACAGGGAGATTCCATTTGGCTGAAATGCCTACTTGAAGTCATAATTGAGCATGGTTGTGTATGCACGTAATAGGTACTTAAAATATAGCCTTCCTTTTAAACATATAAAGGACCTGCCTATTATAAAACTCTCATATCCATTTTATCACTGACTACCCTGTGAGGTGGAGAGGGTGATGGTGATGATGATGGTGATTATAGCTGCCCATGGAGGTCACCGAGCAAGGATTTGAGATTTCCAAAACAGGGCTCTTTGCATTACTAATATTTTTTCTTTTAATCATGTGTTCCCTGAACATGGCTATAAATCACAAACTTACGTTTGTTGCATTGAAATTATTGAGATTTGCTCTCTACAGAAATGGAAACAACTTGAACACTGTCTTGATTAAAACCTTAAGTGTGTCAAAGAAAGTTAAAGATACAAATTGCCATGGAAAAGTTCCAATTTAGCACAGGACAAGAAAATGACTCTGTTTCTCAGAGTTATCAGAAAGTGAATACAATTATCTTAATAGTGTAGTCAATTACCTAAAGAAGCACAGGGGAATATACGCTCTCAAACCTCTGTTCTCAGTTACCAGGTTACAAATGGAATAAAAAAGTAAAATCTGATGACTGAAATGGCAAAATAAAGATACATGGGGGGGGGGTACATGAAAGAGAAGATACATAATTTTGTTAATGAAACAAAATACACGGAGTTGTAATATTTTCCAAAACTTCCTGTTCTCCAAGTATAAGGCAGTCTCCCCCATTGTTGAGAGAGTCTTTCAATCTATCCTCAAATTTCCACTGTTACCTTCAGGTTTATAATTGTTCGTATCACATATAGTAAATAACATTAAAGTTATACTAGTGGCGGTGAAAATACCCTCATAGCCTTCAAGAGGCAACACACTTCAGCGCTATTCAAAAAAGGATAATACATTGAACGGAACAGGTTGGTTAATTAAGCAAGAAGTGACATGCCACACTTTTCTACAGCAACACTAAAGGGTCTTTTCCCCACTTCTTGGGAAAACAAGATAGAAGAAGACCTACCCAAACTTGTAATTCTACTCTCAGGAAAATAAAAACGATCAACATGTTTAAGTGCTAAACAAGCTTACCCTTGTTTCTAATTTACTGAGGTGTCAATTCATAAAGACACAAACATGGCCTTTTCTTGGATTTGACAAAATGGTTGCCTTTCCACAACGATTAGCACAACAACATCATAGTTACCATACTGGACCTTAGAAGGGCAGGTGAGCAGAAATGAGTCCAGTTTTTCTGAAGTTCCTAGAGATGAAACTGGTATGTTGAGCTAGATTATCACTTCTTAGTGCTTAGGTCTTAAGGATGAATGGTGGAAGGATCAGCAAACAGAAACAGAAGCTAACTTCCTAGGGTATTTTGTTCACTGCTGTATCCCCAGGTTCTAGTCTAGAATACCAAATACATACACGTGGGAAGTGAAACCCTGGGTCTGAATCCTCATTCTGCCCCTTCCTAACTGTGAGACTTTGGATCAATTACGTAAATCACCTTGAAGGGTTGCTGGACGATGAAAAACGCATGCGTTCCCTAAAGCCCTGTATATTGAATGCTTATTACCGTCAGCCTATAGGGGTCAGATGAAATGAATTTAAATCCAGATGGTGGAAAGCAGCTACCACTATCATTTCAAAAGGAGACTACTTTGTAGAAGGCATTTTGTCTTAAGGCTTTCTGAGAGGTCCTTGACCATTCATGAAAGAACTTGTAGAACCCAACTTTGGGAGTCACCTGAAAGCTGCTATTGCCCCAATCTGAGTATGTTCAAAGATGAACAATTGAGGCCAATTTTATATACTTATATCTGAGGATGTGAAAATGAAACAATGAGCTACAAACATACATGCTTTTCAAAACCACTTTGTCCTAGTTTGTTCTGATGAGTGCAAACATAAAGAAAGTCAGAAAATATCCAGACAGTTCTTACCTTTCTTCAGCCCCAGATTCTTTGAGAATCTTGTGAATGCTAGAGATCCTCTTCCCAGAAAAAAAAGAGTGCGCGTGTATGCGCGTGCACACACACACACACACACACACATTTTTAGGCAACAAAATATTCCCCAACTCCTCCCAAAGTTCATCTATGAATCAAGAAGTTAGGAACTACCGAACTGAATAAGCGCTTAGGTATCTATCTATCTTATCTATCTATCTAGATACATATCTAGATATATATACATTCTGATGTAAACCTAAGCACTTAATGATACATATTCTACCTCTATCACGTATATCCAAATATTTAATGACTATTTAAATAATTGTTAAATCTTATACAGTATGCAATTTCCTCCTCACTCTGATATATGTAATTGACACTGACCAAATTCTAGAAAATGGATAAACTCATGTTCTGAGTATTGAAGTGACAGATGCTCCCACAACGTTCTGGAAACACTATTTACTTGAAGTAGTTTTACAGCTTCTATGTGTTTATGGCAGGGCTGAATTTAATATGACAACTTGGCTCACTGGGTATTGTAGACAAATTCTAGTGGAGCCTGTGTCTTGGAGGGTAAGGTGATCAGCCAGGGAGTTCACGCATCTCTTAATCTTACAGTATAAAATTGAGCGGTGTTCTTTTCATAATCACTGGTCCCTTTCTAGGCCACTGTGTGCCTGTCCCAGGGGACACAGTATTCCATCCAAGGCGGAAATGACCCACCTTCATAGTGGTTACCCTGATCTTTGAGATGAGTGATTTTTTCCATGAGTATATTTTACAGTTCAGCTAATAGCTTCATAGGGATTACATAAGCATTTAAAAAATTACTCACAATAGACAGTACACAGCTTATGCTTCAAATTGAGAAAAACACTTGACAGTATAACACTTGCTACGGTATTTGCTAGCCTGTGAATTTTGCTATTCTAATTGAGCTTTCGGAAAGAAAAAGGAACCCAGGAAGAGAGACGCTCTAAGACCTAAGGGAACTTGGAATTTGGGGGTTTAAACTAAGTTATGATATGACCTCTTTAAAGTGCCCAGGGTAGTGATAAAAAATAGAGATTCATACACAAATTTCTCCATTCATTAAAAATCATGAATTTCAATAAGTAAAGGCAAAGGACAACCAAGAGTTTCCCTTTTTGTCCTTCGGCAACCTGACACGTCCCTCCTAGCAGTTTTAGCTGGGCAATTACTTTAGTTTTCTGATCGTTTCTATTTCTGAATTTAGGGGTGGAGGGCACCCACAAATGGTCAAATTCTCTCTCCAATTGCAAAGGTATTTTTGGCATTTCATTGCCGTAGTCCACATTTCAATTTTGTTTTCTATCCCGCAAGTGAAAGACAGATGATTTCTCTTTCCCTTTTTCCTCTGATCTCTGGTCTCACATCTATTCCCTGAACTATTCCATCTCTAGGGGTTTTAGAAGAGTTGTGGTGTCTTTATGTTTGCAGGTTCTCACGCTGTTCTCCCTTCAATCAGGTATCATGTTGCCTCCACCTGCTTGCTCCCTCCCTTCCGACAGCAATGTTAAGGCTCATGGTTATGATACCATTGAATGTGGCTTATGTGGAAACTGCCTCAGGTAGTAAGCTCAGGAAATCTTAGGAACCTTCTTGCAGGGCCACGGTGGGACACGGAGCCTTCTAAACAAAGACACTGAAGAGAGGGAACTCAGCCTGGTTGGGCTGCAGCAGATCGATCAGAAAGCACACCGTCCCGGAGAAGCCTTCATACAAGCTGTATATACTTTCAAGGACCCGGGAACCAGCCTTGAATTCCTCGGTAAATAAAAATTCAGCAAACCTAAGAGAAGGAGAAAATATGAACAGTTTTCACATGAGTGTTTCCACATTATTGGCCCTGGGTTGCTTCTTCCTCCTCTCCGCTAAGTTCAAGTTTTAGCATCATTCTCTTTCCAGATGTGTATAATATCTTAAGGAAGCCTTCTTCCCTGTTAAAAAACGGAGAAGCCATTATGCCATTGTGTATGTTTCACAGTAGATCATGTTGGCAAGCAAATTCAACTATTTTCAGCATTTGCAAAGCAAAGTAGTTTCTGAGGATTTCATTCCTTCTGTCATCCGATGATTAAAAGTAAAAAAGACAGATAAATAGCCATACTTTTATTTATCTTGAAGAGAAGCAAGCTGATATAGGTCTCTGCCTTTAAAAAAAGTAAATATGCTGTGTTTCTGCAGGCATATCATTTCTGAGCTAGGGTTCATTTATATGTGACAGAGAGCAGAGACTGAAAATAAATGGGCAAGATTTTATACAATCTGTGCTTTGGGCAAACAAAAGAATGAGATGAATGGGAAAAGGCAAGCAACATTTTATAATCATGACATCAAACAGCAAACTCAGCTACAAGATAGATTATTTTTAGGACACCTGCCTTAAAAATAAATCACTGACCTCCAAATTCTCTATGGGAGATCTTTTCTTCTTTTACCTGTATTTGCCACAAAGCCTATTCAAATCACTTATAATGAGTAACATTTTTAGTAGCTTACAGGTTTTAAAGTGCTGTCACCTCTTTACAGACTTGCTCTACCCATTCCCATCAACAACAAACATAATCACCAATTCAGAGGCAAGAGCTCACAGGTTGAAAAGGCCTGACAGCTGATTCTGCCATAAATTTAGATTATTGCTACTACACAGGGGGTCCTATGAAGAGTAATTACTTGTTTGATCTTTTTTAGGGCTCTTTGAATTGATGGTAGCTTAAAATAAATCAACAGGAAACATACTGCAATTCTGTCTGGGACAATTTTTCTCTCAACTGTTTTCCTGAATATGCAACAATTTTTAATGGAAGTCAAAATTTTAAACAGTAGAATAATGACGCATCTTAAGAGTTAATTCAAAATTTGTAATTACACACTGAAACTTCGTGGTATAGTTTCAAGGAGTCTTAACTGTTTCGGTGCTGTGGATCATTTGGCAGCCTGGACTCCTTCTCAGAAAAAAAAAAGTCTTCAAATATGTAAAGAAAAATACACAGGATTCCCAAGGAAATTAATTATATTAAAGTATGGTTAGCGAAAATTTTTCAACCGAATTTGTGATACAGTGATATATGGATTCTTTATTAACACATTAAATAACAAGATCTAGTAGTGGGTCTAGTAACTGCTGACATTTCTAAGTAGTGATGGGAGTAAAACATATTTCACAATATCTGCAACAAGACTAATAACATGAGAATATCTACGACATCTATTGGTGACAGAGTCACAGCTACTGCGAATTCAGAATTGAAAGAAATGCTACATTTCAGCTTGAAACGTAATACTTTTCTCAAGTAAATTCACCAATCCTAGATTGCGAAGCCCTGGTGTAGCAGGAAGAGGAAGGGCTTTGGGGTTGCAATATGCAACTGATAATTTCAAGTTTGATGACCTTTGGGAAATTTCTTAATCTGACTTTAAAACGGTGAAGTTGCAGAATTGCATAAGATTATCTGTAAAGATCAAAGGTGCCATATATTAGGGCTCTGAGCAAAGAGCAAGCATTCGATACACAGTAAACAGAATTTTTTCACAAAAACATAGTATAGCAGAATATTTGTAAAATAGAGAGAACCATCCCACCACATTTTAAGAGAAATCCACAGTTAATTTTGCTCCCTCCTCTGACCTTTTTCCCCCCTAGGGTTAGATTTATTTATTGCATTATTGAAATCATAGTCTATAATATTTAGTATCCTATATTTTTTAATTTAAAATATGATAAACATTTTTTGTGCTTTTCAAAATAACTTCTAAATGATATATAGCAATTTACAAGAGTACCAGCAATGTGTGAGAGTAGCAGTTTCATTGTATTCTGACCTACACAGCATGTTATCATACTAAAGTGAAAATGATTGTTTCCAAAAACTACCCAATGGTGAAAAATTCAAACAAACAAATTCATTTTTCTAAAAAACTCTGTCAAAATAGAAGTCAGAATGGTAATTACGGAACTAAAAAGAATTATAGACACTGATAACATTACATATCAAAACCTATTGACTATGACCAAAACTGAACTCAGAGGAAAATTCATTGATCTGAGTTGTTGTTGTTGTTGATATTATAAAGATGGAAGGATTTCTAATTAAGCACTTTTTAAAAACTGTAGAAAATAACAAAATAAAGGGAAGGAACACTGGAAAATCAAAAATAAAGGCAGAAAACAATGAATTAGGAAACAAAAGAGAAAAACAAAAATAATTAATAAAAACCAAAAGCCAGTTCCTTGAAAGGGTAAGCAACATAGACAAAATGCTGGTGTGTCTGGCCAAAAAGGAAAACCATTAGGAATGTGAAATGGCATGTAATCACAGACATGGGAAATTTTAAATATCATGGAACTATACTGTTAGAACTTTATGTCAAACATTCGAAAATACATATGAACTAGATGCTTTTATAGTAGTTTATTCACTACCAAAAATAATTCAAAAAGAGGTAGAAAACCTGAATAATTAAATAATCATAGAGGAAACTGAAAAGGTGGTCAAATATTTTTCTGGAACGATAAATTCCAACTCTGTGTTAAAAGAGTAGTAGGCGATGACCAAGTAATGTTTATTCCAGGAAGGTACATATTGTTTGACTTTACTGTTTTAGGAACGGCCAAAAGATGTCTCCCCAATTTAGACCACACCATATTTAACTTTGAGTTATGATGAAGTGGAAATTTCAGTACACTAAACAATTAAATGCAATGCCCAAACAATATTCAGATATTACCTGTACATTTTCAGTCTTTACCTGTAAGTGAGAAATTTAAGTTGTCTGAAGGGCCCTGTAATCCCAGACTTATAACTAAGACTCTGTAAACTAGGACCAGTGTCCCAGAAAAATAGAGGGGTTGTTCTGATTCTTTTTAATAGGCTTTCTAGAGAATGACAACCCTGATGAAATTTATTCCAAAGGTGATATCACATTAGCCTAAGTAAGATCCCAAAGGACTTTTTTTCCCTATATTTGGGAAATAAAGGGTCAGGTTGCAACCTAAACAGATTAGGGAGCCATTAATCAAAATATAATAACAGACTTCTAAAACAATGGAGCTACAAATGGGGGACTCACATATGTTAGTATTTTTCCTTCTGTGCATACATGTAAATATCATAAAGGGTAGTTTATGGTTTTTTTTAAAGATCGAATATTAGAAAAATTGCCTTGGGAAGACCTCTCTGACAAAATGACTTTTGCGTGATGGTCTGAATGAAGTGAGAGAACTGGGACATATACGAAGAAAGTGAACATCACAGGTGAAGGAGACAAAAACTTCAAAGGCCTTGAGGTACATTGTACCTGGCATCTTAACAGAGTAACAAGGAAGCCACTGTGGTGCAAAGAACCAGGAGCAAGACAAGTAGGGCATGATATCAGAGACGTAATGGGAGGCAAGATCCTGGAGGGCTTTTTGTTCAGACAACAGACTTTGGCTTTTACTCTGATTCATGTGGGAAGCCATCAGATTATCCTGAACAGAGGAGTGTCATAATCCGACATGATACACATTATAAGAAGCAAATTTAAAAGATCACGGTGAGGGCTTCCCTGGTGGTGCAGTGGTTGAGAGTCCGCCTGCCGATGCAGGGGACACGGATTCGTGCCCCGGTCTGGGAAGATCCCACATGCCGCAGAGCGGCTGGGCCCGTGAGCCATGGCCGCTGAGCCTGTGCGTCCGGAGCCCGCGTGTCCGGAGCCTGTGCTCCGCAACGGGAGAGGCCACAGCAGTGAGAGGCCCGCGTACCGCAAAAAAAAAGAAAAAAAAAAAAAGATCACGGTGAAACACAGACTCACTCTTAATGAAATAAGCATAAAGGCAAGGATGTTTATTATCCTTATTTTTATTGAACATTGTTATGGAGATTCTGACCCATGCGATAGGAAATGAAAAAAAAAGAGTATATAGTTGAGAATGGAAGTAACAAAATTATAATTATTTGCAGATAATATGTGTGCCTACTTAGAAAACCCAATGGAATCTAATAGAAAGATTAATGGAGTTCAGTAAGGTGGCCAGATATATCATTTTGATATTTATCAAAACTAAGATGTTTGTAAGATAAATGCAGATTTATATGAGAGAAGGGTGTCTTAGATTGCTAAACTGCAATAATATGTATGTTTTTTTAAGTCTTCATAAATGCCAGTAATAAATGACCTGAAAACATAAGGGAGGAAAAAATTCCACTCACAATCCTGGAAACATAAAATACATAGTAATAAAATTAACAAGAAACATACAAGTCCTTCTTCATAAGATCAAAACTTTACCAAATGACATTTTTACAAACTTAAATAAAGGGAAAACATACCATACTCTTGGATGGAAAAACTCAATATTCTAAAAATGTGAATTCTCACTAAGTAACATATAAATTCATTGAAATTCCAATCAAATGTCCATAGGATTTTTTAATTTTTGAAAAATTGACTCTAAAATACAACTGGAAGAATAAATGAGAGAGAACAGCTAAGAAAAGCTAGAAATAAATGAATAATGAAATATAGAAAGTCCAGAAGCAAACCCACACATTTATATAAATTCAGTTTATGATAAAACTGGAATTTTAGATGATTGGGGTTATTGGCCAACAGATGTTATGGGAAAGTTTTGTTTTTTCATTAAAAAACACAAAGATAGATATCTATCTGACACTATTTTAAAAAGTAAGCTCTAAACTAATCAATGATTTAAAAGTTAAAGTAACTTCTAAATTGGGAGAAATGGGTGAAGGGGTACAAGTTTATTTTAAAAATGAAAATAAAATCATAAAAGTATTAAAAGTCAATGTAAATTAATATTTTTATAATCTTAGAATGGGAAAGGTCTTTTTTTTTTGCGGTACGCGGGCCTCTCACCACTGCGGCCTCTCCCGTTGCGGAGCACAGGCTCCAGACGCGCAGGCTCAGCGGCCATGGCTCACGGGAGCGGCACGCGGTATCCTCCTGGACCGGGGCACGAACCCGCGTCCCCCGCATCGGCAGACAGACTCTCAACCACTGCGCCACCAGGGAAGCCCAGGGAAAGGTCTTTTTAACTATAACATAAAGTCCAGAAATCTTTAAAGTTGACAACTTTATAAAGAAAAATACTTAAAATTCTTGTCTGGCAAAAGACCATGAAATAAGTTGAAAGAAAAATGGCAAAGTAGAAAAATATTTACAGCATATATTGACAAAGAGTTACAGTCCTCAAAATAAGCATCACAATAGGAAAAAATGGGCAAAAGACAAAGACAGTTTAAAATACCTCTGGATTTAACGACTTCAATTTAAAATTTTTCTCATAGTGCACAGAAAGGTATGTATTGGATATTTGGGACAATTTTGTTTGTATTAGTAAAGATTGCACATATGCCAAGTGTCCATTACTTAAAGATTGGTTAAATTAATCATGGTACAACTATAATAAATAACTACATAGTCATTAAAACAATGAGATAGATCTATACAAACTGAAATAAAGGATGTCCCTTAAAAATTGTTTATTTAAAATTATAAACTGCAAACATTATGTATAGTACTGTTACACATACATAATTGTTGGATCTTATTAATATGTACGTATAATACATACATATATATATATATAGGAACATACATTCATGCATAGAGAAATGTCTAGAATGATATAACTCAAATTGTTAGTGATAATAACAGTGAACACTTACATTGCAGTTACTATGTGCCAGGCACTGTTCTAAATGATAAATGAGGCCATTATGCTAAGTGAAATAAGCCAGTCGCAAAAAGACAAATACTCCATGATAACACTTACATGAGGAATGAATGTACAAGTCAGTCAAGCTCATAGAAGCAGAGAATACAATGAGGGCTGCAAAAAGCTGGGGTGGGGGAGGGGAAATGGGAAGTTTTTGCTCAATGGGTATAAAGTTTGTTACTGAAGGTGAATAAGTTCTAGAGATCTGCTGTCCAACCTTGTGCCTATAGCTAACAAGATATTACTGTACATTTTAAAATATGCTAAGAGAATAGATCTCATATTAAGTGTTCTCACCACAATAAAAAAAAATCACAAAAATACATATCCTTTGGCCCAGTAATTCCACTTCTAGGGATTTACTTACAGATGTACCCATACGTGAACAAAATGATATATGTACAAGGTTTTTCATCATAGCATCACAGGTAATGCAAAATATTGGAAAGAATCCAAATTGCCCTCCATATGGGACTGGTTAAATAAACTGGCTCATTCAGAAGATGTAATACTATGCAGCAATAAAAATGAAAAGTCCTTTATTTACTGATTTAGAGTGATCGTTAAGATAGCAAAGTGCTACCATTTGTAACAAAAAAGAGGGACAAAATATTACATATATGCCTATCTACTTGTGTATATATACAGATATGTATATCCCTGAGAAGATAACTAAGAGACTGGTAACTGTCTCCTGGGAAGTGAACTAACTTGCTATAGTGCACAGTGGAAGTATTTCTTTTTACACTTTAAAACTATGTGACTCTATTACCTGTTCCGAACATTAATTGTATTAACATTTGGAGGAAAAAAAACATGCAAAGAAAGGCTGACCTTTGGGCTCGGTAGATGTATTTAGAGTTTCCCGTGAGCCGGTATAGCAGCAGAAAGACATAGGCACTGCCAGCTACCCCGTGGCAAATCCCTGGCCCCTTCTTTAGCAGGCCCTTCTGCCACGTGAGTTCCCCACACCGGATACATGTGTCCAGGTACTGTGGTTTCTTGGAAACCAGATAAGCTTTTGCAAACAGATAGGCAATTCCTGTGAAAACATCAAAGACATTAGAGGTGATTTTCAGGGCTTAATACTATAGAGAGGAACTTCTCAAACTCAGAGGCTCACAAACCACCAATGTATTGGTAAAATACCCACTCTAACCTAGTAGGTCTAAAGTGAGCCCAGAGATACTGCATTTCTAATGACAGCCCTTCCGGGGACCACATTTTGAGTAGCAAGGCTATAGGATCTTCTCCAAGGGAGTCTTATTTTACCTGTGAGATTTAGTTTAAGTTGTTTGAATTGTATGGTGATACTGGCCCTGAGAGAAAGAGCAACAAGTATCTAGATTGATAAAATCCATAATTTACAAATGGGTTAATATTTGATGACACACACCCTGGTAAGCATTATGCATATGTGGCTATTTGGAATGGCTAAATGTTTACACAGTTTGCCCATCCCCCACGGATGTTCAGAATTCGTAATGTTAAAGTAGTTCTAACTACACATCCTTTCTTAAGAGCCAAACTGGGAGTCCTTCCAAAAACAACAATGATCCCAAGTGACCTGGCCAAGACTCTGGCTTCAGCTGTGAAGCAAGGCCCTCCCCACTTGATTGTTCCAAGGAAAGACACGTTCTTTCAAAACTCCTCGGCCAAGGCGATCTCAATTACACAGGCAGGAATGGAAACAAGAGAAGTGACAGCTATTAATAGAAACAATTTCCTCCACATTCCAGGTGCTCATATTCAGAGAGGAGATTAGTAACAGAAGCTCACTCTCTCTCCTGCCTCGCCTACCCTTCTCTATAGAAAGTGGGAAAGACTGGAATTTAGTAGATAATTTGACTAGCTCATCCATCAAGGTTACCTCTGCCTTTGTCTTTGACTAGCCTGTTTTCCAACTGTGTAAAGACAGAAATTACCTTGTAGAAAACTGACAGTAATGTAAATAATACCTGTCTCTGGAAACTCACATTCTGTACGGTAGATGCTGCATTGACTTCCCTCAGTCTTCGTGGAAGCAGCTAGTTTCTGCATCTATTAAGTAAATTCATGTCAGCGTTCCTAATAGCCTAGAAATATGTCCACTCTTTGGATTTTCCTTTGAACCAGTTGTAATACCTATGTGGTTCCCTCATTAATTTATGAGTTAAAATTGTTGACATATGTTTATGTTTGTATGAGAGTCATGATTTTATTCTCTTTTAAAAATGTATCCTGGGCTTCCGTGGTGGCGCAGTGGTTGAGAGTCCGCCTGCCGATGCAGGGGACACGGGTTCGTGCCCCGGTCCGGGAAGATCCCACATGCCGCGGAGCGGCTGGGCCCGTGAGCCATGGCCGCTGAGCCTGTGCATCCGGAGCCTGTGCTCCGCAACGGGAGAGGCCACAACAGTGAGAAGCCCACGTACAGAAAAAAAAAAAAAAAGTATCCTTTAACACTCCCTAATGACGAACACATAACAACGGGCTCTCCTCAGCCAGTGCTTTCCAGTCAACCACTGACAATGGTCACCTATAGCACTGTCCTCCTTCAGTTTTAGGAAGAAAGTGTCATTCCCACAAAGAATGATTTTTAAAAGAATTGAACTTAGTTAATTGCACATTCATTCATTCACTGCATCCATTCATTTGAAAGTGCTCATTGATGATCTGCTGTAGGCACAGCCCTAGGCAGGGCCAGCTTCATGGGCATGTGACCTGTACAGCCTCACAAAGGGCCTCCAGAAGGGCCCCACCCTGGATTGAATGCTCTGTTGTTGCCATCTTGAAATTCTTAATCATTTTTTAAAAAGGGGTCTGCATGTTTATTTTGTACTGGGTCCCCCAAATTACGTCACCAGTTCTGGCCCTGGGTGATATAAAATAAATGCTAAACACGATTCCTGCCCTTCAGGAAGGCACTGCCTAGAAAGGGAGAGAAAATTATGTACTTTTGACTGATACATAATAAGACATGTAGTTCATGATGCTGTGGGGACATAAAATGAATGGCCCTGAAAATAATACTAGAGAGATCGGAAAAGTGGAAGCTCCCTGAGGGAGACAGTCAGGGGAAGCTTTGATGGAAGTAAGGCTTTCTTCAGGACTGTGTAGGATGCATAGGAAACTGCAGGCCTGAGGAGATGGAGAGAGAGCATTCCAGGCATCAAATCAGCAAGTGCAAAGTTTCTAAGCCACAGTAAACAAGTCACATGAAGACCAGTGGGGCAGTGTTCTAAGCAACAGGACCATGGGCTGGAAGGGTAGATTGGGCTCGCATATTGGATGATTTTACAAGTCCAGATGGGCAGCTTGGACTGTATTCGTGGGCAGTAGGGAACCAGTGGGACTGTTTTGTTGTGAATTGGTTGGTTTATATTTTTAATGATGTGATTAGTATTTTAGACAAAATGCCCCACTGTGGGGTCAACCAAGACTGAAAGAAGGGCAATAGGGTAGCTATGAGCTGATCGTGTCAGCAGAAAGATGGCAAAGAGGCTAATGAAAGAGACAGCTCACAGGATGGATGGCTGTTTAGATATTAATTGAGCACCTACTATATACCAGGACAGTAGTAGGTACTAAGTTTTTTAAAAGCCTCTGCCAGGGCTTCCCTGGTGGCGCAGTGGTTAAGAATCCTCCTGCCAATGCAGGGGACACGGGTTTGAGCCCTGGTCCGGGAAGATCCCACATGCTGTGGAGCAACTAAGCCCGTGTGCCACAACTACTGAGCCTGCGCTCTAGAGCCTGCGAGCCACAACTGCTGAAGCCTACACTCTAGAGCCCATGAGCCACAACTACTGAAGCCCGTGCACCTAGAGCCGGTGCTCCGCAGCAAGAGAAGCCACTGCAATAAGAAGCCCGCGCACCGCAACAAAGAGTAGCCCCCGCTCACCACAACTAGAGAAAGCCCGCGTGCAGCAACGAAGACCCAACGCAGCCAAAAATTAAATAAATGAATAAATAAATTTATAAAAAAAAAGAGAAGCAGATGGTTTAAAAAATAAATAAAAGCCCCTGCCTTCATTAGTCTTTACAACCTAACTGGGGCACTCATTAGGCTACGTGAGGGGACAGAGAGGCGTTGAGGAAGCACAGAGGAAGGCTCCTAACCGACACTTGGAGGTAGGAAAGGCCCACTGGTGAAATGACACCATCTAACCTGGGTACCAAAGGAGGAGGAGGAACAGGCCAGGTGAACCGGAGCCCTTGGTGCTCTATCGGATCCCTTTACTTTACTGGCGGGTGCCCCATCCCCCAGCTGCTGTGAGTTGACTGCTGACAAAGCTCACTGCTGCCCTCTTCTTGGGAGATACGGCCTCAGCCAAAGGGGTGGCTATGCTATGCACCTCCCCCAGAAGGTTTTGGCCAATGATTGGCTGCCTCAAGACAGAGCAACTCTGTGGTGTCATCTGTGCTTCTTAGCTTCCCCACCACCACCCAGAATCCAGGTGAAGCTACTCTCCAGGTGAGACACACAGAGCCCTTTGCCACCCAGCTCCTACTCTGTCCTCCTGCCACTTCTCCCCCATGCCCTCCATGAAGCGTTTACTTCAGTGAAACCAAACCACCCCACAGTTCCCCTTCCTTTACCATGTGGTTCCATGCCTCTGACTGACTTTTCTTGGAACAAACTTCCCACCTTTCTTAGTCTAACTTATCTCAGGCATCACCTCCTCCAGGAAGCCTTCCCGGAACCTGGAGGAGGACCAGAAATCCCTCCTTTGAGCTCCCATCACTCCTTATACAAGCCTTAGCACTCACACAGTATCATATTAAAATTACCTGTTTTTTAATATAAATAATTTTTAAATGGAAGTATAGTTGATTTGTAATATTATATTCATTTCAGGTGTACCGGATAGTGATTCAGTATTTTTACAGACTAAACTCCATTAAAAGTTATTACAAGATGACTATAATTCCCTGTGCTATACAATGTATCCTTGTTGCTTATCTATTTTATACATAGTAATGTGTATTTCTTAATCTCCTACCCCCATCTTGCCCCTCCTCCCTTCCTTCTCCCCACTGGTACCCGCTAGTTTGTTTTCTATATCTGTAAGTCTGTTGAAATTACTTGTTTTCATGGCTGCCGCCCCTAGTATTGTGCCAGCTACCCAAGGGCACGTACTCTGTCTTGTTCATTTTTGCTCCCCAATCTGTGGCATGGTGTTTGACACATGGCAAGGACTCCACAAATGTCTGCTGACCCTGTAATGTCCCATTTCTCACCCCAGCGCAGGCCGATGCTGAAGCGGAGATGAAAGATGTAGAAGGAAGACGGGTTGAGATGGTCTAATTGCTAAACCAGGCCATTAGCCCCAGGCAGCTTAATGGGTATTGATCCTATGGCTCTGGCCAGAGACAAAGGGCCTCTTCCTGCAGCCTGGATCATGGAATGGTACATGGACAGGACCTTGAAAAACTTCTACACCTATTGTCTCCTTACCTAACCTAATGAAATCCACAATAAGGTGGCTTAACCTAAAAGGAAAGGACGTTGGATTTCTTTGCATTTGCTGGGAACGGTGTCATTTCACCCTGGGAACACTGATTATTGTGCATTGACATGAAACCCGGAGGCAGCAATGATATATGTCTTTGTCAAATACAAATGGGAAAATGAATTATTACTTAAGAAGTATGGTTTGAGAGGCTAAATCTTGGGGACATGTGACCCAGCAGAGCCTCGTGATAGCCAGACTTGGCACGTTTCGTTTCAACATCCTAGAGAATCAGCGCACAGGTCCATTCTGGGATCCGGAATTTCACCGAAGCACGCATTGTACGGTGTGCACTACAAAGCTTAGTGACCAAAGACACCTGCACTGTACAAGTACTTACTGTTCTCTATTCAAAGTCACTTACCCAGGAGCCCTCATGAAATGATTTAAAAAAATATAGCTACACCTGTGTTTCACCCAGAGTAAAGGAAATGCGCTGTCAGTGTGACCACAGATGATGTAACATAATGCGATCTAGAGTTTCTTTTAGCCACAGCATTTGTTTTAATGATTTTGTAAATGACTTTTGTCCTGTATTACAGAATCTTTAAGGCTAGGAAGGGGTCAGGTGAATCTGCCTGCTATACTTCGTTGTATTTAGTGAGAAAAACTCTACGCTGTGCTGGGTATTTATAAATGTGGGTGTCTGCAAATCTTTTGGGCCATATCCCTCACGAACGGTAAGGGTCCACAGGATTAAAGGGGTCTGTGGTGAAAAAAAGACTGAGTTTCACTGCTCCACCTCAGTGCACTCCTTCCACAGATGAACAAAGGCACAAAAGAAACAAAGTGGTTTTCTCAAGGTTACTTAGCTGGTTAGTGTCTGAACTATAATTAGAACCCGGAGTTATTAACTTAAGAGTCCAGAAGTATATTCACAGCGCATAAATGATAACTAAGGCTGTCACCTGTAGAGGTGGGTTGAAGGAAAGTCAATAGGAAACAATTATAGTATCATTGATGAAGATAAGGTATCATTGATGAAGTTCCACACTGTGGATTATTTCTGGCAGGTTTTTAATCACAGAATCAGTCTGCCGCCCCAAACCATCTGCACTGTTCGTAAATCTACTCTCAAAAAATCTTCTCACATAAGTGAGAATTATTTTTCTAGGTCATCTCTTGTTTTAGAATTTTTGGAGAGCTTACTGTTGCCAACTTAAGAGGCATCTTCATGGTCTTTAACCTGTACTTACCAGATTTATAATCACTCCTGATGCTATTTTTAGCACATCTCTTAAAAGGAAGACCAATACCCTTGAGATGGAAGTGCGGGCTGGCAGACATAATGGGCTCCATTTGGTTCTTTATTCATTTGTGAATTCGTTTATTTTTTGGCAGTCCAGTGAATATGAGGATTGAATGATTTTGCCCTGCAACCTGCGTTTAATCTAACCAAGATACTGAACATGAATGATAAATGAGGATAAATAAAGTCCCCAAGGTGATGAATACTATGCTGTACTGTTATGGTCCATGATTTACAAAGACAGATGGGATGTGATGTACAGAGAGAATGGAATAACCGCCCTTCAAGAACCCCACATCAATTAAGTGACCCAGCCACTCATTTTAGTAAATTATCTTCCCACTCTTCACAGGGCTTTTACTATACATTGAATCCTTTCAAAATATGCTGTATTTAATTTGGAACATCTCCAAAATTCAAGGATCCTGGGGTGCTTGGAGGATACCCAAAGGCCTTCACTGAAAATGATGAAAGGGAATAGGAAATGGGAGTGTTGAGCGTAACATGAAGAGATATCATTTCCAGAATGGTAAATAACTGCTGTTTTTCTTCAGAAAGTTCAAAGCAAGAAAAAGGTGGGCTCAAATGATCACTGGCGGGAATTAGCCTGGACATAATGCACAATGCCCTGGCGCTGGTACAAGCACACACGGGAGCCTTTGAAGTCCTTCCTTAAGTAAAAATGGAAGGCAGAGAAAATAAAAATAGAAGGACTAACACTTCTATTATTCGTCACCTCAAACTGTACTGAAGAAAAAATGAAATTCCAGTTGGATTAAAGAACATTAATTAGGTAAGGAGGGGAAAGGAAGTAATAAAAATCAGGTAACAAATGAAAGAGAAATCAAATATATTTTAAAGCTGTACTCGTGGCACTGAAGCATAGCCTTGAAAATTAAATAACACTCCTAATCAAAAATGTGTGTATTGGGCTTCCCTGGTGGCGCAGTGGTTGGGAATCCGCCTGCCAATGCAGGGGACACGGGTTCGAGCCCTGGTCTGGGAGCATCCCACATGCTGCGGAGCAACTGAGCCTGTGTGCCACAGCTGCTGAGGCCCGCGCGCCTGGAGCCCGTGCTCCGCAACGAGGGAGGCCACCGCAGTGAGAGGCCTGTGCATTGCAGCAAGGAGTGGTCCCCACTCACCACAACTAGAGAAAGTCCATGCACAGCAATGAAGACTCAACACAACCAAAAATAAATAAATAAAATAAATTTATAAAAAAAAAATGTGTGTGTTATTTTGGTATTTTAAGTCTCTCCTCTGGCCAATCGACCAAAATGCACTGTCTTTTTTGAATTGCCCCTTCTCTAAGGCCTAATTAGCAGTGTAATGGGATTGGGGAAAAAAAAAAAGGAAAAGATGGGGTCTGATAAGTTTCCAGGCTCGATTCCAGAGAGTTCACTGCAAATGGCTTCTCATTTCTCTAGACTTTTCATTAGGTGATAATGGAAACCGTCATTTGGAGAAGAATTACAGAATAGTCCATCTTCAACCTTAATGTGCATACAAATCACCTAGGGATCTTGTTGAAGTGCAGATTCGGATTCAGTGGGGCTGGGGTGGGGCCTGAGATTCTGGATGTCTAACAAACTCCCGTGCCACTAGTCCAGGGACCACGTTTTGAACTGCCAGGTTCCAGATCTGCACTGTCCCATGAACTTACTGAGCGCTTGCAACGTGGCTAGTCTGTATCAGGATGGGATGTAAGTATAACAGAGACACGGGATTTCAAAGACTGGATATTTAAAAAATATGAAGTCACTCGATTTTTAAATTTGTTGCATGTTGAAATAATATTTGGCGTATATTGGGGTAGATCTATTATTAAAATTCATTTCACCTGTTTCTTTCTATGTTTTAAACAGGGCTACTAGAAAGTTAATTTCATATGTGGCTCGTATTATATTTTGTTGGACAGCACTAGTTTAATTTGTATACAAATATTGTAGATAAAGATCATATATTTTTTAAACACAGGATCATTTCTGGACATCCTTTACTGATGGAGACTTTCTTGGCTTTGAAAAGTTTCATCTTGACCTTTTCATCTCCCAAGGTAGTGGCATAAGATAAGAAATACCCTCACTTCTCAGAAAAGGCACCCGTCTTTGGCTAAGCCCAATGAAAGGCAATGCTATCAGATAATAACATGAGTGAGACCTGGGGCGCCGTGGCACCAGTGCACCAGCTCGTTCTCCCTCTCGATGGCCTCGCCGAGCTCAGGTGGCCAGTTGCAGTTTTGTTCCTGCTCCATAAGGAAGTCCACGCTCTGCCACACCAGCTCCTGATCTGAGGGCTTAAGGTGCTCATGGTAAGAAAGAAGCATCTGGAGGATGGACGACAGGCCATGAGCTGCTCCTATACAGACAAGCAAAGCATCATTAATTCACATAATTGGGAGGAAAACCAGTTTGAAGTCTGGGTGTAAGTATTACAGATTGATGAAGGGGTTGGGGAAAGCCAGGCATTCTAGGCAAAAGGAACAGGCACAAAGGTTACAAAGGTATGAGAACACTTTGCCTGCTGGAGACTTTATAAATGTGAACCAGGGAAGGGAGAGATAAAGCTCGAGTTTGGAGAGGGAGGCAGGCGATCTGCAAAGGGGCTTACAAGTCATGCTTGCAAGGAGTGATGGGGAACCACTGAAGGATTCAAAGGGGTAGTAACTAACTTTCATTTTACAAGCCTCATATCTCAAATGTAGTCATTGTGATTCAGTAGTCTGTTATTGATCCACTAATACTAAAAACTCGAAACTGTCAGCGGCTGAACCCTGCTTCCCTGTGCAGAGGTACTATTGGCAGTGAGCATATAAGCTGTTAATTTTCAGCAAAATTAGGCCGGTGAATTCACAATCAAGAATAAAGGATTTGAGTCTTTAGTGAAAGTCATTGTTAAAATAGCTCCATTTCTTTTTTTTCCTTTTTTTTCTTTTTTGTTTTAACATCTTCATTGGAGTATAATTGCTTTACAATGTCATGTCAGTTTCTGCTGTATAACAAAGCGAATCAGCTATATGTATACATATATCCCCATATCCCCTCCCTCTTGCGTCTCCCTCCCACCCAAATAGCTCCACTTCTGACAGGTAGACTCTGAAAACAAATATGAAATTGTGCTTTGTAGTATCCGTCAATATTTGTTTTTAAATGGCCTTTCAAAGGGTTCCCAGTGAAAGCAATAGTGATGACCTATGTCAAAAACAAAATCTTCCAGTCTTTAGCCAGTGCTGCTGTTAGAGACTGCCTTTCTCCTCCAGGCCTTTGCCAACACCCTCACTCACCCAAGTATTCGGTTCCATAGTAAGAATACATCAGTGGGAATGGTTTCCTCTTTTTCATGGCATATTGCTTCCCAGAGTCCAGGATCGCCTGGCAAATTGATTTGATCTGTGCTGGGGTCAGCACCTGAGTAAGGAAAAGAGGCAGAAGTCAAGTCAGGATCATCATTATTCCTCAGACACTGGATTTTCTTGCTTAAAAAGTCCATCAGCATATCCCCCCCAGTCCTTTTCCTATTTGTAAATAAGCTCAGCCCACCGTACCTTTTTTTTAAAACCACTGATTCTCTCTTCGTTGTCAAGTTTATCTCCCCTCTTCAGAAAATTTGCAGTTCTGATGGGAAACACACACCTTTACTGCTATAGGTTTTTATAAGTGGCAGAGACCACCTAACAGCTGTTATATCATTAATCCTTGTCACAGGAACAAGAAGTTGCTCAGGAAAGAACAAAGACTGGTCCTAAGCGACCATGCTTGGCAAAGCTGTTACTTCTGATGTATGGCACGGGTCTGGCTCAGACAAAGGGCCTTCAGTTTGTGTCATTTCGACTGTGCTCATAAAGCCACAATTCTATGACAAGCTGCTGCAGGACAGACCCGCTGGAGCCTTTTGCAGTCCATGAAGGAAACCTAAGTCCAATAAGGACCAAGGCAAAGGAACTTTTACTATCAAAATGATGCTGAATAGACAATGGCTAAAAGGCCATCTCCCATATTGTATTCAATCTAGGTACCGTAAGTTTTAGGGCTATACAGGTTAAAATGTTCTCAAGCCTACACAGCATCACTGCATTTATTAGGGTTCTGCTCACGTTTGCAATGTTCTCTGTCTGCCAGTCTACCTCGGGGCACACTGCATGCTCCCTTTGGCACAGCACTCGTCACCTGTTGCGTTCTGTCTCTCTCTACTGGATGATCAGATGCAAAGACTGTGATGTCTCATCATTTTGGTATCCTTGGTTCCTGACTCTGAGCCCGAGGGGGCCTTTGGTAACTGATGAGCGAGTAAGTGCCAGGTGGACTGCCATGAAAAGCAGAGCCCCCCTCTCCTCTTTTCTTTATTCACCCCCTCCCTCCCTCTTCCCCTTCCTTCCACAATTATTTCTTAAGCCCTTACTATAAGCAGGAAAGACTGTTCTAGACGCTGAAGACACAACAGTGAACAACACGACAAGACCTTTACTCTCATGAAGCCAACCTTCCAAAAAGGCAGACCTACACAGGAAAAGTACCAGCCAGAGTAACCAAAGGAAGAAGAAATCACCTGAAGTTCAGCCTTGGCCTGACTGGATGAATCTGGGCTCAAGGAACAATCTACTGGATTTTGGCCTTTCTCCGAAGACTCACACATCAAATTTTCCTACCTGATATCTGCCATTAGACTCACCCATTCCTTTTGAAATAACTAATGATTTCTTAAGTCATAACTTGCTCCTCTGATTTACGCAACATTAGAAGGGCAAAATATAATCCAGGTTGTGGCCCCTTCAAATCCAGCATTTAATTTGGAAAAATAATCACATAAAGAAGAGGAAGTTGTTCATTAATTAATTCTGCCAGTTAACATTACTGAGCTACTATTCCAGTGAGGCCCTCTAGTAGGTATTGTGGGGGAAACTCTAGAAAGCCTAGGACACATTTTTTTTTTCCTACAAGGAACTTACTATCCAGCACTGGAGATAGACATAGACAAAAGTCTACAATAGAGTGATTAAAGTTCATGAGCCCACCTCACACCAGTCAGAATGGCCATCATCAAAAAGTCTACGAGTACAGTGGAGAAAGGACAGCCTCTTCAATAAGTGGTGCTGGGAAAACTGGACAGGTACATGTAAAAGTATGAGATTAGATCACTCCCTAACACCATACACAAAAATAAGCTCAAAATGGATTAAAGACCTAAACGTAAGGCCAGAAACTATCAAACTCTTAGAGGAAAACATAGGCACAACACTCTATGACATAAATCACAGCAAGATCCTTTCTGACCCACCTCCTAGAGAAATGGAAATAAAAACAAAAATAAACAAATGGGACCTAATGAAACTTCAAAGCTTTTGCACAGCAAAGGAAACCATAAACAAGACCAAAAGACAACGCTCAGAATGGGAGAAAATATTTGCAAATGAAGCAACCAACAAAGGATTAATCGCCAAAATTTACAAGCAGCTCATGCATCTCAGTAACAAAAAAACAAACAACCCAATCCAAAAATGGGCAGAAGACCTAAACAGACATTTCTCCAAAGAAGATATACAGACTGCCAACAAACACATGAAAGAATGCTCAACATCATTAATCATTAGAGAAATGCAAATCAAAACTACAATGACATATCATCTCACACCAGTCAGAATGGTCATCATCAAAAAATCTACAAACAATAAATGCTGGAGAGGGTGTGGAGAAAAGGGAACCCTCTTGCACTGCTGGTGGGAATGTGAATTGGTTCAGCCACTATGGAGAACAGTATGGAGGTTCCTTAAAAAACTACAAATAGAACTACCATATGACCCAGCAATCCCACTCCTGGGCATATACCCTGAGAAAACCAAAATTCAAAAAGAGTCATGTACCAAAATGTTCATTGCAGCTCTATTTACAATAGCCTGGAGATGGAAACAACCTAAGTGCCCAACATCGGATGAATGGATAAAGAAGATGTGGCACATATATACAATGGAATATTATTCAGCCATAAAAAGAAACGAAATTGAGCTATTTGTAATGAGGTGGATAGACCTAGAGTCTGTCATACAGAGTGAAGTAAGTCAGAAAGAAAAAGACAAATACCGTATGCTAACACATATATATGGAATTTAAGAAAAAAAATGTTATGAAGAACCTAGGGGTAAGGCAGGAATAAAGACGCAGACCTACTAGAGAATGGACTTGAGGTTATGGGGAGGGGGAAGGGTGAGCTGTGACAGGGCGAGAGAGAGTCATGGACATATACACACTAACAAACGTAGTAAGGTAGATAGCTAGTGGGAAGCAGCCGCATGGCACAGGGATATCGGCTCGGTGCTTTGTGACAGCCTGGAGGGGTGGGATAGGGAGGGTGGGAGGGAGGGAGACGCAAGAGGGAAGACATATGGGAACATATGTATATGTATAACTGATTCACTTTGTTATAAAGTAGAAACTAACACACCATTGTAAAGCAATTATACCCCAATAAAGATGTTAAAAAAAAAAAGTCTACGAATAATAAATGCTGGAGAGGGTGTGGAGAAAAGGGAACACTCTTGCACTGCTGGTGGGAATGTAAATTGATACAGCCACTATGGAGAACAGTATGGAGGTTCCTTAAAAAACTAAAAATAGAACTACCATACGACCCAGCAATCCCACTACTGGGCATATACCCTGAGAAAACCATAATTCAAAAAGAGACATGGGGCTTCCCTGGTGGCGCAGTGGTTGGGAGTTCACCTGCCGATGCGGGGGATGCGGGTTCATGCCCCGGTCTGGGAGGATCCCGCGTGCCACGGGGCAGCTGGGCCCGTGGGCCGTGGCTGCTGGGCCTGCACACCCGGGGCCTGTGCTCCACGGTGGGAGAGGCCGCAGCAGTGAGAGGCCCGTGTACCGCAAAAAAAAAAAAAAAAAAGACATGTACCACAATGTTCACTGCAGCTATATTTACAATAGCCAGGACATGGAAGCAACCTAAGTGTCCATTGACAGATGAATGAATAAAGAAGATGTGGCACATATACACAATGGAATATTAGTCACCCATAAAAAAGAATGAAATAATGCCATTTGCAGCAACATGGATGGACCTAGAGATTATCACACTCAGTGAAGTAAGTCAGACAGAGAAAGACAAATATCATATGATATGACTTATATGTGGAATCTAAAAAAATGATATAAATGAGCTTATTTACAAAAGAGAAATAGACTCACTGACATAGAAAAAAACTTGTGGTTACCAAAGGGGAAAGGGGGGGAGCGATTAAATTGGGAATTTGGCATTAACAGATATACATTACTATATATAAAATAGATAAACAACAAAGATCTACTGTGCACAGGGAAATATATTCAATATCTTGTAATAACCTATAAGGGAAAAGAACCTGAAAAGGAATATATATATATGTATATATATATATATATATATATACATATATATATGTAACTGAACCACTTTGCTGTACACTTGAAATACTGTAAATCAACTATACTTCAGTTAAAAGAAATTTTTTAATTAAAAAAAAAAGTTCATGAACCCAGGCAGGGGTGGAAAGAAACAGTAATGCAGAATATTTAACACATCAGCTTCACTAAGACATCATCTCCTCATTTTCCATCCGGTTGCTCAGAAACAATTACGTAATGGGTTCCAACTTAAGTTTCCCTTTTATTAGGTACCTATCTTTGCCTCTTGGGTTTACTCCTCCTTTCTGCCTAGAAATCCTAAAGACCCTATCTTCCCACGTCTTCCCACCGTCATTTCAGGGCTCAGCCTCGGGTCTTTCCTTAGATGGACGGCACATTTCTCCTAAATGATTTCCTCCTCTGCATCCGTTCGAATTGTTACCAAAATTTCATTTGCCACTGACAACATCTTACTCTCTCTGTACCTTTATCAGCACCAACTGACCTCACATTTAGTCTTACTCTATGTAATATCTTGCATCATCAGCCTCATATCGACCCCTCCATCCTGGCTTACTCTCAGAAACCTGCCAAGAACCTCAAAGGGCATGAACTTAAGAGGAGTCTATGCTGGTCGCATCCCATAATTTCCTGGGAATATATCTGGCTCTTCACCTGAACTGAGGTCCTGTATGCCACTATTGGTCTTGAATCCATGTGACAGAGGCAGTTTTTGTGATAGGAAAAGGCCACTGGATTTTCAGGGTACGTACTCATTTGAATGACTAGAATTCTCCCTATTTGACTTCTGTGCTGATAATTGAAAACTGGATTATTCTTTCCTCAGCTGAACATTTATTCATGTCTCCGTTCTCTCCCCGCCCCACCTGCTTGTGTTTAACCCAGAAAAGGAAAATCAACTTTGGTTCTATGCGGTGCCCTCTTTCTTTCCATCCCTGATCCACAGCTCAGAATAGAGAATGAGTTTATAAAATATTTCAAAACTTCCCCGGTCATGCATCATGTCTGGGTGGTTTCCTCTTATCTCGCAGAAACACTGTGAAAAACAAAGAGAAACGGCACTTGTCGGGCCGGATAAAGACTAGTTATGCGTGCAGTTCTTTATCGCTGGGAACAGACAAGACCTACCCTTGGCTTTATTGATCAGCAAATAAAAAGGGGAAAAACAGTGTACATGAAAGTGTGCAGAGGAGAGCACTGAAGAAGAGGGTACTGGTCCCCGCCCAACACACAGTACGTTAGGAAGAAAGGAGATGAGACACGGGGCAGGGGCTGCTTCGTGTTCTCCCATTTGTCTGCCCTCTCAGACATCCCTCCAGGCCGCACTCCCAGCACAGAGGAACACACAAGCGCACACACTTCCAAGAAGACGGCCTCCGTGCTGCTGAAACACTCTGAGGCCTTGGGAATGAGGAAATGGCATTTCCACTGGGGAAAAAAAGTAACTGGGGATGGCAGAGAGCGGCTCCCTGTGCATTAGGCCTTTATCGGGACAAACCCAAATTCCCTCTCCTGTATCTGTAGCACATAAGGCTATGCATGTGTTGATGTCTTGGATGGATTTGGTTCTTTTTAAAAAAAAATTTTTTAAATTAAAGTATAGTTGATTGACAATGTTGTGTTAATTTCAGCTGTATAGCAAAGTGACTCAGTTATACACATATATACATTCATTTTTTAAATATTCTTTTCCATTATGGTTATCCCAGGATATTGAATACAGTTCCCTGTGCTATACAGTAGGACCTTGTTGTTTATCTACGTCTGTATCTTTATTCCTGTCCTGCCCCTAGGTTCATCAGAACCATTTTTTTTTTAGATTCCATATATATGTGTTAGCATACGGTATTTGTTTTTCTCTTTCTGACTTACTTCACTCTGTATGGCAGACTCTAGGTCCATCCACCTCACTAGATTCCACATATAAGTGATATCATATGGTATTTGGATTTGGTTCTTTAAATAAAAATTTGTTTTTACACTGAATTGAAATAAATTAAGATATCTCAGAAATACAAAGCAAGTCTCTGGTGGTTTGGTGTAAATATTTTCATTAGTCTAATCGATTCCCTTCGCTGATCCTTGAACGGAGGTGTTTGCTGTGAAGTAGTCCCATTGGGCTGGGCTCTGAATATGAAGAGACGAGAGAGTAATAAAGCCCATTCTGTGTTTCCTGGCCCCGCCTAAAGGTTGTGCTCTGATGGAACCAACTCCCTGCTGAGGAGAGAGGACCTTTGTTAAGGAAATGAATGAAATGGGCCAAGCCACAGAAAGCCTGCCTCACCACAGACCCCTTTCCAGGGTTAAGTGTCCCGCCCACAGGCCCTCTGAAGTGGCAGTCTTTGCTAGCTTGATATCAACCACCGCCAGCATTAGCAAGCAGCAGTCCAAAATGCCCAAAGTATGTGACTGCCCATTCAGATGGAATGCAGAAGGTCACTCCAATATCATGCCAAACACATATGTAACAGAGCAAGAATCTGACATTAACTTAGGTGATTTCCTCCAGCAATTTATTTCATCCACTCCTTTGCCCTGCCTTTCTGGTGGTAGCACAAGCTTCTGCCTGAGAGAGAAAAAAGCCATTTGATGACCAATGAACATCAAAACGACTTTTTTTTAGGTTAACTTTAAAAAAAAATCTTATTGGAGTCTAGTTGATTTACAGTGTTGTGTTACTTTCAGGTGTACAGCAAAGTGAGTCAGTTATACATATACATATATTCATTCTTTTGTTGAGACCCATGGAGATAATAGCTCTGAGGAAAAAAGGCTGTTGAGTTGTAGAAACTGGGTATTTTAGTACTTGAAGTTGAGAATACAAACAACAGACTTGAAGGATATGTAGAGTCAGGATGGAGCTAAATCTGTTCAAGGTGGAAAGAGGCGAAACCAGCAAACTGAAAGTCAGTGTGGAGTTCCTGCTCTCCTAGCCCCACTCCCTTGCGCTAAGCATTAGGAGAGATCCTATAATCCCCCGAAAAGGTTTGGGGATCTACAGGTAGTTAGGATGTGTGTCCCCCACTCCCACCTGGAATTGGAGAGATGGCAGCCTCAAAGATGTGGCTCTTGCCTCAGGGTCTGGGGCCAGTAACAGAGATACCGCTGCACGGCATGTCCACAAGAGAGCCAGAGACAATCCTGAGTTTCCTGTGGGTACCATGGTGGAGCAGAAAAACATCCCACACCCTAAAGTAAATTTTTCTAAAAAAATTCACTACCCAAATTTAAAAGTTAGGGAAACTTTTTGGGTACAAAGTCAATATAAACATACGGTTAGAGTTTTACTTTTGAGGCCTGTTTGGGGCTTAGATTCAGTTGGAAGCCACTAGGTTACAGGTAAGGGCCAGGCCTTCAGGAAATCTCTGGAGTGGGTGGAGAGGTACTTCAGGTGTTGAGAAGACAAAAACTCAGGGGAGCTGCTTTGATGCAGAAGAAGCTTAAAGAGATAAAGTAGGGCTAAGGGAAGGCTTTCAAATAGGAAACAGATCTTGATGAATCAGACAGTTCATATTATGTGCCAGGCCTGTGCCAGGCCCTTTGAGAGATGATATCATCTTAACAAATAGACTTAAGAGGTGAATCATTTAAATAATGAAGTATTTCGCATTTGTTTAAATTCTCAAAGTTATGATCTATAGGGGTAAGGTGGAGGGAGTGAACATTAAGGGCTTCACAGAGGGAGAGGGACATGAGCTTAAGCTCTGAAGGACAATGAGGAAGTGGATAAATGCAAGTGGCGGGGGATGGGAGGGAGAGAGGGTATTTTAAGCTGCGGGCTGATGGGGAAAACCTTGTGTATTAGGGCAATGCTTCTCACACTGCAATGTGCACACAAATCACCTGGTGCTCTTGTTAAAAATGCAGATTCTGATTCAGTAGGTCAGGGACGGGGCCAGGAGAATACAGTTCTAACAAGCTCCCAGGCGAGGCTGCTGCTGGTCCCAGGACCACACCTGAAGTAGCAAGCGATGGGATTATGGGCGCACAGAGGCTGGTTGCAGCAGAGGATTTCTCTTGGGAAGGGTGAGAACTTGGAAGGAACTGTAGGAAGTTCCCAAAGACATTCAAGGAAGCAAGAGGGAACACCAGGCAAGAACACTGCACACCATAATTTCAATGACCAGATTACCCAGAAAAGAGAAGTGGCAACAATGGGAAATTCTCTTCCAATAGGCCATGCGTAGGAAAAGTGTGTCTAAATCTGCAAAACCCAGTGGGGAGCTCTCTTAGCCAATGTGGCCAAGTTTATTTTCTTAACTAGTCTCCAAATGGGGCGCATGTGCTGGTGCAGAATAAGCAAGTCCCTCCCATCTGGTTTTCCTGATGCTCCCTGACCATCATTATGCTGGGCGATGAGGAATCAGAAGGGGGTTGCTCTACTTAATGATTATCTTCCAATCTTTTAGAGGGATTCAACAGAGAATTTCACTTATAAACACTTGGTCCCAGATACCATTTCAAAGTTGTTTCTTTTCCCTTCTCATGTCAAGAAACCCAATCCAAGAAAACAATGGAAACTAGAAAAGAAAAACAGGTTTTACCCCATTCTTGCTGACTGACTGCTGGCTTGAAAGATTTATTACAAGTACCTGGTAACCCAGTCTGCACCAAGGGTCACTAGATGATTTCTTGTTCCATTTCTTGCAAGACACGAAATGTCTCAGAGCCTGAGTTTCCTTATCTACAGAAGGGGGATCACAATGACTTGCCCCACCTACCTCCTCAGGTGATGGTGAGACTATTACTAAAAAAGCAGTTCCCATTTGGAATTAGCAGATGCAAACTAGTATGTATAGGATGGATAAATAACAAGGCCCTGCTATATAGCACAGGGAACTGTATTCAATATCCTGTGATAAACCATAATGGAAAAGAATATGACCAAGAATGTATATATATGTGGAACTGAATCACTTTGCTAGCAGAAATTAACACAACATTGTAAAACAACTATACTTCAATTAAAAAAAAGAAGTACTTTACTTTCTTGTTAACTTTTATATTGGCTCTCTATTGCTGCTTAAACTTGGTGGCTAGAAACAACATGAATTTAGTCTCTGACCACACCCCAAATCGATGACATCAGCCTCTCAGGGTGTGGGACATAGGCATGAGTATTTATGAAAACTCTCCAGGTGATTCCAGAGCGTGGTCAAGTTTGAGAATCACTGAGAAACTTCGCTTCACCACTTTCTAGCAGTGTGGATTAAGGCAAGTTACTTATACTTTCTAAGCCTCAGTTTACTCATTTGTAAAAAGTATCGATAATAAGACCTCCCTATCTCACTGGATTGTTATGACGATTCCATATAAGACACTTAGCACAATTCCTGCCATGAGGCACGTGCGCGATGCAGTAAGCTGGGGTTAAGATAGACGTTGCAAGTCCAGCAGCGACTCAACCCCACCATTCAGCACCACAGGCCTTGCAGGTCTGTGCTCGGAATCTCCCTCAAAAAATAACCCTGCTGTTGTTGCTCACCTCCCGCACCCCATCTTCCATCCAAGGACCAGCTTGTGTCAGCTTGCATTCCTAAGTCACTGTAACTTGTAAGTCATAGATTAGTAACGTATGGCTCTTCATGTCTGTGTATTTACTTTTCTTTCCTCATCACACTTTGGGCGTTTCACTGTCCCACTATCTCCAAACCACATTGCTTTGCTCTTTCAAAACTACTGCTCAAGTTTACCTGGTTTCTAGACAAGTCTCTGTCACTAACTTTGTTACTTTAGACCAATCACGTAACCTCTCTGGTCCTCAGTTTCCTCACCTGAAAAAACAAGGAGTTAAGCTGAGGTGGTCTTTAATGTGTCTTTCAGCAATAGTATTTTGTCATTTTGTCATTCAACACTTTATGACAACCATTTTACAAATCTATAAATACTTATTTGGGCATTAATTCTGGGATGTGGATCGGATGGTATGTTTCATTTTCTACAGGCTAGGCAAAAAGTCCTTTGCAATGAGATTATAGTGCATGTTTAACTTGACCTCTATTCTAGGCATCTTATTTTATGAAGATGCATATTCTCCCATGTGATCCAGCAATCCCACCCCTGGGCATATATCCAGACAAAACTATAATACAAAAAGATACATGCACTCCTATGTTCATAGCAGCACTATTCACAATAGCCAAGATATGGAAACAACCTAAATGTCCAGGTACAGATGAATGGATAAAGAAGATGTGGTACATATATACAATGGAATATTACTAAGCCATAAAAAAGAATGAAATAATGCCATTTGCAGCAACATGGATGGACCTAGAGATTATCATACTAAGTGAAGTCACACAGAGAGAGACAAATATCATATGATATCACTTATATGTGGAATCTAAAAAATTATATAAATGAACTTATTTACAAAACAGAAGTAGACTCACTGACATAGAAAACAAACTTATGGTTACCAAAGGGAAAAGCGGTGAGGGATAAATTGGGAATTTGGGATTAACAGATATATATTACTATATATAAAACAGACAAACAACAAGGACATACTGTATAGCACAGGGAACTATATTCAATATGCTGTGATAAACCATAATGGAAAAGAATATAAAAAAGAATGTATATATATGTGTATAACTGAATCACTTTGCTGTACAGCAGAAATTAACACATTGTAAATCAACTATATACTTCAATTAAAAAGTCATAACTTCTTCCAGGGCTTCCCTGGTGGCACAGTGGTTGAGAGTCCGCCTGCCAATGCACAGGACACGGGTTCGTGCCCCGGTCCGGGAAGATCCCACATGCCGCGGAGCGGCTGGGCCCGTAAGCCGTGGCCGCTGAGCCTGCGCGTCTGGAGCCTGTGCTCCGCAACGGGAGAGGCCGCGACAGTGAGAGGCCCGCGTGACGCCAAAAAAAAAAAAAAGTAGTAACTTCTTACTAAAAAAAAAGATGCATATTCTCTTATGTGCTTTCTTCCTAGTAGAAAGCTTAGGAAATTATTAGTTGTTTTAGCCTCTTGGCATTGGTTAGTTGACTAACTGGAGTCTTTGTCTCCCGACGCCTCCAAAGCGAATGACTACGTTATTAAGGCCTGATGCGTAATTGACCATTTCACGTCAGACGCTCCTCTAAGCCACGGTTATGTCATTACACTAGTCTCAAACCATGGTTCAACGGACATTTTTCAAGTGCTTGCTGCGTGCATGACGCTGGGCTAGAGACTACAGGAATATAGAGATGAGTAGTTGTGGACAGTCAGGTATCAAGTAAATGCCTTTCGTACTTGGAAAGTTCTCCCCTTATTCCTTGCTAACTGGATCTCAGTTTTATTAGGCTGACAATTGTGTTTAACTCCAGGTGATAGTGAATATGAGCTTCAGCCAGTCATGTCAATCCTATTGTCCCTTGCCTTCCTTGAAGCTCGAGTTGGCTATGTGACCTCACTTTGATCAATGGAGAAATCTGCTGAGGTGGGAGCTTCTTGGAAAGTTTTTGATTTCATGATAAATGGAAATAAACTGGACAGACTTGGCTGTTACCTGCCTTTCCTCTTTTTGGTGCCTTGAATGTTTATGTGAGGCCTGGAGCTGTAGCATCCACTTTACATCCTGAGGCAATAAGCTTGTGGATGAAACACTAACATTCACAGAAGGATAGAGGAAAAAGATCCTGGGGGTTGTGGACATCGTTGGGCATCTGTACCACAACTAGGAGCACCTATCTGCAGACCCTTGTTATGAGAGAAAAAGTATTTCCTTTTTTAAAGTCACTGTTCATTGGATTACTTACAAACTCACATCAGCTGGGCAGCTGTAAAGTGCCAACCTAACAGCACTGCTAGCATTCATTTCCCTGTAAAGCAATTTTTGCCCACATATTTCTCTGTTTCCATGGAAACCTCTAGTTCCGGAGCTCTTTAAAGTGAGGCTGACTGCCTGAGTGGACAAATTCAAATGCAGTTTTCAGTGCTGGCTGTACTCACAAGGTTGTGATTGATTTTTCTTGTTAAGCGCTATCCTAGAGCCCGGAGACAAAGCCTGGCAAACACACTGTCACCTTGCTGCCATTGCCCTGGGTGACCTTCCTACTCCTTCCACTTATCTTGCTCCAGGTCAGGGACAAGGGACACTCTCCAATCTGCCCCCAGGACAGTAGATCCTCCAATCCTCAAAGTCGATTTGGGGAGACAGAGAGGAGACTTGCGGGATCCTCAGCAACAAGTGCTGTGAAGGAATCTTCTTCCTTACCAGGAACCGCTGTCACCTCAACTTAAGTGACAGTATTATGTACTACCTGCCCTGTCACTTGAGAGAGCTAGTCATGAAAATGGTCCTAGAAGAACAATATCTGAGCCATTTGCGACATTTTAAAGCTCAATAACTCTTTCACCTAGATATTTTCGACAAAATAAGCTAGGAGGGTTTCTTTTCCATGGGCCTGTGGGATTGATGGGTGCCCTGAAGGTCACAAGTGGTGGAGATTCTTTAAAACGGCTTACATCTTTTTGTCTTCTTTTTTCCCCCAATACCTTAAAATACATTTTAATAAATGTGTTCCTGGCGGGGGGATGGGATGAAATGGGAGATTGGGATTGACATATATACACTACTATGTATAAAATAGATAACTAATGAGAACCTACTGTATAGCACAGGGAACTCTACTCAATGCTCTGTGGTGACCTAGATGGGAAGGAAATCCATAAAAGAGGGGATATATGTATACGTATGGCTGATTCACTTTGCTGCACTGCAGAAACTGACACAGCAGTGTAACGCCAACTATACTCCAATTTAAAAAAAAAGTGTTCCTTGGGGCTAAAGGAAGCTAAGGCCCTGAATAGTACCTTCTCTGCAAAATAAAACCTAAACCTATTGCGGGGGGTGGACTGGGTGACCGTGGCTGGGAAATTTGGAATTTCTGGCTTTGTCATTATATGGCCCTGAACAAGTGATGTAACCTCTCTGCCTTCAGTCTTCATTGGTAAAATGAGGTAGGTGACCAAGTAACTTCCCGAGACCTTTCTGGTTCATGATGGTTTATAAGTATGTATCGAACTTTCCTTCCTCCTCTTGTATTCATTGAGGCATTGGAGGGAATCCTCTGTGTGATCCTGTCCAAAGTAGTTTCGTTATGGTGACACCGTGCTTTCGAAGGGAAAATGATTCTGGTTTTTTGTTTTCTGGTTTCTTTTCGGAAACAGTTGTAGCCAGGGGTCTTTAGGAGAGCTAGGTTATAAAATTCCGAAAGAATCGTGTTCTATATAAACAACATATCCAAAAAGGAGATTGGAGGTGACCTGGGCATGCAGGTACGCTGAAGGGAGTGGCCACCCCCCACCCTCCCCCCACCCCACCCCATTAGGGACCAGGCAGCCAGGATGAACAAAAGAGTCTCTGTGGCTGCTTTCAATTTTCATTTTAGGCCTAGGGGAAGAAGAAGAGAGGGTCTCGGGAGGAGCTGGCTCTGTGGCTGAAGAGGAGAGAGGAGAGAAGAGTGAAGTAAATCGACACCTTTGCTCTGTTAAGGACACCGAACTCCCCAAAGCCGCTTCCTTAGATTTCAGTATCCACAAGTTCTACGTGGTTGCTATGGAATGAACACAGCTAGGGAGGCTTCTTCCTGGTCCTTACAAAGGCTGGGGTGAATCACCGGGTTTTATAACCAGTACTAAGCAAAGCAGGAATTACAACCTTGTAAGTTAGTAACTAAGGTCTTTGTCTTATATAAGCTTTATCCTGTACATGTTAATCAAGCCCTACTATGGCTCACTCAGAGAACGTCTGTCAACAAAAGAGAGAAAAACCTCTGCCATTGTGGAGGTGACATTCCAGTCTGAATAAATGCATATTGTGCTCCATATTTTATTGCCCCCAATATGTCTTATGCGGCCACTTTCCATAATTTGTTATTATTTTAATGGGGCTGCCTTCATAAAGAAATCAATGTTAAGTAAATTGTGTGCCACATCTCAGGTTGCCTGGGGAAAATTTAACAGGAGATGAAATCCATTCACAGGCTCCGATGTTCAACTGAGGGTAATCACCAAAAGTGTAAGGATGTACATAGGACAGAAATGGCCAGCTGGCCAGTTGTTATAGCAGATAGTTACATGGAAAGGTTTAAAAACAGAGCTCCCAGTCTATACCAAGATTTTATAGGAGGTAGGACTGAACACTCATCTTTTTTTAACAAAAGCTCCACTCAGGATGCTGGGACACAGACATTGCTTTACATTGCAAATCCAGCATGATTTAGTATTGCAAATAGCACGGGTGGTTGGAACAAGGAACTCAGCTTAATCTTATGTGGTTCATGTAAGCTGTGCTGCTGCTATTCCTGGTCACGGACTAGACTTAATTATAAGCTCGATGCCAGGAACCATCTCTATAAATATGCTTCATTAGTTGTAACACAAAATACTACTGACCATTTACCAATTTTTCAAAAGCACGTATCTCCGTGATACTGAGAGAGGAGCCCCATGTTTAATATGTAAAGGGGGGAGATACATTAAATATATAATTAGTTATGAAGAGGCACTTACAAAATAAGGTCTCCCAACTACACGATGACGGAACAACTCCAGACAAAACTGATCCACGTGATAAAGCATGTGAGATAAACAGATTTACTGTGAAAGGTGTACAATTTGGACTTCTACTACAGTACATCAGCGTCAAAGGAAAGAAGTACCTAGGGCCACTAGTATAAGAATGTCCACAGCAGCTTCATTCATAAGCTTTATTCATGAGACCTGGAAACATCCTAAATGTCCATCGACAGGAGAATGAATAAATTTGGAATATTCACACAATGGAATACTACTCAACAATAAGCAGAACAGATTGCTGATACGTACAACAGAGAGTGGATCTCATGAACATGCAGAACTAAAGGAGCCAGGCACAAAAGAGTGCTTGCTCTATGATTCCATTTATATGAAGTTCAAGAATAGGCAAAATCAAACTATGGTGATAGAGATCAGAAGAGTGGTGAACTCCAGTATCTTTTTTTTTTTTTTTTTTTTTTTTGCGGTACACGGCTTCTCACTGTTGTGGCCTCTCCCGTTGTGGAGCACAGGCTCCGGATGCGCAGGCTCAGCGGCCATGGCTCACGGGCCCAGCCGCTCCACGGCATGTGGGATCCTCCCGGACCGGGTCACGAACCCGCGTCCTCTAAATCAGCAGGCGGACTCTCAACCACTTTGCCACCAGGGAAGCCCACCAGTATCTTTTTTAAAAAAATTAATTACTTAGGGCTTCCCTGGTGGTGCAGTGGTTGAGAGTCCACCTGCCGATGCAGGGGACAGGGGTTCGTGCCCCGGTCCGGGAAGATCCCACATGCCGCAGAGCGGCTAGGCCTGTGAGCCATGGCTGCTGAGCCTGCGCTCCGCAACGGGAGAGGCCACAACAGTGAGAGGCCCACGTACAGCAAAGAAAAAAAAAAAAGAATTAATTATTTTTGGTTGTGTTGGGTCTTTGTTGCTGCGCGCGGGTTTTCTCTAGTTGCCGCGAGCGGGGGCTACTCTTCATTGTGGTGCGCGGGCTTCTCACTGCAGTGGCTTCTCTTGTTGCGGAGCACGGGCTCTAGGCGAACAGACTCAGTAGTTGTGGCTCGCAGGCTCTAGAGCGCAGGCTCAGTACTTGTGGCGCACGGGCTTAGTTGCTCCGCGGCATGTGGGACCTTCCCGGACCAGGGCTCGAACCCGAATCCCCTGCACTGGCAGGCAGATTCTTAACCTCTTCACCACCAGGGAAGTCCCTCCTCTGGTATCTTTTGTGTGTGTGTGTGAGGCAAGTGGTACTAACTGGGATAAAAGGACTTTCTGGGATGATGGAAATGTTCTTTTTCTTAATCTGGGTAATAATATATGAGTCACAGTGACATCATTGAACTATGCACTTAAGATTCATACATTTTGCTATATGTAAACTATACTTCAATTTTAAAAAGCAAAATAAATCAAGGTATTGAACAGCTTATCTATCAAATGATAGAACAAATGGTTTAGCTGTTCATTAACACATTTTGTCTGAATGTCAAGGTCCTTTGGTCAGAAGACACCAACTTTGCTAGGTATCCTGAAGAAGGGCCTTCCTAAATCTTGTGTGAAATTAAAAAAAAAAAAAAAAAAGGTGGTCTCCCTTCCAGGCAGATGAATTGCATAAAGTGGCACATTACCTCTGGGCTGATGCAGCCCCAGGCCAAGGCTTAGTGACCAGGACACTGAGGCTGGATTTCACTTCCCTCGCCCTTTTGGCCAGGTGCCCTTGTGCAGGGCACAGCCCTGCCAGTCACACAGGGCTGCCTTCCTCTGGAAGGAAGCTAGGGATCTGAGGGCAGCCAGGCCTGAGAAGGGAGTCACACTGGAAGCCAGAAAGCTGCCATATCCCAGGCAGTGTTCTCTCTTTTGGTGACACTGCTCTCTGCCTGTCTCTTTCACCTTCTACAGACCCATCTTCTCTCCTTCTCTATGGCTGAAGGTGACCTCCAGCACACCATGATACACACCAGCTTGCAAGCCTTATAGTGTCCCTCAGGTTTAGTCACACTTCAGGATCAACCAGAACCACTGAAACCTAATTTCAAATCCCTGAGAGAGAATCTGATTGGCTCAGCCTCGGTCAGGTGCATTCACCCCAACTGCATCAATATGGGTGCAAAGATCCACCCAGAGAGGGAGGAGGATGGTGTTTCACAAAGAACTGGGATTATTCTGAGCTAGGCAGACTTCCCTAAAAGGGTCTACTACACTCTTAAACTACTAGAAAATCCGACTTCCAGTGGCTTAATCAAATAAAAGGTTATTTTCTCACATGAAAGAAAGTCTAGAAGTGGCTGACTGCTGATAATGTTTACTGGTTTGTGACGTCACAGCCAGGATGTCACAATTCTCTCTTCCTTCCCTCATATTGGCCCATAGGCACAAAATGGCTGCTGTAACTCCAGGCGTCATGTTTATATTCAAGGCAGGAAGAAATGTGGAAGCCAGCACCAGTCATGTCCATTTTCTCAGGAAAGCAAAAGGCTTCCCCAAACTCCCGAGCAGACTTATATTGACATGTCATTAGCTAGTACTGTTTGACACAGCCACCCTGACAGAGAAGTTGGAAAACCAAATAATTATCCGAGAACATTGCTATGCCAAACAAGATTAGGCTTTTGTTAGTAAAGACAACATGGAAAATGAATATCTGGCAGGCAGCAGTGTCTGGCACCAGAATGAACTATAGGAATCCACATTCTCTGAAAAACTTATGTTAGCCATTCATGATCACGTCTGAACACAGGTGATGGAAAGCACACTTAATTCCTTCTTTTAAAAAAATTCACTGCTTCTCACCACACGCTAAGCCACTCGATTTTGCACTCCACCACCTAGGATCCTTTGGCTAGGATTTGCATTCTCTCTCAAAAGCTGTCAAGGCAGGTTTATCAGCTCCCAGTCTAACGGTCCAAGCGCTACACAAATGCCTTTTCGACACCAAAAGACAATACAGGATTATAGGAAGCATGATTAAAGGAGCTCTGCTTTCTCTAATTATACTATTTCAGAAGTGATCTCAAAGATAATTATTTCGGTATATGCAAATAGATCCTATTCCATTTTAAATCTGTTCCTTAGTGTGAAACAGGTGTAGGAGTTGAGGTGAGAGTGAGTAGCCAACCGCAGGCAGGCTCACCTTTCAAAGGAATGGGTGGGACTAGATGACTTCTAGGAGTCCCTACATGCCTGATATTACGCTTTCTAAATGGTCGGCAATCACAGTCTCTCCAAAGCACTAGGGACATTTCCAAGAATCAAGTGTCGATTAGCGTTACCTTTCCACCGACAGACAATGTATTCTATGAGGTGAGAAAAGGGGCATGGGAAAGGACAGAATGTACCTACCCACATGGCGAGTGGAGAAATTCAAATATTCTAGCTGATTTTCACATACAAATAGAATTGTGTTCAAAGACAACGACATTGCTTTTTATGTTTAAATACTGTATTTATCGTATATACATGTAATGACAAAATTGGGGGAGAATCATGTTAATCATGGGGGGAATCTTGTTTAGATATTTGTTCATAAAACCTACATTCATGTTACTGCATACTTATATATGTTAACCTTGTTCTTACATCAACTCATATCCTAACTTCAAAGTTTAAGGAAAAGAAGAAACTTTGGGGATCCATTTATAAACCAATATGAAGAGGAATTCTAAACCTCTACAGTTGGAAACTGAAGTAATCATCTGTGATTCCCCGGGCAAATCACTTTTGCTGTCTGGATCTCAGTTTTTTCATCCAGGAAATGGAGACATGAAAGGACCTTAAGAGCCCTTTCTTGCTCTAAATTTCCAGGTTTCTATCATTACGTTAAAGAAATTTACCAAGGTCAGAGTTTGCTCTGGTGGCTTCACTTCAAGTTCCCAAGGTCCCCATGCTGCCCTGAGTCTGACATCTCTTCATTTAATTCTGTGAAGTTCCCCAGGATTCTGTTAATAAAACCCCCTTTTAATTTTATTTTTGTAAATGTTCAGTATAGAATTCCAAAGGATTACAAGAATGATGCAAAATCTTCCATATACCATTTACCCACAGTCATCTTTTGTTAACATTTTGTCACATTTGCTTTATCACTGCTTATTTTCGAAGGGGGAATTTTAGAGTAAGTTGCAGACAGGATGCCCCTTTACCCCCAAATACTTCAGTGTATATTTCTTACAAACAAGGACATACTCTTACCTAACTACAGTGTATTTATCAAAAACCAGGAAATTCAACATTGATACAAATATTATTATGTAATCTCTAGTCCATATTTAAAAATTTCCAATAACCCCACTAATGCCCCTGAAAGATATATATATATATATACACACACACATACATATATATGTGTGTGTGTGTGTGTGTGTGTGTTTTCTGTTATAGGATCCGATCCAGAATCACACATTGCATTTCGTTGTCATGCCCTTTAGACTTCATTAATCTAGAACAGACCTTCAGCCTGCCTTTGTCTTTCTTGACTTTGACATTTTGGAAGAGTACGGGCAATTTATTTTATAGGATGCCCTCCATCTGGATGTGTACAGTGTTCCTCATGATCAGATTCAACTTATGTATTGGGGGCAGAAAGCTCCCAGAAGTGATGTCATTATATTTGATCCATACTGGTGCCCACCTCCACTCTTTTAGAATTAAGCTACTTCAACTTGAATTTCCATCGTCTGAGACTTTTTAAGTTATACACACAGTATTAAAAGTTATACACACAGCATTAAAAGAGCTTGTGTGTGTGCTGAACACACACAAGCTCTTTTAATACTGTCTCAACAGTAAGGTGTGTCACCACTTAGGCCTGGCTACATCCCAGCTGGACAGGACCAGAACTTAGGCATCTGGGCCAAAGAAGACCAGCTGTTAAACAGACTCCAGGAGTCATCTGAGTCAGCTAAGTCGGTGGAGAGCAGACAGGTATAGGTCCAGGAAGTCCGAGTCCACGAGGTCAAAGTTGGCAAGCGCCGGTCAACAAGGAACGTAAACACTGATTGCAGGGCAGGGATTATGGGCTCATTGCCTGGCATTATAAAGCTGATGGGTGGAGCTGGCCTTGGACCCATGGGTGTTAGTCACAGACCTCAGATGAGGGCAGGAGTAAGGTGTTCCTGCCCATGGCAGCTTCTGAGGCGCCTGCACTCTCACGTACCTCAGGCTTGGCATTACTGTGTGAGTCCCCTTACTCCAGACCAACGCTTCTCGCATTTAAACATGCATCTGGATTCCCTGCGGATCTTGTGAACGTGTAGAGTCAGATTCAGTAGATCTGGAGTGAGGCCTGAATTTTCTGCATTTCTAACAAGTCCACAGGTGATGCCGGTGGCGCTGGTTCAGACCACACTTGGAGTTCCAGAACTGTCGGAGAAGACTGTTTTTGGCTGGGGCAGAAATGGAGGTGCCAACACTACCACACATACCTTGGAGTCAGCATTACTGTGAGAGTCCCCTCTGCTCTAAATACCATCACACAGAAGCTTCTTTGAGTCTACTGATTCAGAATTCACTGAATACCCTACTAAGTCATTTAAATCCAAAACGTGACTCCCAAAAGATAGAGAGGTGAAAAAGGAGAAGACGACATATTTGGCACCCTGCCAAGCCAGAAATAAAGTGGAACTCCATAAACGTTAAGCAGTGAACAGTGGCTTTATAAAAAAAAAATAAATTCACGTGAAATCTCCTTTTGATGGCCCTGGAAACATGTGTGTCCTGAGAAAGGGTGGCTCCCGCCCCTGGCAGGGGCCAGTGCTGGCTTTGCAGCAATCCTCACTTTTTCTACACAAAATTATAGTCTACCTCCATAACATAACAAACCTGGTGACTCAGGCTAATTTCCTTTTGGCAAGCACCTCTAAATAGGCTTGTCACAGCCTTCCCATAATACTCCCAGATGTTCTAAAACTGAGAAGGTTAGAAATTGAAGTAGCAAGGGCATTACTCACAGGAAACAAGAACCTGCTTATTATTAACAATTCACAATTCTGGCAAATTCTTTAAAGTCAGTCTCTTTTGTAAGGCTCTGTTTTGAAAAGGCAAGAGTGCCGGTTGGTATTACAGCTCTGTGGCAGGTAAATTTAGGACGTGGCAGCAGAAACACTGTGTGAAAAGCCAGTCTAGCCATGCAGCAAATTTTTGATTACATTTGCTTTCAATTAAAGGGAAAGGATGTTCAAGTCTTGAGGACAAAACCTGATGTTTTACTCCAGCAGAGGGAGCCTATGAAACAGCCAAAGATCAATCCTAAAATACCAGTGTTTGTATGCTCTTGTCAGACTGAATTAAGTGTCATGTGCCAAAAAAAGAAAAAAAAAGTTACGGTTTATTGAAGCATGAAAGCATGACAATGACCTTGAAATGATGGTTCCAGGTATTCAGTGAATAAACGGATTGCCTCCTCCCGCAGGGAGCCTTGATGTTGACTGCTCAATCCACTCATCAACCTCAGGGGAAGCCAACATTAAATCACACGCCACACCTGACTTGGGGGAGGAACTCATTAAGGAACAATCAGAATTTGGTTGTGGGGGCAGGGGAGGGCCACCTACGGTACACGGTCTATGTTTAATCTTCATACCAATCCAGAGCAAAGAGCCCTGTGCCATCTGGAAGATGAGGAAACGAAGGTTCTAAGAAGCTAGTGATTTGTTTATGCTCACACGTCTAGCAAGTGCGAGAGGTTGGATTCTTATTCTAAATCTTCATTCTACTCTTACAGGATTATACACCCACACCTTTGTCACATAACTGCAGTACTTCCCATTGTGGGCAGAGCATATTTTGCTGCCTTATTTATTGATGGTCTTGGCCATGTGAACTGCTTTGGTCAGAGGAATGTTAGTGACGTAAGTAGAAGCTTTAAACATGCTTGCATAGTTTGTCTTGTTCTGAAACACATGAAGTGGGGCTAAATCCTACTCATGGCCTGAAGCAGAGCCACCCCACCCCCTCCAGATAACCTGCAGACCATTAGCAAGAAAAATCAATATATGTTAGTTATTGTAAGTTACCGAGATGTGGGATTGTTTGTTACAAAGTGAATCGGACTAATACAACAACACTGTGAAATATATCTAGCCCCAACTTGCAGATAATGTCGAGGAGTTGAGAAATTAAGTGGATTACTCAAATAGGAAAATAATTTCCCAGGGGCACCCAGCAGGGTTCTCCTGATGTCTCATTGGCCAAAACTGTGTAACACGGCTACCTACAGCTGCAAGAGAGGCTAGAAAAGTATCTGGCGTTATAAGTCCGTACTGTGGGAACTAGTGTCCACCAGCATGGAAGGAAGAGGAGATAGTTTTTGAGCAGGCATTCAACAGTGTCTGCCGTCCCAGTGTTGTCAGGCTCCAATGTCCATTATCTTCACCAGTTCCCTATATTGTGTTCTATCAGAGGTAGGCAGAAGCTACTTGGAAATACCTTCAACTTGACCTTGGTGAGCTCAATATGGTAATGTGACTTGGCCCGTCCTTTTGCACTTGCCATGAGAAGAACATCCTCCAGGTAACTGACAGCCCAAGGAGAATGAGGACACACATGGAGCCAACTTGAACCCACACGGAGCTGCCCCAGGAGTGAGGAAAAATAAATGTTTGTCATTGTAAGCCACTGCGATTTAGGGGTGTTTGTAAGAAATTTTAAAATGGTAACAATGTTTAGAAGTTCATTCAGCCCCAACTTGCTATCAATTCCAGACTCCAAACTAATGCTAGAGGTGAGCTCCGATGTGTAACCACCCAGGGGAGTCTGCACATGGCAGTGCATGTAGCTACCTTAGTCAAAGCACATTCCAAAGAATCTTCTAGGACATCCCCCTCTCCCCACTGCCCTCAGTTTGACTGGTATACAGTACTGTGAGTTTTCCTCCACTCAGAGACAGTTGAAGGTGACCAAATCTCACATGGGAGTGCCAGGAAAGTGCTGAATGTGGGGTGATACACTTCTGGGTGCTATCCAAGGCCCATCATGAGGAGGAAGTGATGGAGGTCAGGGTGGAGGTCGACTCCTTAACCATCACCATCACCTCCACCGCTGTTGCCCAACTGCTGCTATTTTGGTAAAGTGTGGTATGGTATGGCTTATCCCTCCCAAACTTCAGGTCAGAGAATCTTTTGAGAGAAAGTTGGTAACACGAGCAAAGAAAATGCCAGAAATGTGCTACCCATTGTATCTTGGCCACAACTGGTACTAAAATAATGTGTGAGATATTAGGTATACAACGGCTAATTTAAAACTTGGCCTCTATTCCCATGGAACTTACAATCATTTAGTATAATAAACTAATTTCCAGATGGATAAAATATTTAGACAACATTTAAAAAGTAATCAGAAAAGTTGTAGAAGAACACACATTAGGAATGATTTTACATATGTTGGCAAAATATATGACAGACGATATTAACACTTAAAATTTCACAAACCAGTCAGAGAAAGACTAACAATTCAAAGGAAAAAGGAAAAGGACATGAACAAAGAATCTGCATATAATGATATGCAAAAAACTTAATAAAACTTATGCAAAGATCATCTTTGCATATAATCAGAGAAATGCAAATTAAAATTAGATACCATGTTTAACCTAGCAGAGGGGCAGAAATGGGTAAGTAAAATTTGTAGCACAGGCAACTTGTTGGGAAACACTCATACACTATTAAGGGGGAAAGTAAATACGTGCTGCCGCTTGGGAAGGAACTTCACAACACTGATCAAAAATTGTCTTAGCAATTTCAACAAATATTCGTTTCCAGGTGTACGAAGATATATGTATAATGCACTGCAGTGTTATATACAATGGCAAGAAACTACAAACAACCAAAATGCCTGTTACCAGGATACTAGTTAAATGAATTGTGGTACCACCCACTCAATGAAATATTATTCAGTAATGAAAGGTATAAAGTAGATCTATGTGTGCTGATATGGAAAGTTCTCCAACTTATCTGGTTGGATTAAAAAAAAAGTAGAGTGTATAACAGTGTTTGTAGCATGTTCCACTCACACGTGCATGTGTGTGGTGGAGACGTTAAAATATTCCTGGGAAGATTTACAAGGAACAGGTAAAACTGTTCACTCATGGGGATAACTGGAGACTGAGAATCTGAGGTGAGAGGAGGACTTACTTTTCATTTTATGTAGTCGTCCCTCGTATCTGCAGGGGACTGGTTCCAGGACCCCGCAGATACCCAAATCCTCAGATGCTCAAGATCCTTATATAAAATGGTGTAGTACAAAAAATACGGTCGGCCCTCCTCTGTATCCCTGGGTTTCCCATCCCCGGGTACAACCAACTGATCTGCAAATCCGTGGACGAGAAACCTGAGGATACAGAGGGCCCAATGTGTACCCTTTGTACACTTGGATGTGTGTGTTTACCAAGTACATGCAATACTTTTAAAAATGAAAATCTAGTTAATAAAAGTAAAAACTGAACAGTCCCTAAAGGTATACAGGAAAAACAAAACAAAACCTAACTGCCTTTCTATTACTCTAGAAAAACTGATGCATTTAAAAGGATAAGCTTTTTTTTTAAACAATGATCTAGTGATTAGACTGCAGAAGTCTGAATTCCCAAGGACTATTGAATTTCATTCAGTAGACAGAGAATGACCTGAAAAGCAAACTAATGACAGTTTTTCAGTCAGTAAGGAAGGTAGGGTCATTTACATAACTCTGAGGACACATGAAAGACAATGTCTGCATTATCGTCATGGCTCAACTTCTACTGCAGAGAGGTGGAAGGAACAAGACCCTCAAGTTACCACTGTGGTATGACTGGTCCAGGGAGAATTGAAGTGTTTCTTAGGCACTGAGCCATTATGAAATTTCTAAGCCGTCACTGCTGTTAAATCAGGGGGAAAAAACCCCATAACATTCATTCTCTCCTTAAAATAAAGTAGAAATAAGTATGCTAGGCTTTCATGGGGGTAAATACAGGGTAGCCGCATTCTCGGGAAGAACTGAACTGTACCTGGTTAAGGAAACCACACTCCATGCTCCCAAAACTGCAGATCAAAAGGTGCCACTTGTGTGGTACCTTGTTATCCATCAGTCAACGAAGAGGTGGTTAGTGCGTTTTTTACATCCTCAAAAGAAGCGAAGGAGAAACGGTGCAGTTGGATGTGATACGGTCATGCCTAATGGGAATGTACAGTTTCATTGCTGGGAGAGAATTAGGCCTTCACTTGGTGCAGGACTGGAGACAAAGCGTATTGGCAGTTGGAGGGCTGGAGAAGGCTTCACACGGGATTTGGAACATAAGCTGTGCCTAAGGGTAAAAGGATCCAGGTGGGTAAAAAGGCACGAGCAAAGGCCTAGAGGTGGAGCGCCAGCAAATGCAGAAAATGGCCCCCGGTGGCATAGTATATCACATTCTGAAGGAGAGACAGAGAACATTTGGGCTGAGTAGAGAAGCTCAGTCCACTTTGCAGGAGGCTTGGAAACCATGCAGAAGTGTGCAACTCATGTATTACCCTAGTGTTTGCAAAATTCTGTCCTACTCGATGATAATAGATGATCTATGGTGGAGGGGGAGGGCACGGTCCTGGTCTTTGTGGTTAAATAGTTGAGAAGTGTTAAGCTAAAAAAAAGTGAGGTTTTTTTCCCCCAACGCAGAGTTTCTCAGTGTAGTATGGGTCTCCAAGAGTGGGTTAGAGTTTGCGAAGAAAATATTTGACCAAAAGCCCCCCTTTTTGCACAACCTCCAATTATATCACGACTCTGGGGAACAGCAGGGAGGCAATGGGGAACCCCTTCCAGAGAAAGGAAGGGATCCAAGGACAAGGTCTATAAACTATGGCTTGTAAAATGAGTTAAAGCCGCAGTCCCCAGCCTTTTTGGCACCAGGGACCGGTTTCGTGGAAGACAATTTTTCCACAGACCGGGGTGCGGGGGTGGAATGGTTTTGGGATGATTCAAGCGAATTACATTTATTGTGCACTTTATTTCTATTATTGTCACATCGTAATATATAATGAAATAATTATACAGCTCACCATAAGGCTGACAGGAGGCGGAGCTCAGGTGGTAATGCGAGCAACAGGAAGCAGCTGTAAATATAGATGGAGGCTCGCCCGCTACTCACCTCCTGCTGGGTGGCCCGGTTCCTAACAGGCTGCGGACCAGTACCGGTCCATGGCCCGGGGGTTAGGGACCCCTGAGTTACAGGATGGACATGGAAACTTTGGAAGCTCTCCATGATGAGTACCCAAATTTCTCCCCAACTTGAGTTCCCCTCTCACATACATACAATCTAACGCCTTTTCACCACCCTAAGAACTGGTGAGATGCCATGTGGGAGGTCCATCCTGGGAGGGGGGTGGCTCTTAGAATAAAGAGGGAGCTGAGAATTAGGAGGTAAAACAGATGGTGAAGCAGCAGGGGCTCTGGAAATGATGTCTTGGGAAAGACAAAGGAAGATGAGATCAGCCTTGACCTCAGAACTGGAAACTCTCCTTAGGGGCACCGGAGAGAGATGCATGTGAGAGGAGCTGATGGCAGGTGCTCTGGCTTGGGCTTGTGGGGGTGGGGGGCGAAGGGATCCCACCAGTTAAGGGGCTTGGGGCAGGAGCTGAGCTAGATCCACCCTAACAGAGCTTTTTCCATCTCAAGCTTCCACGGGCCTCCACACCCCTGGGATACGGTGGCTCACTAAGGTGGACCACTTGAAGTTCAAGGTCAACAAGTTCAAGTCCTAAAATCAGAAGGACTGAAATGCCGGACACAGGACCAGACACAGGCCAAAACTGGCTTTTCACACACCAATATTTTCTGCAAGAAAGCAAATCATTTTCTTGCAATTGGAGAGAAGACAAAATTCTCACGCGAGGTGAGGAAAATTAAAAAAAAATCACCAAATATTAACTGAAGGTGATAAAACGTTGTTAATATCCTATTTAGAATGCCGGTTTTAATGTTTTGCTTCAGTGAATGTGAAAATATCTGATAATGGGTTGCCACTGATCCACCCACCCTTACCTCTGCCGTAAAGATGACCTTCAACCAGGATTTCCTTTAGCCTCTGGGTTTTCTGGAACTTAATGCCTACAGCTAGAGAAAGACTACATAACTAACTGATCTTCAGAATCAACCAAACACCTTGAATTTACATGTTAAGCAATAGTATGTCTGTGTCTGGCAAATACTGTGTCGAGCTCTGCACAGAGTCTGAAAAATTAATAAAAGACACAGTGCATGACCTCAAAGCATGTGTAATTGGACAAAAGGGGCAGGGCTACACGAATACTGTACCAGAGCTGTAGACACTGCCTCGGGAGCAAAATAATGGACTGAAAAGGACAAAGGTACTTGTTACTGAGATACCCAAAGCCGGCCTGGTCCAATCTGGAAACGATGAAAGATTGTATTAAGATTTTCTTCATTTGGATTTAAATGAGACAGACGAGCTACTGACATGACAGAAACTAGGATGTGATCTGTGGGGATCAGCGTTGAGAAGTTGTAAGCTAAGGGTCGGTGCCACTTCACCAGCCCTTTTAGGTCATTCCAGGAGTGCTCTAGAAGAACTCGTGTGATGGCAAGGGCATCTCAAGCGTCTCTGGCAAGGACACTCCTTTAAGTCGGGCATGTGGGGTTCAACATTAAAGGACAGCCAAGGATCCAAATGATTGTACTGGAGACAAGATCTCATTTATCAGTTTTCAACAGTTGCTATCAAGGCTCTGAAGGTGTTGAAGAATATAGCTGAACTCCTCAGTCCTGGCCATAGTCTCATGGTTAGTTCTACAGTCTTGGCCCCATTTTCAAGTGCCCTGCGGCACTTGGATGCAAAATGGCCATAGGCATGCTGGGATCTCTGGTTCTGGACGTGGGGCCACCAGCAATTAAGAACTGCATGGGCAGGCAAGAGTTTGTGTTCCAGTGGTACCCAAATCCCGGCTACACTGGACTTAAGTCATTGGAACTTCTCTGCAACTTGCCCCAGCTTCTGTAAGACCACACAGACTCTGGAGCTGGTCCCTGTTTCCCTGGACCTGATGGGAACTGGGTAGATGAAATTCACTGACTCTATCACAGGTCTGAATATCTGCCTCCTTTTCTTCCTTAGGAGAGCTTTCATCCTTCAGCAGCCAAGTGGTACCCAAACCTACAAGTGTGCCCCGTTGGCTGTAGTTGTCTTCCCGTGTCTGAGACCTCAAGAGTCACCTGCTCTTTCGCCTCGGGCCTTCTTTCTCTGGAGACTCCCACGCACTGCATTTCATCCTAGAAGTTAGCTGGGTTTTAGGAAAGTAGAGATCCGGAAAACCCCAACTGGTCGATAACAATGAGCACTTGAGGCATGACCGATTAGGAGGGCTACAGGGAGAGATGAGGAAGCCAAGCTGCGTGATCACCTCAGGATGTGTTTACCTGCCTTTCTGGGGGCTTCCCCATTTTATGGCTTCCTAGATGTGCTCCAGAACTCTCTCCTCGGCTAAGTATTCAATGAAGAAAGGAGAGATTTTGGCAGAAAATTCAGAGGGAAAAGCATTCTAGGTAGGCATGACAGTGTAAGCAATGGTTTGGTGTCACGCGTCAAGTGCTCTGATGAGGAGAAATGAATGGAGCTTGTTGATGGACTGGGATAAAGGAGAGAGAAGACGTGACGACACGAATAAGAATCTCTGAGTACAGGGAGGGCTGAATGGAGGTTCTGTGCAGCTGTTTTTCATTTGCAGAGAAAATGGGGTAAGAGGAAATTTCCACTGAGTAAGAGGAAATAATCGTAACATCTGACAACTGGTCAAACGCAAGAAAGTGGAGAGGCCAAAGCTAGTGTCGTAACTTCCCCTTTTTGCTTCCTTGATCAAGGGCAGATTTTTGTCACTAGTAACTAGTATTTAATTAGCAAGTTTCCAAGCTTAAAAAATAAAGCATGTCGCCAAATTAGGACCATATAACCTAAAAATAACTTGGCTCAACCAAATTTTGACCCCACCTTTGTCAGTGCCCTTACCAAAAAAAAAAGGTTTTTTTTTCTGTAAATTCTATTTCACATTTCTTCAGTGTCTCATTTACTCTCTCTCTCCATCTTCCCTTACTTGGGTTTCAGCTCAGTGTGGCATGAACTCTGCTAAATTTAGGAAGATCCGGTTACATCTCTAAGTAAAGGGTTTTCTGCAGACAATCCTGTCAGAAAACATCCTCAAGGAGAACTTATTATGAGGTAAAAGGGGATGGGAACAAGGGATCTTGACCACTGGCAAAAAAAAGGAACGTGTTTCCGAATGAGAATGCGTGAAAGCGCTATACAAATGATAATTGTGGTAAAATTATAATAATTATTATTCAGTCTTTTTTTTTTTGCGGTACGCAGGCCTCTCACTGCTGTGGCCTCTCCCGTTGCGGAGCACAGGCTCCGGACGCGCAGGCTCAGCGGCCATGGCTCACGGGTCCAGCTGCTCCGTGGCATGTGGGATCTTCCCGGACCGGGGCACGAACCCGCGTCCCCTGCATCAGCAGGCGGACTCTCAACCACTGTGCCACCAGGGAAGCCCTATTCAGTCTTTTGATTCCATTCTTTTTTCTTCAAACTTAGGATCCCATGCACAAGATTGAATGTAGGTATATAATTTAGTCCCAGAGTTTCTTTTAATACACTATTCTACACAATCATCCCTTCAAACAGAACAGTCAGGCTGAAATATTCCTTGAAATCACCCACCTTCCCCCACTAAATTCCACTGGTGTAAGAATTAAGTGACTAGACTGTGACCACTGGGAACAAGAGTGGGAGGGGAAGGATCCAGAGAAAGGGAAGTGGGGGTTTGGAATATGGGATGTGTTATGGACTAAATTATATTGCTCCAAAAAAGAGATTTTGAAGTCCTGACCTCCAATACCCGTGGGTGTGACCTTATTTAGAAATTGATGGTTAAGTTGAGGTCATTATGGTGGGCCTTAATCCCATGTGACTGTGTTCTTATAAAAAGTGGAAACTCGTCATTGAAGCACTATTCACAACAGCCAAGACATGGAAGCAACGTAAATGTCCATCAACAGAGGAATGGATAAAGAAGATGTGGCATATATACACAGTGGAATACTACTCAGCCATAAAAAGAATGAAATAATGCCAACTGCAGCGACATGGATGGACCTAGAGGTTTTCATACTAAGCAAAGTAAGTCAGACAGAGAAAGACCAATATATGATATCACTCATATGTGGAATCTAATTTTAAAAAATGATATAAATGAAGTGATTTACAAAACAGAAACAGACTCACAGATTTCAAAAACAAACTTATGGTTACCAAGGGGAAATGTGTGGGGGGGAGGGATAAATCAGCAGGTTGGGATTAAAATATACACACTACTATATATAAAATAGATACCCAACAAGAACCTACTGTACAGCACAGGGAACTCTATTCAGTGCTCTGTAACAACCTATATGGGAAAAGAATCTGAATGAGTATATGTATATGTATAACTGAATCACGTTGCTGTACACCTAAAACTAACACAACATTCTAAATCAAGTCGACTCCAATAAAATGTTTTTAAAAAGTGGAAATTCACATACAGATGGACCCACACACAGGGAAGACAACGTGAAGGCACAGAGGGAATATACCACGTGAAGATGAGGGCAGAGATCCACAAGCCAGGGAGCGCCAAAGACCACCAGAAAACCACCAGGAGCTAGGGGAGAAGCCTGGAACAGACACTCCTTCTCAGTCCTCAGAAGGACCCAATCCTGCCCACACCTTGGTCTTGGACTTCTGACCTCCAGAATGGTTTGTGGCATTTTGTTATATCAGCCCTGGGAAACTAATACAGGCTGGTGAGGGCAGGAGGCGAGGAGGCAAGCCACTTCCCACGAGGAACACAGCTCCCCTTCCTCTGGCCATTTCCTCACGAGGCTCTCCTCAATTCCTGTTTTAGTGATTCAGGGTCAGGAAGAGGATTGAGAGGTGCGGGGCCCCATGTGGCATTTTCAAAGTACACCACCATAAAAAGAAGCACATGTGGGCTTCCCTGGTGGCGCAGTGGTTGAGAGTCTGCCTGCCGATGCAGGGGACACGGGTTCGTGCCCCGGTCCGGGAGGATCCCACGTGCCGCAGAGCGGCTGCGCCCGTGAGCCACGGCCGCTGAGTCTGCGCGTCCGGAGCCTGTGCTCCGCAACGGGAGAGGCCACAACAGTGAGAAGCCCGCGTACTGCAAAAAAAAAAAAAAAAAACCAAAAAAAACAAGCACGTGGACCCAGGCTGGATCATTATATTTCCCATACATAGCTGTGAAGTTCCAGTTTGAGGCCAGATAAGGGACCTTGCTAATTGTACCTCATGGTCTCCTGCAAGGAGAGGGCCCCATGGAACCTCGGGCGTGGCAGGGTCAAAGGAGCAGGGCCTCGTTTTTCAGTCTGGCCTTCAAGAGGCCCTTTCGGTACAACGCTCGGTGACTATAGTTAACACCGCTGTATGGTATATTTGAAAGTTTCTAAGAGAGGAGAATCCCAAAAGTTCTCATCACAAGGAAACAAATTTTTTTTTTTGTAACTATACAAGGTGATGGATGTTAACTAAACCTGTGGTGGTATTCATTTCACAATATATGTAAATCTAATCATTATGCTGGATACCTCAAACAGTGCTGTATGTCAATTATATCTCAATAAAACTGAGGGGGGGAAGCAGCAGCAGCCCTCTTTCGGCTGGGGTAGGCCAGAGGCTGAGCAGGCCAGCTCCAGGCCTCCCATCCTACTTCTGATCAAAGCAGCTATGCTCTCCTCTCCTCTGTGAATTGGGCTTCCACAGAATAAAAATAAATGTCTGGAAATTCCTTTGTAGACCCCTACGCTTCAGTCAAATTCATCTGGTAACTATTCTTCACACACCCTCCACTCTCCGTGCTTCTGTTAATGCCTCCCTCTCCTGGGAACGCCCTTACTCCTGATTTCACCCACTGAAGTCCTCCTGTGCCATACAGTGTTGGTGGATCACTCCAAAGCTCTGCCACTTACAAATACTTATTCCCTGCTTGAAACAAGCCCAATTCGACATAAGTATTGGGCTAGGATTCCTAGAAGCCATGGAGGGTAGACCAGCCCCTTGTGGTCATATGCCCCAGTCCTAGTCAATGGGGCGAGGGGAGAGTTTGCTAGGAGGCCTCTAGGAAACAGCTGCCTCCTTGATAAGAAAGCAGAAGGAGAAGCTTTAGGCCCTATGGCCCTCTGCGTCTTGCATTTGAATACAGTAGGGTGAAGATGGGATTCCTAGCTTGCCACAGTCATCTTGTGACCCTAAGGGGAAAAAACAAGAGGGCAGACATCCTTCGGTACCTGAATCAGCGCTGGAGGCCACCTACCTCCAGGCTACTTCTTCTGTAAGAAAGAACCACCCCTCTTCCTTAACTCACTCTCAATCAGCTTTTGTTACTGACAGCCCAGGGCCTGCCTAGCCAATACATTTCCTATCCTCCAAGGCCCTCTCCAGGAAACAGATTTCCCCACCTGCCGTCAAGGAAAATTTCGCTACCTCCCGTCCTCCTTTGTTCCCACAGTCATGTAACATCTGTTAATGTTCCTTCTTATCACATTCGATCATTCATATTCAAATTGCATTTTTTCCTTTAAATTGCAGACCCTTGAGGACAAGACCTTAGTGTGTTCTTCCTGTTACAAGTGATCTTCTAAAACAGTGCTTCTAAAACTTTAATGTGCCTACAAATTACCTTAGGATCTTGCTTAAAATACAGATCCCCGGGTCCCAACCACAGAGGTTCTGATTCAGTGGGCCTGGGGTGGGGCCCAAGAACTGTATCTCAAACAAGCTCCCAGATGCTGCTGCTGCACAGTCCAGGGCCATTCTTTGAGGAAACACTGCTCTGTGACACTGTGTACCTTTTGTATTATCCTTGTCACACACTAGCTCTTGCTGTTAACCTCTTTCCTTTTTGTACAGTATCCTCAGTAATTCTGTAAACGCCTTGAGGGCAGGCACCATGTTTTATGTTCCTTGGGACCTTCAGAGTACCTAACACAGTGGCACTCAACAACTTTTATTGAGTAAATGAATGAAATGAATGAATGAATGAATGAGCGAGTGACTGAAGTGAACACAGCCGCTAATCTTCAGGTCTAATTTCTCATTCCCAGCAGTGACTAATATGAGACAACTAGTACCTCAACTGACATTTCTGCAGAGAGAATAATAGCTTCAGAATTCTAGTCAATAAAATACAGCCAAGAGTCCTTTTCTTAACACTGGACCCCATTACAATGTAGAGATGCTAGGATTTCACCCCTGATTTCTGTTGCATGAAATCACGTATTTTTTATAAGTCACATATTTTCTATTACACAGTTTGTTCCCTCCAGTTCTGAGCCAAGAAGTGCCTCTTAAAATAACCTAATAAGTAAATAAATTTTCTTCCAGGCAAAGCCTCTTTGTCGCATATACAGTCATCCCTCGCTATTCACAGGGAATTGATTCCAGGACCTCCCACAGCTACCAAAATCCGAGGATGCTCAAGTCCCTTACCTACAGTCAGCCCTCCTTATCAGCAGACATGGAGCCCATGGATACGCAGGGCTGACTGGATGCATTACCTAGCTGGAAAACATTGTCCAGGGTGGTGGGAGTGCACAGAGAGCTCTTCCCGGAACCTATAACTGTTGAATTGTTGCAAGGAACATGAAATTTCATTCTTATTTTGTTCCGATGGCCTTGTTCTCAGGAGGCCCCTCAGGGAGTAAATCTCTGTTATCAGGACAGAGTGGCTGGTGAGAGCTTGAATCTCATCCACCGCACAATTGAACTGGGCCTCCTGTGCAATTGCAGGCAGGGGTCAAGGCTATTCGTGGAAATATTTTCTTTCCTCCAAAAAGTGGAAAACAATCTCTTTGCTGATGACAAAAGCTTAAATAGTGGCATTATTTCCAAATGAATATTGCTTCTACATCTACTGACACTGCTGTTCAGTTTAGTAAGAAATATTCATGTCAGCAGGATGCCAGACCTGTGCCACTTTTTCCAAAGCAACAGACACACGGAAAGGTAACCCCAACGAACACTTGCTGAGCTGTTTTCTTTATGTTCTATCAACAGCAAAGGTGCAAGGACCTGCTTAGGCCATGAGAAGAAAATGCGGTCAAGATAAAAGCTGATCGTGAATTCAGTTCCAAGGTGTAAAAAGTACCGACGAAAGATACGTGATTACCTGGGTTCTATTCATTATATTCCAACCTCTGGCTACACAGTGGTGATCTGTTAGACCTAGCACCCAATGCTTACTTATGGGTGCATTTTACTGAGTGCAAGTTATACCTTTACTTACTCACTCAATAGCTGTATACCAAGGATCCAAGCATATTGGTTAAAACACCACCTTTGAGACCCCACTGCATGAATTCTAATTATAGCTTCACTGTATATTTTCTGTGAGAAGCTGGTGAAACCACTCTCCTCTCTGAGCCTCAGAGTACTCACCTGAAAGTGGGGACAGAAGTAGAAACGATCTCACAGGGCATGTCCTTGCTATTCAAAACGTGGACTATGAACCTATAGCATCGACACCACCTGAAAGCTTGTTAGAAATGCAAAATCTTGGGTCCTACCCCAGATCTAGTGAGCCAGAATCTGCATTTTTAACAAGATCCCCAGGTGATTTCTACATGCGTTAAAATTTGAGAAGCACTGGGTAGATGATAAGGAAACAGCCTCTGAGCCCAAATTTCTTGAATCCTGGCTCTACCAGTTACCAGCTGTGAGCCCTTGGTACGGAACTGAACCAATCTGTGCCTCAGTTTCTTAACCCATAAGATGGAGATAATACTAAAAACTCAACTCATAGGGCTGTTGAGTAGAGTAGATGAATGAATGCATGCAAAGAGCTTAGAAAAGGGGACAGTGTGGGGCTTCCCTGGTGGCGCAGTGGTTGAGAGTCCGCCTGCCGATGCAGGGGATGCGGGTTCGTGCCCCAGTCCGGGAAGATCCCACATGCCGCGGAGCGGCTGGGCCCGTGGGCCATGGATGCTGAGCCTGCGCGTCCGGAGCCCGTGCTCCGCAACGGGAGAGGCCACAGCGGTGAGAGGCCCATGTACTGCAAAAAAAAAAACAAACAAAAAAAAAGGGGGACAGTGCGTAAGTGTTCAGTAAGGCTGTTGTTACAGTTGAGGATTAATTCAGTTTTAAACGCCGAGTGCGGTAAATAACAAATGTTAGCTGCAGTGGATAAAATACTGTTGGGTATTGTCAGGAAACAGATGATTAAAAAATAGACCCTGACCTCATGACACTTCTGACCTGGTGGTACTAATTCTGTTTACATGTGGTGTCCACTTAAAAATAATCACAAATAACAGTCTTTCAGACAAATAACATATGATAGCACTTATATGTGGAACCTAAAATACAACACAAATGAACCTATCTACAGGTCCGAAACAGACTCACAGACGTACAGAACAGACTGGTGGTTGCTGAGGCGGAGGGGGGTGGGGGAGGGATGGACTGGGAGTTTGGGATTAGCAGATGCAAACTGGTATATGTAGGATGGACAAACAGCAAGGTCCTACTGTATAGCACAGGGAACTATATTCAATATCCTGTGATAAACCATAATAGAAAAGACTGTGAAAAAGAATGAGTATCTATGTATAAGTGAATCACTCTGCCACACAGCAGAAATCAACACAACATTGTAAATCAACTATACGTCAATAAAATAAATTAAAGAACAAACAAACAAACAAGTAACAGTCTTTCAGAAGTACCCATCCAGTGGTACTCAAGGCGTCTCTGCCACAGCCTGGAGTTTAAATGATGGATCTCAATTGTAATACATGAACCAAACTTGAATTAATACTGCTCTAGACACCATGGGGTGACTAATATGGTGGAGGAAAAAGCCATATTCCTTGACTTCCTCATTTTTAAGCAGTTCTAATACGAACTGCTCCCTGCAATTTATAAAGCTGACAACATGCAAACGAGCCCTATCTAGTACGTCCTATAGAAACAAGTTGATTCTGTCTGATGGGGGGAAAGGGGCTGAGCTGATTCTACACATCTGCACCATTTCCTACGATAAGATGTGTCCTCTCATGGTTCTCAAACTTGGCTGGCTATCAGAATCATCTGGGAAGCGTATCTAAAACACTGACACCCAGCCACCACCCCTCCAGAGACACTGATTTAATTGCTTTGGAGTGGGGCTCAGGCATGGTGGCGTTCAAGGTTCCCCAAGTGATTGTAATGTGCAGCTGTGGTTGAGAACCCCTGTTATAACACACATGAGGCCCCAAGGTGCCCCCAGTTAGTGGAGGGAATTAGCAGAAAGTGAACAAGAATCAAGGACAAAAGAGGAAGAGAAGGGAAGGCCACCAGGAGGGATAGCTAATAGCGTTTTGCTTCTATGTCTTGGGAATGAACCACCAGGAATGTGGCTTTGCTCTACCAGGCCAAGTAGGGGTTTTGTAAATTTGACTGAGTTCCGGGAAGACATCACAGGTCCAAGCATAATCAGAACCCTGACAAAATAGGAGGAGGGGTAGAGTTCCAGAAATGGAGGACTGAGAAAATGGGGTAAGAGTAAACCATCCAAAAAAGTTGCCATGACATTCATGCCCTCTAACTCACAGAGCTTTGCAGGACCATTCTCAAAACTTATTTTCCTTAGCAGCCAGACCTGGAAACAATCCACATGTGAGCAGAATGGGTTAAATATATTGCAATAAATTCACTCAGAACATTGCAAGTAATGAAATAAAGCATGAGGTGCCGCTACGCTCAACAGCATGGATGAATCTCACAGGCATAGTGTTGAGAAGGCTGACACATAAGAACACAGACTACATGGTTACATTTACATGAAATTCAAGAATGAGCAAAAGTAATCAATGGTGGTGGAAGTCAGAAGAGTGGGTACCTTCTGGAGGAGGTGCTGACTGGGAGGGGTCTCAGGGAACGGCTGGGTGGGTGCCAGAAAGGCGCTGTATCCTGCTCTGGGTGGGGTTACAATGTGTGCATGCACGTACACCTGTTCGTTGAGTCGAACACGTAAGATGGGTGCATTTTACTGAGTGCAAGTTATACCCTGACAAAAAAGAGAAAAAAAAAAGAAATTTATCTGCTATTATTATTACACACTCAATATTTATTAAAAACCTATTCTGGGCTTCCCTGGTGGTACAGTGATTGAGAGTCCGCCTGCCGATGCAGGGGACACGGGTTCGTGCCCCGGTCCGGGAAGATCTCACATGTCGCGGAGCGGCTGGGCCCGTGAGCCATGGCCGCTGGGCCTGCGCATTCGGAGCCTGCGCTCCGCGGCGGGAGAGGCCACAACAGTGAGAGGCCCATGTACCGCAAAAAAAAAAAACAAAAAAAAAACCCTATTCTGAGCCAGGTCATGTTCCAGGTGCTGGATGCAGAGGTGGACCAAGCTGCCCTTTTGGCACTTACATCCTAGTGAAGAAGGCAGGCCATCGAACACAAATGCATACATGTAACATGTCATCAGGAGGTGACAAATGCCACGAAGGAAAGTCAATCAGTGTAAGGGGCTGCCGACCGTGATGGGGGGAGGGGGGCACACTATTTTAGACGGCAAGGTCAGAGAAGGCCTTTCTGAGAGGACAACGTTCCAGCCAGTTCAGGGTATCCAGTTTCCAGCCCACAGCAGATTAGAAGCAGTGCGTTAGATGAGGACAGGAAGGCAGGCAAATTGACAGAAGCAAGGAGTGTCAACTGACAGCCAGGGAAGGATGCAGGAGCATCAACTGGCAGGACCAAGCACTCAGAGAGCCCAGCATGAGGGCCACATACCCCCCGCTCCCACTTCCACAGCCTTTAGGACATCGCTGTGACAAAGCTCAAAACCGCCTTCTGTCCTATCACCCCTCCTGCTGCATCAGCACCATTTCCTGGCCTTTCCTTCACTAGACGGTGAGCATCTTGAAGGCAGTGTTTTGGTCCTGTTTGTCACTGTATCCTCAGCATCTACCACACTAAGGGGACACAGCAAGGCCGTCTATAAATATTTACTATCTGCATGACTGTCTCCTCCCAAAATACTGCTAACAACACTACTATTTCCAGAATTCTCTGTGCAAGCGTGTACTAGAATTTAGACTTCAGGATGAATAATACATCAAGTTTTAACTTTTATGACTGGGTGTTTAAAACAAGAGAAAAGCTCCAGACATCTGGGAAACTGACTTACAGGAAACTCCTCACTTCCTGAAGTTGCTGGAAATGAGATGCTCCTGGGCTAATCAATCTTGCCTTGACATCACCTGATAGCTCTCTCCGTCTCTCAGCCTGGAGAAGGGTGTTCAAACTTCAGGATGTATCTGAAGCACACACGAGGGGCTGGTTTGAAATGAAGGTTTCCAGGCTCTATCCTTGGTGATTATGATTCACTAGGTCTGGGATATGGCCAAGAATGATAATAAAAACAACAAGCACCACTGAGCACTAAGTAATTGCCAGGCATCATTCTATATGCATTTCATGTTCTCTCCCAGCTAATCCACAAAACAATCATATGACACCCTTTATAGAGGAGGAAAATGAGGCACAGAAGGCTCAGGTAACTTGCCCAGGGTCATACAACTAGTGAGGAACTCTGGGACTCAAACTCAGGCAACTGGACCCAAAGCTTGGAAGCACCCCAGTCTATTGCCACCCGACACGTATTCACACCAAGCAGGCCAGGTATATTGGTGCTGGAGGAGTGTCACTTTAAGAACACTGGCCTGTATCAGTCTTCTTCAATTCCTTCATCCTCTAGCTATAATTACTATGACCTTGACCCTGGCCATTCAAGGAACCCTTCCATTTCCCACATCAGAACGGGCGACAGGCCCTGTCCTCTTTGTTTTAAATGAGAGGATGACTCAGATGTAGAAAACAAACTTATGGTTATGGGGGGGGAAGGGGGGAGGGAGGGATAAATTGGCAGACTGGGACTGACACATACACACTACTGTATATAAAATAGATAACTAACAGGGACCTACTGTATAGCACAGGGAACTCTACTCAATACTCTGTAATGGCCTATATGGGAAAGGAATCTAAAAAAGAGTGGATATGTGGATATGTATAGCTGATCCACTTTGCTGTACACCTGAAACTAACACAACATTGGAAATCAACTATACCCCAATAAAAAATTTTTAAAAAATGAGAGGATGACTAGGCCTGCCTCCATGAGAAGGATGGAACATGACATAAACCATGGTGAGATAGGTAAGCAAAGGCATCCTTCTAACCATGGTTTGGGATGGGGGACAAAAAATTTTTAAAAAAAAGGAAACCACCAGAGCCGTGGAGCAGAGGAGATGCACAAGGGCTGGGGGTGCTGCATGGGAAGAGGGGGAGAGAAAGCTAGTTGGCATTCAGCAGTTTACTTTTCAGTCTTGGGCTGAAGCACAGTCTCATGCGGGAGACAATGTCAAGATGGGTACTGTCTGCCGAAGCCCTCCTTTGGCTTCGTGAGTGTGTTTGGTCTGGGCACGGGGCAGGCTAGAAGTGTCAGGGTTAATGCCCCCAACAAACGAGGGACAGGAACTGGTGGATGAACACTCCACTCTCCTCATTCCTCCTAAGGGACAGCTCTGGGGGGTGTTCTACACCATCTATCAAAAGTCCCCATGGGACTGTGTCCCAGAAGCCCACGGGGGAAGCGGCTCAGTATCATACACTTTGTTGGCTTTCCTCCCTTCCCTCCCTTACTTTCTACTCCCTCAACTTTCTACTCCCTCACTGTGCTTCCTGAGATCATCTCCCGAGTAAACTACTTGCTCCCAAATCCTTGTCCCAGGGTGCACTTTAGTGAAACCCAAACTAAGACAAGGAGTATACACAATTAACACAGTGCCCGCTACAGGTGAAGTTCCAGAATCGGTGAATCTCTTAGTGTGTTGGGAGGGCCACTGCTGGTTGGAAAGGCTGCTGATTAACACTTGCAACTTCCGCTTCTCTTGTGTAATTCTTTTTGACTCTCTCCTTCCCAGCTCTGTGACCTGAAATGTTTAAAAATGGCCCAAATTGTCCTCTTAAAAAAAGATGGGAGAAGATTAGGGTTGCTGCTTCTAAGACTGGACTTTTAGTAAGGGCTAAGCATTCTGTCTACAGGGATAAAAGGAGGAAAAGAAGCAAGGTGAGAAGCACTGAGACATGTGTTTGACTTTTGTAAACACCAATTCAAAGCCTAGACCATGCCTTAGGTTTCCCTGTGTGGCAGATCACCCAAAAATGTCCATCCACATGCTTTTCCAGGGCCTTTCCATTCCCCTTCTCCTTGAGCCTCAAAGGACACTGTGATTTGTTTTGACCAGAGTACTTCAGAAGTGACAGTATATGACACCCAAGGCTAGGTCATGAAATGCCATGCACTTTTGTCATATTCTCTTAGGATGCTCACTTAATCCAGCCACCATACTGTAAGGAAGCCCAAGCAGTCCATGGAAAGGCCAATGGGGAGAGAAACCAAGGCTCCGAGTCCAGATGAGCTCTCAGTAGAGAACCAGCACCAACTTGCCACCCATGTGAGTGAGCCATCTTGAAAATAATTACTCTAGCCTCAAGTTGAGCCCTCCCAGCCGACAAAAGCAGAAGAAAAAACAAGCCCTCTCTGCTGAACCCTATCCAAATTGCACATTTTTGAGCAAAGTAAAAGATTTTTATTTTTAACTACTGAGTTTTGAGGCAGTTTGTCACGCAGCAATAGGTAACTGATACACTCAGTTCCCCCAGAATGGAAAGGTGACTCAGAGTTTTTACTAGAACCTTTTTTTTTTTCTGAAACCACAGTATATTTTTCCCTTTTTGAGGCCTGTAGTCTCAAGTTCTCCCCTGTACCTCCATGCCCCTATATCTTTCACCACTTCCGCTGGAGCAGTGTGGAATGTTTGCCTTCTCACCAACAGCAAGAGCCCTCATGTGACTGTAAATATTCGTTAATTGATAGATAGGCATAATGTTCCTCTTATCCCATCCAGGCTGGTTTCCTTGGAAACCTAATTTTCCATGGATTCCCTTGACTCCCTCTTGCAAACAAATTTTATTAGAGCAAAGACTGAATCGTAGGTACTTTCAGTAAACTTAATAAATCCAAGGACGCATGTGGTCTAACCTTGGATCAGTGTTTCTTTTAGTAGTTACAGACCATCGAAAAAGCAGCTCTTTTCTTTGTCTTTCAAAACATAGTAACAGAGATCCCTTCATAACCCACATAACACTTTCTCAACCCCTTCCCCAATCACTAATTCCTTTGTCCCTCACAGTTGCTTTGGAACCTTTTACACACAAATGACCTGTTGAGCCCCAGAATCCTTTTGGGTTCTTTTTCTCCACTCTGTCTTCTCTCCCCTTCTCCCAAAACTTTGATTTAGTCTCTAGGCCAGCAAGGAATAGTTTCTTCCTACTCTAGGAAGGTGAAGGGGACAATTTAGAGGGATTCTGAGCAGGCAAATAGGGGTTTCTTTTTAGCAGGTAGGAAAGTTCTGAAAAGAGGCAGGAGGAAAGGTTGCGACCAACAATTTTGATTTTGTCTCAATGTATTATAAAGCATCCATTTCAATCTAACTAGCTTATGAACACCGACAAAAAGATAAAAAGAAGAAATAAAGATAAACTTTATGTTAATGAAAAGATGTGCTTAGAATCTACCATGAGAACTTGGTTTTTAGACATCATCTTACTATCAGACAGTGTTCACATTCTGTAGCACCAACGGAAACGTAAAGCACATTTCTGTTAATTGGCCCAGAAAAACAAAATTTGGAGCGATAAAATTCCTGCTTTAAGTTCAACTCTCTTTGTCAACTCAATTAACCAATTTTTTTGTCTGCCGTCACCATTTCTGGCTCTCTTTTTTCCTATGTTAATGGGAATGCTCAAGATGAGTAAAGGCAACTCGATGATTTCCTGGTAATGATTTTGATTCTGAAGAGGTGTCTACAATCAACCATTATTCCGTATTTTAAAATACCTCTTAGGGATTTTCTTTTCCTTGGCACTGACTTGCTGTGGTCCCCTTTACCCATTATCCAGGCCCACAATGGGTCATAATTCTGAGTCAGGAAAGAAATTTACCACTTGGGCTAATAGTAGAAACCTTATTTAACAATAAGTACAAGTACAATAGGAAACGTAAAATTACTAACAGACCTTCTATTCTCTGAGTATGAAGATACTCAGGAGTAGCTAAAATCAATCGGTCAGTCATTCCCTCTTCCCCTGCAGAAAATTCCACATTTATTCTTAGTTTCCTCACTATCCCTTCCAGCCCTTAGCCCAGGGGTTCTCCAGGTGTGGTCACTGGACCAGGACCAAGAGCATCACCTGGGAGCTCGAGAGAAATGCAAATTCCCTGTCCCTATCCCAGGCCTATGGAAACAAACTCTGAAGTAGGACCCAGGAAGCTGTGTATTAACAAGCTCTCCAGGTGATTCTGATGCCCCTAGATTTTGAGAACCCCTGCCTTAGACCAGCAGTCCCCAACCTTTTAGGCACCAGGGACCAGTTTCATGGAAGACAGTTTTTCCTCGGATGGGGGCAGGGGTGTGGTGGCGGTGGTTCAGGCGGTAATGTGAGCGATGGGGAGCGGCAGATGCAGCTTTGCTCGCTCGCCCGCCGCTCCCCTCCTACTGTGCGGCCCCGTTCCTAACAGGCTGCGGACTGGTATCGGTCTGCAGCCCGGGGGTTGGGGACCCCTGCCTTAGACCATATCATTGGATCAGAATGGCACAGCAATCTGAAAGTGAAAGAACCTGAGTTCTGTTCTGTGCTCTGCTTTAGTTTACTGTGTGGTTCTCATCAAGTCACTGCACCTCTCTGGACCTCAGTTTTCTCACCTATAAAATGAAGGACATGGGGCCTCCCTGGTGGCGCAGTGGTTGAGAGTCCGCCTGCCGATGCAGGGGACACGGGTTTGTGCCCCGGTCCGGGAGGATCCCACATGCTGCGGAGCGGCTGGGCCTGCACGTCCGGAGACTGTGCTCCGCAACAGGAGAGGCCACAACAGTGAGAGGCCCATGTACCGCAAAAAAAAAAAAATGAAGGACATGGATCAGAAATTTTTTTAGGTCCTTACCAGCTCCAGAAAGTAACAAAGTCACTGTCCTCAGGAGCACTGGCCGAGTACTGTAACATCCTGCCATATGATTCCCTTTTTTCTAACATGTCAGTTTTGTTTTGTTTTTTTTTAGTTTCAGGAAAGGCTAACCCAATCTTGTCAAGATGACTAAATACTTTAAACATCTAGAAGCTGTATTTAAAATGTTTCTGTCAAGACCAAGTCATTTGTTAAAGTCGCTGGTGAATGCTCCCTGACAGTTTTCTCCCTCAGAATTTACCATTTCTCAGCCAGAAATATTAATTCATCTGATCAGTCCGGCAATCTTGATGGGCAATTATTTTTTATTTGCCCATTTTTTATTTGCCCATATTTTAAGAGTAGATTCATAATTCCTTCCATTCAGAAGAATATTCTCCCTATACAAAAGTGACTCAGCATTAGTTAGAATTGTTATTAATATGCCAACCTAGCCTATTCTATTGGTAGGAATGATGGGTCAACAAATTCTTGCAATAATATTAAACCTTAATTTTGATGACAAATGTTACATGAGATTTATATTCTCAGATGGTACTATGATATGCATTTTAAAAACCTTTCTTTTTTTTTCCTGCTGATAAATGCAATTTAGTATTTTTGAGCTGAGACCAACCTTAAGCTGAGACATAGAATATGGGGCTGGGCGCTCTTTGCTGAATTTCAACAAATGATTCATTCCATCAATTTGTCAAACTTCAGAATGAGACAAGCAAGCCTTTTATGAAACAGACTTTCCAGATGGGATGAAATCCTGACACAAGTAGTTTTGAAATTAGCTTAATCTTTCAATTACTGAGGGAACGGAGAATGAAAAACTGAGGTTTTTACCCTGAAGAGTCACTGATCATAGGTAAAACTACAGAGCTTACAGAGTCACAGTGAAACATGGTTCAGAATCTGGAAACAGAGAAGGAGGAAATGTGTATCGTGTGAGGGAAAAGTCCTTTCACGTGGCCCTTTTGCCTTTAAAAATCAACACTAGAAGAAGAAACTAAGACATTGCTTGCATAAATGTCACAACCAGATGCAGGTCAAGTCAAATGGTCCACAACTAGGCCAGTTTTCATTCCAACCCTCGGCACTGTGGGATGGCAAAAAACAAACATGGGAAGAGGAAAACCAGGATCAAAAGACCTGGATCCTCACCAAGCAACTACTCTGAACACGTTGCTCCTGGACAAATGGACTTGTGAGGGTGTGGAGGCCAGGCTGGTTTCAGGTCCCCTGGACAGGGGCTGTCTGGATGGGAGCCGTACGTATATGGGCCTGCTGCTTCAGGTAAAGCCCCGTAGGGGTAAATCAGGAGACTATTCCTCCTTTGTGAGGTATTTCTGCCACAGGGAATGGTCCACCCAAGGGCCTGTGTTCCCCCTCTTCATTCAATAAATATTTGTTAAGCACTTACTTAACAAATGAATGAACTTACTTAACAAATGAATGAACTTACTTAACTTCATTCAATAAATATTTGGAGCACTTACTATGTGTCAGACACTGCTCTAGGGGGCGCATGATGGCCCAAAACAAAGATCTCTGTCCTCAAGGAGCTTAGATTCCTGCGTGGTACGGAGAAAAAAGTTATCACAGCAGGCCCGAGACTGCCATTCTTAGAGAGGCCTGTTTGCAAGGCTGGCCTTGGCTGGCATTTGGGAACTTGGATTTCTAGACAACCACGCCCAGGACTAGTAAAGGTGTGCCTCAACTGTTTGTGCAAACAATATAGTTTATTCTGAACACCTGCTTTCCTTCTGGGAGTCTAGAATTTTGATACATGCTGGGCAGAGGGCGCCTACACGACCAGCCCCTAGTAAAGACCCGGGGTGCTGAGTCTCTAATGGGCTTCCCTGGCAAACCACATCTCCCATGTGTTGTCACAACTAGCCGCCAGGGGAATGAGGCGTGTCCTTTTTGACTCTGCAGGGAGAGGACCCTTGGAAGCCAGTGCCTGGTTTTCCCCCAGATTTCACTCCTGGCACCTCCTCCCTTCGCTGATTTTGCTTTGTGCCCTGTCGCTGTAGTAAATCATAACCATGGTTATGACTGTGTGCTGAGTCCTTTGAGTTCTCTGAGTGCATCATCAATCCTAGGGTGGTCCTGGGGACCCCCAAAACACAGGAGGAAGAGGTTCAGAACACATGCAATTAATATGATAAATGAGTATCTAGTATACTAAAAGGTGATGAGCATTACGGAGAGAAGAGAATGTAGAGCGGGGAAGGAGGTTTGGGAGGTTGTAGGGAGGGGTATGGTATTCTGTATTAAACAGGAGGGTCAGGGCACGTTTCGTAGAAAAGGTGCTGTCTGATCAAAGACCTGAAAGAGGTGAGGACACTAGCCAAAGTGATGTGTGAGGGAAGAGTTTTCTAGCCAGAGGGCACAGCTCATGCAAAGGCCCTAACGTGGGAGGGTATCTGTGTGTTTAAGGAACAGTATAAGGAGGCTGGTGTGTCTGCAGCAGTGAGAGCCAGGGAGAGATAGGCAGGAGATGAGGTCAGAGAGGTGAGGCCAGGAAGGGAGGATGCCCAACATATAGGACCTTGTAGGCCACCATGAAGATAACAAGAAATAAAAATAAGCAGGATAACTAAGATGAAGCCAAGGGTGGGGTAACTACACAAAAATACGTACACCATGGACCTTCATAGTTGGTAAGTAGGCTGTATATTTGGGTTGGTCTGAGGGGAAAAAAATCTCAGGTGTCGAGTCATTGTATTTCAGTCTTAAGGCAAGAACTATGGCAAAAGCAACCATATTGGGTTGACCCTTGAACAACATGGGTTTGAACTGCACAGGTCCACTTATACGCAGATTTTTTCCCAATAAATACGTACCACAGTACTACATGATCCGAGGTTGGCTGACCCCATGGAGGTGGAACTACGGATATGGAGAGCTGACTGTAAAGTTATAATGCCAAGTTTCAGCTGTGCAGAAGCTCACTGCCCCCAACTCCCATGCTGTTCAAGGGTCAACTGTAATTGCTTAATAATTGGGATAAATAATCACTATCCATTTTCGGCTCTTCAAGTGAACAGCAAACGGCAAAAGCACATTACTGAACACCACCACACTGTTCTGGCCTCACTCTGTAGTTATATACATTTAATACCTAGCACTGGCCTTCTGGGAAGGGCAGGAGGATAAAGGGTCTATGATACCCACGAGGTGAAGGAAGCTGTTGGGGACTGTTTACGGCAGCCCTAATGAGAGATGCTGAAGGCAAGGGGATGTGGAAAGCTCCTCGGCACCTGCCCCGCCCCCTCTCCAGCACACCTGCCTCCCCACACCTCCCCAAAGCCTAGAACCCTGAGAACACACATCCACACCCAACACACGACTTCATGCTGCCTCTGACATCACACACTGACAGACTGCAAGGCTGGCCAAAGTCTCTCCCCCTCTGCATCCAGGCCCTTGCAGTTTTACTTTGTACTTCCTCTCATCAAGAGGTGGAGTCCAGCTGGCTACCCTTTGACACTGACTGCCCACGTGACTTTGCTTCAGTCAATAGGCACGGAAGTGGTGATGCAGCAGTTCCGAACCAAAGCCTCCAGGGGCCTTGCATACTTCCATCCTCACTCTTGGAGTTCTGTCACCCCAGTCACCTCAGCCATCAGCTAGCCAATGGAAAGACATACGAGTGAGGTCACCCCAGACCAGCCAGTTCCAGCTGACCTTTCCGCTCAGTGCAGACACGTGGGCAAGCCCAGCCACGATCAGCCAAGCCTGACCCAGACCAGCCAAACCACTAGATGGACTCGGAAGCACTAAATCATAACCAAAACAGAAGCCAGGAAGTTTTAAGGTTCTTTGGCAGCAACAGATAACTGAGACACATGCCCAAGCCTGAATGTCTCTGCAAAAGCTCTCCAGATGCCTCCTGACAGGGGCTTCAAAGTTGAAATCACTGCAGAATCTCTCACGGGCTCTCTCAGGACAAAGGCAGGTCTGACAACCATTTCAAAGCCGGAAGGGCTTGGAGGGTGGCCACTCACTTTAAAGATGGGATGCTTCGCTTTGGGAAAACCCTTACATTTTGGCTTGAGAGTCAAACAATTGTCACACGGCTTCTCCCTCTCCCTCTCGCTCCCCAGGAGAAGAGCAATTGAAATGTTGGAAACAGTCCCTGCTCAAGTACAACAAAGGGCAGATTCTCTCCCAGCTCAGGGAGGCTGGCCTTTGGCAAAGCGGGGAACAGCAGGAAGGGCACAGACGCCAGAGCAGCTGAGAAAGAACTCAAGGCCTGGGTGAAATGCAGGCAAGCTGCCCAGCAGGAAGATTGGCAGCGTTTCAATATCACAGCCTCATTTTGTAGAGCTCAGAGAATATTCTCATCTCCCAAGAATAACAGAGCTGCCCACTTCACTGTATGCTTCTTGGGCAGCGACATGTCAAGTTAATTGAAAACCTGAAAGTATCCATGCCCATCAACGTCCATGCTTTTTTCATTCTCCTCAACTCCCCACTTTTTTTGGGGGGGCTTGACTGCTGCACCAGGTATCCCCTTTTAATCATTGTGCTCTGAAAAGAAAAGGTCAGGATATATTGAGTGCCTTTGGAAGTCACACCAAGAACTCTCTCGACATGAGCTGAAGAAGTACAGTGAAAGCAGCCATAACGTTCCCTTGAAAATGGGGATCATAAGATGAGAGATGAACTCAACTCGAAGCGTCACAGTGGGCTGCTTCAATCCTGCGTCCGTTTACTTGGTACCGCGCACGGTGAGAAGCAAGACCGACACACTCCTTGCCCTTTGGAGTCTGAGGCCTTGGGTCTACCCTCAAAGAGCCCTCTGCCCTGGCAGAGCTCTGGACACAAAGTGCCAAGTGCTATGATAGGAGCAGGTTCCAGGTTCTAGGCAAACACAAAAGAGGGAGTCATGCTTACGGGTCTGTCAATAAGGGCGGAGGCACCGATGTGAAATCAGAGCACAGCACTCCAACGTTCACCTCTCCCAGGGTGTGTGAGTTCAGGCCATCCACTTGGAGGTACACAAGGAAAACCCTAAAACTCTACTTTGTCTTATCTCTGCCACACAATCCCACCAGGACCCCAACGGGCCTTTAGACCCTGACACAAGCTATTCCGCATTCTCTTTGGAAAGCAGGAATGGGAAGTCTGTGTAAGAACTCATCTCCTGATTCAAGACAGAGCAAAAGAAGCGCACCCATCTCTCTTCCCAATTTCCATCTTCTGCCAGACTTTCTATGGGAATCTGTGAAACACTTCTATAGCCTTTAGATGAATGAAACAAAATGAAAAGTTGTCTTTTATTGCACCTTTCTCCTCCAAATTCTAAAACCTGCACCACACAAATCATCATTCCCTCTCACCCAGTGACCAGGCTACAGATAAAAATGTATAAGCTACTTCAGAGCCAGAAAGCACAGAGAGAGAGGATTAAACAAGGCAATCACCTTCAAAATGTTACAAAGCCAAGCTGAAAGGCCTGATCTTGACCATATACACGCACTGTTTTTAATCAAGAAGGAGAAATACACCACCCTCTCCCCCACCAAACCGTATTTTCCTTCATCTTCAAAATAAGAGTGAACTCCTAGCAACTAAATTATTTTAATAAGGTTAAATGAAGAAGAATTAAAAAAGCAGTTACCCAGCTCCACAGTGGGCAAAACCCTAATCTAATGCAGGTCTAATTAACTCTAATTGATGCAAAAGGTCATCTAAAAATCAACAGAAAATATACAGTAACATCCTTGGAAAGATAGTCATTATTTAAGAATCAATGTCCAAAGGACATTTCTAAAAGGAATATAATACCCCCCAAGATGTTCGTGTTCCATGCTGCTTCATTCTTTATCAAAAGACCTTATCGACTTCTCCTTATCAAGAACTGAATCTTGAAGTGTCCCAAGAGGCAGTCTAATTATAATTAATAGTACAAGGGTTTTTTTTCAAAATCTTTAGGGATTCAGTAAGCTGACAACAGAAGCTGTTTAATACCTGAACTGTCTAATAAAATTGCAGGATAACGGGTACCACCATATTTATGACTTTGGAAATTCTGTTGTTGAATTTCCAAACTACTCTGTGTGTACAGTGTGATGTCTATTACCTTTCCTTTTGATTTTAGGTGTAATTTGCGCCTTCAAAACCGAATATGTATATTTATCTCACTCGGAGGAAACGGAGTTTGGATGTTGAAAGACTGTTTGACCTTTGCTTCTTCACTCTACCAAACCCACCCCCTACCCCCAGCAGACACTGACTCTCTCTCCTAGTAGTGAATATTGGATTCTGCTAAGAACAGTTGAATGACAGAGGCAGGGACATTTTACTTCTAGTTACTTTAGGTGTGGCGTATAGTTAGTTGCTTACCCAATATCCATTTATCCCTTCTTTCTTCCTAACAGAAACCCAGCAGTTTTCAAGGTGGCCCAGATAAATGAAAGCTTTCCCAGTCTCCCTTGTGTGGCCATGCAACCGCCCTGCTCGACAGATACAAGGAGAAATTTGGTGATGTCTTGGACAGCTTTTGCTTCCCTGGTCAGTTCAGACATACTTAGTACAGCCTTCCCTCTGCTTCCTGCCTTGAATATAAATCATGGTGTCTGGAGCTTCCCCACAGATTCTGCAACTATGACCTGGGAAAGACCCTGACAGCACCAACTCATTTTACAAATACCAGCAGCCATCTAATGCCAGACCTCTTTACATGTTAGAATAATAAGCCTAATCTGTTTAAGCCACCGTAGTCAGGTTTTCTGTCACCTACAGCTAAAAGCACTGGTAAGTGATACATCTGGCCAGGAAAGGAATCCAGCTTCCACCCTCAGATCTGAGTCGATTTCGTTGTTTGAAATAATCCCTGTTAGGTTATGGTAATTTGCTCCTTGGGAATAGAAACATATGAGTGCCTCGCAGTAAGCAATGGCCGCACACAAGCTCTAATAATATCTCTCATCACTCCTGTTTCACCCAAGACCAAAGCAAGCAATGAAACCATTTCATTAAAGCAATACTCGGTCTCATGCACCACTGATCACAAGCTGAAGTTTACAAAGGAAAGCTGTGCCCTTCTGAGGACATCATTAAACGGCACAGCACAGAGTCTGCATTGTATCTCTCTCCTCGGGATTTGGGGTTTTCTTCTGCTACAATGCTACGGAATTACCTTCAATATGACATTCATGACAACTCTTCCCTCAACAGCATTTTTTTTTTTGGCTGTGCGGCGCTGCTTGCAGGATCTTAGTCCCCTGACTAGGGATCAAACCCGTGCCCCCTGCAGTGGAAACGTGGAGTCCTAACCACTGGACCACAAGGAAGTCTCTGATTTTCTGATTGAAATTTTCTGATGAAAATAAAGTTGACCTTTCTAATGACCAAGGTAAAAAGTTCTTAAAGGACACAGACATAAAAGCAGTAGTTGCTAATGTGAATACTGTCCACGGAGTAAGCAGAATGTTTTTTACTAAATGAACATAAAGAAGCAGGTAATGCCTTTAGGTGACCAGGCTGAGCTTCTGGGTGAAGAGCTATACCAGTACCCCACTTGCTAGTTTGCAAGAAGGGGTACTCTATGAAAGCACACTGTTCAAAAGTGTTCAGCAAAGGACCACTCAGTGGAACACTGGCATCACCTAGGGGCTTCTAAGAAATGCAGAATCTCAGGCCCCATCCCAGATCTTTAGTAGATTCTCCAGGTGATTCAGATACATTAAAGTTTGAAAAGCACTGGTTTAGAACACTAAAAATGTTCCTAACATGTTACAACACCTCAAATCAGGAGATGTTAATTACTCCCACCCCAGCAAATGGCAGGCATTGCCCAATATTCAGAGGGCCATAAATGTTGCCTGTGGACCTTGCAAGGATTTACAGCACTTGCCGTGGCAGCAAGAAGGAAATTTATTCTGCCCATGCCACCAATGATTAATATATTTGACTCACCTAAAGATATTAATTTTCCCCTAAAGGGTCATTTATCAAGGTCTCTGAGGTTAATTTATATTCTTCAAGATGACAGTGATAACAAGATTTGTTGCTGGGAACTATGCAGTAGATATGCAATACCAATTTTTCATGAAGATGCTTCCTCCTGTCACCTCAACAAGGCAACACAAATAGCTCAGAAGTCTGGTGTGCGGTCTGGTTTACACTGGAAAGGGTTATCTTGGGCATTGGTGCTATTTGACCAGACCCTAGAATGCTGTCAGTGGATTGTCCATGGCATTATCAAAAGAACTGGGAGCTTATTTACACCCAACCATGGCATCAATTCACTGAAAAAATAAAATGCACATTTTGCTCTTCTAAGGAGAGTGTGAACATCTAACCAAATACGATCACATATACCTTGCAGCCTACATTGATTGTGACAGCCCTGAAAGTCAGTGGTGTTCTGAACGGTGTACCAAGGAATGGAGATGAAACAAACTGAAGTTTAGAGCAGTTATTCTAAATTCATTAAAAAAAAAAAGTGATCACTGGAAGCAGGAACTTTCCAAGAGAGCATCAGGATTTCTTGTCCTACAAACCAAGCCGGAAATCCTTGGCAATAAGATTTCTGCTTCCAGCAATACAGGAGTCTAGGGCAGTGGCTCTGGAACTGTGGTCCCTAGGACAGCAGCATCAGCAGCATCTGGGGACCTGTTAGAAATGCAAATTCTCACACTCTATCTCAGACCCACCTAAAACCTGTTTCATGAGCCCTCCAGGTGATTCTGCCGGAAGTTAAACTTTGAGACCCATTAAGATCAAGGCTATCTACTAACTATCCTTGGTGAAAAGACCAATTTTGTTTATTTCTAATACATCATGGGCTGATGTTTCTGTAAAATAACATACTGATATATTGCCAGAAAATGAAATGGAAAAGACATATGAAATATGAGTCCCAATTTTTTTTACTAGATCCAACTGACAAAACAATTACTTGGTATAATTACTAAAAAAGTTCCTAAATGCCTAACTCTCCATTTCTGTACTTATATCCTTTTAGACCAGGAACAAATTTGCAGAATGGCACTGGCCTGCAAGCCACACTTTCAGTAGCACTCATCTGGATACTCAGAAAGGTCTTTCCCTATAACAGAGGAACTGCATAATTTTATTGATCCTAAGATGCACCATTTTTAAAAATTTTAATATCGCTGTAATTAAAATGTATCTCAAAATCACTATCTGCCCTGAGGCAGTAGGACTTAGCGCTCCTGGTCTGTGCACAGTGCATCAAAACCTCCAAAATGGGTATCAAGCACTTGGAAAAATGCCAGAGACAAAGTGGAACACTTTTTAAAGAAATGCTGCATCACCAGTGCTTTTCACAGCACAGAGGATGATATTTTGCAGAAAAATCACAGATGCTAGCGACTCTAAGGAGAAAGTAATTAAAGCCTGTTGGAGTATGAATGTAAGAAAGCGTTGTGAATATCATGAACCAATTTATTTTGCTTACATTTTTCTTCTAGGTATACACAAGAGTGATATATGATAAAAAAATCACTGTCTAAATAACTCTAAACAAGCTCTTTCAATAAGTGTAAAATGCTAGTGATAAGAAGTATTATGTCAGTTTAATGGACCATTTTTTTTCTTACTGGTACATAAAAAATGCATCTTAATTTGGCAGAATCTTGTAATTGATTAAATACCGCATATCCTTTATGAGACTTATTTACCAGTATATAGTTAGGCTCAAATACAGCAAGGGGAAGCCCCAAGTCCCCCTGAAAAAGCAAAATGAAACAAAAAGCTTGAGCAGAACCACATGTGATAAGCCAGACAAGGTCGCCCTGAGGGCAAATGTTGCATTCTCCTGCATCAAGCTGGGGACACCAAGGAAAAAGGCTAAAATGGTTCCAGGCTGGCAGTATTCCTGAATCCCAGAAGCAGCGAACACAGATCTCTGCAAAGAAGCATCCTCAATTTAGACACCACATATTAAAATCAACCAAATATATGTGCATGGTAGAAGATCAAGAACCCAAGGAAACAAGCCCCCATAAGTGACAGTACGCAGAAACCACAAACAAGGAAATGACACCATCAAGGACTTCCAACATTTACATTACCAGATATGAAGTACCCCCAAAAAATGCATTCAATGTTCCCCAAAAAAGGTCAAATCACAAAACTTAACAAGCAATATGAAACCATGAGAAAAGCTCAGCTGGAACTTACAGAAAAGAAAAATAAAGTTGATAGATGTAAAACTCAACACATGGGTTTAACGGCGGGTGAAACATGGCTCAAGGGAGAACTGGTGAACTGGAAGATAGATCTAATGAAGTTACCTAGAACGCAGCACAAAGAAATAAGTAAATGGAGAACATAAAAGAGAGGATAAGCAATATGAAGTGATACAAAGATGGAATATATGTGCATCTGGATCTCAGAAGGATGTAGAGCAGGGGTTCTCTACCTGCACTTGTGGAGCTATAAAACTATTGATGCCTAGGTCCCACCCAGGACATTCTGATTTAATTGTTCTAGAGCATGGCCTGGGCTTCAGAATTTTTAAAGCTCTTCAGGGGATTCTAATGTGCAGCCAGGGTAGAGAAGCACTAATATAAAAAAAAATGGCGAAGATCACTAACTTGATTTAGTCACTCTTCTTAGAAGTGATGCCAAAAGCACATCTGGCAAAAGAAAAAGTAGATAAATAAGGCTTTATAAAAATTAAAATTTTGTGTGTGCTTCAAAGGAAACCATCAATACAGTTAAAAGATAACCCACACAATGGTACAACATATTTGTAAATCGTATTTCTGATAAGGGATCTGTATCCAGAATATATAAAGAAATTTTACAACTCAATAATAAAAAACAAATAACTTAATTAAGGGCAAAGGATCTAAAAAGACATTTCTCCAAAGATGTGCCAATAAGTACATGAAAAGATGTTCAACATCATTAGTCATCAAGAAAATACATATCAAAGCACAATTATATACCACTTTACACCCGCTTATGGCTATAATCAAAAAGTCTGATAATAGTAAGTGTTGGTGAGGGTGTGGGGAAACTAGAACCCTTGTATGTTGCTGGTGTTGATGGAAAACGGCACAGCTGTTTTGGAAAACAGTCTGACAGTTTCTCAAAATGTTAAACATAAAATTACCATATGACCCAGCAATTCCATTCCTAGGTATACACCCAAGAGAAGTGAAAACATTGCAAACAGATGTCCACAGCAAAAACCTACACAAGAATGTTCACAGAAGCATTTTTCATAGTAGCCAATAACTTTTAATTACTCAAATGTCCATCAACACAGAACAGGATGAATAAAATGTGATATATCCATACAATTAAATATATTTGGTAATAAAAAGGAATGAAGTACTGATACATGCTCTAACATGGATGGACTTTGAAAACATTTTGCTAAGTGAAAGCAGCCGATCACAAAAGACCACATAGGCTATTGTTCCATTTCTATGAAATGTCCAAAACAGGCAAATCCATAAAGACAAAGAAGTAGATTAGTGGTTGCCTAGAGCAGTGGGACTAGGAGGAGGGGTTGGGTGGAATAGAGGAGTGACTGCTAACGGCATCAGGGTTTCCTTCTGGGGTGATGAAACTCTTCTAAAATTGACTGTGTTATACGTATAGCTGATTCACTTTGTTATATAGCAGAAACTAACACACCACTGTAAAGCAATTATATTCCAATAAAGATGTTAAAAAAAAATAAATAAATAAAATCAATTGTGGACAACCGTATGGACACATTAAAACCATTGAATTGTATACTTCGAATGTGTGAATTGTTATATCTCAGTAAAATTGTTAAAAATGAAGAGGTGATATTTGAAGGGCCAATGACTGAGAAATTTCCAGAACTGATTAAAGACACAAATCGATAAATATAAGAAGCACAACCTATAACAAGGAGGGTTATTAACATGAAATCTACTCTAGACACACTATGGTGAAACTGCAGATAGCCCAAAACAAGGAAATCCCTGGCAATCAAAATTCAGAGGGCATTGCGAACACATTGAAAGCATCATAGCACCTTAACTGCCAGAACATCAGGAGAAGAGACTACTCAGAAGGTAGCACCTTTGGCCTGAAATCTCTAGAAAAAACAAAACACTAGGCAGTAACAGAAATCAAAAGAGTATTGTTCTGTCTTTGATTCACATTTGGCCAGGAACACGGCTTGCCTAAAGAAAAAAGAATGCCTCAAGCTTGAAAGCTAAATGTCAAAAGCCATTTTACACAGTTTCAGTTAGAATCTCTAAGAAGTCATCTGCACCAAGAAGAACTGGGGACTTTTCTCTGACTGCTAAAAATACTGATGGGGAGTTAGTTATGTGTTGGTCAATATTCAATAGTATAAATCAGAAATAGCTGTGCCATACAGGGTATCGCCCTGCTAATTAAAAGCTCATGCTGTCTAAGATGAAGAGAACTATTAAGTCACAGTATGCTGTAGAAAAATGCTGAAGGTACATCTTTCCTTCTAATTTCTGATTTAGTTATCTCTTCAGGTATTTGTTTATTCACTATGCGACAGACGTGATGAGCTATTCATTTCTTAGCTGTAGTAAAAGTATACTTACTGAAAACTGGCTTTGATTCTTCTACTCCCCTACGTATTCTTATTCATAAATATTTACTTTAACAGTTGTTTGAGGAACAGTATTTTGATATGCAATTAAAGGGATAGTTTTCTACATTCAGTTCTCCTTTGCTGGAAAAGCATAAGTCCTTCCAAACAAACAAAAAAGAAATTCTAACAGCTGATTATGTGTCTACATCTGTCAATGGTTAATTTATCAAGAGTGAATGCAAGTTTTAAAGAGAGAGATAAAGGTTGAGAAACACACGCAAGTTTTTATCACCCGCATGAATATAAAAGTAACAGATTATTTTAAAAACAAAAGCCTTTTTAGATGTCACGTACTGTACAAGTCCAGACTTAAGAGTTTCCTAAAAAGTCTATTAAATGTTAACAATCGGAGAGTTCTGTGTGTCAGCACAGAAATGCGTAAGTGGATCATTTTGACCTGTCACAAGCTGGGCACTCTTCTCATTTTGTAATGTAAAAGTGGTAGAATTTTACCATCTGTTGGCTATCACAAGGCTGACTGCAAACGAAAATATGACAATATTCACGACCAATCAACTATCCTGTCCATCAGGTATTTCATCCTACGTGGCTCTGTCAAACCCAAAAAAGCTAAAACACATTTCAATAGGAGCTCCTTTTAAAATGTGGGTTGTCCCTTCTTGAGCCTCAAATACAGGGGATTATTTAGTTTCATGAAATTAAAAAGAGTTCATCTTCATTCCTTCCTTCCTTCCGTGAATATGTATTAAGAATCTTCTGTTTGCCGGGAGTCTGCCTATTATTCAGCTCAGTAGTAGTAAAAACAGAGTGGAGATGAAGAGCTTAGAGCTGCCCCAGTCATGCTGCAGGCAAGGCTCCCTAGGAAACATGTAAGATGGAAACAAACACGATATGTGCATTGAACAGTACATCCAAAACGGGCAGCCAGAGGTGCCGGGGAAAGGGATCGATTGAGAAAAAAGGCTTGTGAGAAAAATAACAAAAGATCCTACATGCTGCGGAGCAAGTAAGCCTGTGCACCACAACTACTGAGCCTGTGCACCACAACTACTGAGCCTGCGCGCCACAACTACTGAAGCCCGCGCGCCACAACTACTGAAGCCCGTGCGCCTAGAGCCCGAGTTCCGCAACAAGAGAAGCCACCGCAATGAGAAGCCCGCGCACTGCAACGAAGAGGAGCCCCTGCTCACCACAACTAGAGAAAGGCCACACGCAGCAACGAAGACCCAGTGACGAAGACCCAATGCAGCCAAAATAAATAATTTTTTAAAAAAGGGAAAATAACAAAAGAAACTCAGGTGGTGTTAGGCACTTCCTGCTGAGCATCCTTTCTCTCACAGTTTGCCATCCACTTTCAATCCCCACACTTAATCATCCATGCTTGGCTCCAATATCACACCCCCAGTTTTCTTTTTTACCATGTTCTATTTGGGAACTTGTCACCTGTAAATGAATGCCTTCCAGACACCTCCTCTCTTTGAGTTTTCAAGCTACTATGTGGAATCTGGGGTGAGAGTGAGCAACTAATTTGGTCCTGAAGCCCCAGAACTGATTCAGAAGCTCCACCTACTCCCTCGAGGGTTCTCTCAACAGAAACAATTTGCCATTTATCAGTCAACATTTATCGGTGTATTTAGGGAATGGGGAACTTTGTTTAACACTAAGGGTACCACCAGCCCAAGGTAGCAGAAAGAGCATGAGTTTGCAGAAGAACTTGAGTTCTAGACTACACGTAACCCCTTATCAATCGGGGACCGTAAGTCCCATAGGTAAGTCTTGGTTTCTCTCTCTTGTGTTAGATTCTCAACTGGCTGGTTCCTACCAAAAGTATCCTGCTTGGGCAATAAATGTTATTATCCTACTCCTCGACCCTGCGTCCTCAGGAAAGTTACTCAACCTCTCTGCAATGCTTTCTATTTTCTGTTCAGAAGATGGTAGTAGTAATAATATGTAACTCGAAGAGATATTGTGAGAATTAAATGGGACAGCTTACATAAAAAGTACTTAGCTGACTTAATGTTCTATATAATAATTAGTTACCACTGGCTGCAATGACTTGGAAGCATTTTAGAATCCTGGAGCAGCTTAGAGCTACTGCCTCGAAAAAAAAAATTATTCTTATTCTGCTTTACGTAAGTGGTTCCACCAGTCTTCACTGTATTCTAACCATCTATCTTTTCACTTTTAATTATCTTAACTGGGCTCTCTCCTCCTTCTTCTTGGGTAGCAGCTTAATAAATATAGCTCTGATCCTCATGATTTTACTCAATACTTTATTAAGGAAGGCACAACTATTTAAATTAAACCATATGAAGATTTTAATTGACACAGAGCTATTCGACCATTCAAACTAATACAATGTCATCACTAAATCCTAATTTAGTATTATTTATAAGAATAAAATGCATATATCCAGCTATATTTTTGATGGGGAAATATCTGTTGACAAAATTTATCTATATGTGACATCAATTCTATTATTAGGAACATTCCATAGATGTTCTCTGAGAACAATCATCGAGCAGGAATAAGATATATGTGAAGAAGAGAATATGGAGAAATCACAGCTAAAAAGCACAGGTGAGATTAAGAAAAATAGTTCTTATTTTCTTGGCATTTATATTTCTCAAAGAAATACATGTGCATAACTTAAAAAGTGAAAAGTTCTTTAAAATAATAGCAGGCTCCCGCCCCACCCCTCCCCATCCACATTCTGACTCCTCCAAGGCAAAAACTGAAAACATTGTTTTGGGCATTTTTTTCTAGCTACTTATCTTCATATTTCTAGATGAGATGCTTGTACAGCTATTTCTTGACTTCTCCATCAAAGGTGTTATCTATTAATCTCCTAACATGGAAGATGAAGACTTAGCTCTCTTATAATCTCTCCACACATACATTTCCTTTCCCAAATACCCAAAACAGTTATATCACTTTTTTTCCCAAACAATATGAGGTTAAATCAATATCCATTAAACAAAACCATTTGCAGTGATTACCATTTCCTTTCTCCCCGTGCCTCCCGCACAAGTTAAAAATTTCCTTTTTTAAAAAAATTATTTTATTTTTATTTATTTTTGGCTGCATTGGGTGTTCGTTGCTGCACGGGCTTTCTCTAGTTGCGGCGAGCGGGGGCTACTCTTTGTTGCGGTGCGTGGGCTTCTCATTGCGGTGGCTTCTCTTGTTGCTCTAGGCACGCGGGCTTCAGTAGTTGTGGCACGTAGGCTCAGTAGTTGTGGCTCGCGGGCTCTAGAGCACAGGCTCAGTAGTTGTGGCACACGGGCTTAGTTGCTCCGTGGCATGTGGGATCTTCCCGGACCAGGGCTCAAACCCATGTCCCCTGTGTTGGCAGGCAGATTCTTAACCACTGTGCCACCAGGGAAGCCCAATTTCCTTTTCTTATAATATTGTTCGGTTTTCTATTTTGTCTACACCAAATTCATGCCCAAACTTTCCAACAAATTTGCAAAACTCCCCTAGGTACAGCCAAACATATCAGGTAAGCTGCCTGTTCTATTTTTTGTTTTTTCTCTTAGCATCATCCAGGCTGTAGCTCTGCTTCAGTACTTACCAGCTGCCTTCAAGGCCTGATACCGAGCTGTCATCTCGGGCTGTCCCTTACCATCACTCTCGAAGTTTTCTGATCCCACCTGCATTGGAGCTCCAGGTTTTGAGATCTCATATTTTCCTATTTCTTGGTTCATTCTCCCATCGCAATGGACCCCCCTTAAAAATGTTTTACCAGCTCTTGCAGTGTTCCACATGGTGGCTGGTTCATTTGGAACGTCTGGCCCCTAAGTTTTTTTAACACATTCTGTGAAGCTAGATTACCTCTGCCTCATGCTTTTGAAAGAAAAATAATGTTCTGTTTTTTTGAGAACTTGCAAAGATTTTTTTCTGCTCTCACATTTGATAATTTTGGCTGCTATAGAATTCTAGTTGAGAATTTTCTTAGTGAACTTTGGGGGCCTTGCTCCGTTCTCCTATAGCTTCTTAAGTTGCTATTCAAAGTCCAGTGCAAATCCTTTTAAGGAAGCAGTTTTGTTTTTCTTCTTAGAAGCCTTTAGAATCTCTTTTTATTCTTTTTCCATCCAACATGCTGGTGGGCCCCTTAAATCCAGCAACTCATGTGGCTTCACATTTGCCCCACGGTTCCAGAAGCCTTGAAGTACCTGGAGGATCACACCCACACACACGCAGCTGTAGTGAATTACTGGTGGGCGAGCGATACCTCCAGTCAGGACAAACTCTGAGATGTGATTTACACTCTGGAGCTCCCCTACAGAATGAGACAGAAAGCTGGGGCTTAGCCTAAAATCACACCTTTGTTTTGGCTTCTGACCCTTCACTGTTTCCCCCACTCCCATACTGGTTTCTCCTGAGAACTCTTCCTTAATGGAGCGTGCCCATATCTGAGTCAGGTTTTGGAGAACCTGGCCTAAGACCATCATCTAGCTGCTCGAGTTTGGGAAAGGATCCCGGAGTCTAACCACTCTATCAAACTTGTAAATGACAAAGTTGAAGTTGAGTCTTACAGGCTTCTGGAACTTTGGGACCAATGTAGAGCCCTCTCCTGTACTGCCATTTTTATTCAATCTTAAGTTGAACTTCAGAAACACCCTGAGGTTCAGAGAGCCAAGTTAAAACTATCCTTCCATGTGGCTTGGGGTACAACTCACTCTCCTCTTGGCAGTGTATACATTACTAGAAAAACATGCAGAAATCTAACCTGACTTAAATCTCTAAAAGAAGCTCTGTAGTCTGAAAACTGTGGCTTTAACTGCTTGACCAGCTGTGTGATGACAGGCAAGTTACTGAACCTAAGTCCCAGTTTTCTCCCCTGAAATGGATATAATATGTTAACCACAGTGCCTGTAATATAGTGAGTCCTATCTTTTTATATATATATATATAAATTTATTTATTTATTTACATTTTATTTTTGGCTGCGTTGGGCCTTCATTGTGGCGACTGGGGGCTACTCTTCGTTGTGGTGCATGGGCTTCTCATTGCAGTGGCTTCTCTTGCTGCGGAGCACAGGCTCTAGGCGCACGGGCTTCACTAGTTGTGGCGAACGGGCTCAGTAGTTGTGGCTCGCGGGCTCTAGAGCGCAGGCTCAGTAGTTGTGGTGCACGGGCTTAGTTGCTCTGCGGCATGTGGGATCTTCCCGGACCAGGGCTCGAACCCGTGTCCCCTGCATTGGCAGGCGGATTCTTAACCACTGCACCACCAGGAAAATCTGAGTCCTGTCTTTTGAGTTCTTTTCTGGTGGTGGTGATAAGTTTGTGGTACTACCACCACATGCCTTCACCCAGTTCCCACATGTCAGACACGCTCGGCCAAGGTTAAGGGTATGGTCTAAGGCAGTGGTTCTAAAAAAGTAGTCTCCAGGCGAGCAGCAGCATCAGTGGAACTTGTTAACAGCGCAAAGTCTCAGGCCCGACTCCAGACCTACGGAATCAGAAACTCTGGGGATGGAACAAGCCCTCCAAGGGACTCTAATACACCCTCAAGTGTGCGAAACACTGACCTAAGGCCACAGGTCAGAGAAAGATATAATAGACCCCCGTGGAGATGAAGGCCACAGACCTAGAACCACTTGGTATGGTATTGAAGACTGTAAGCAGAACTAATGATTATACATGACACCTCAATGATTAGGGATAAGAACTCAATGATGCCTCTACTAATAGAGTAGTATAGTTTATACATATCAAGATCATCATGTCATAAATGAATATGAATAGCAGCTGAAGAGTAAAACATAGATTTAAGTTTGTAAAATTGACAGTGAGTCCATATGACATAGCCTTGAAATGCAAATAGAAAAGTGCATTAATGCAAGAAAAACATAATTTCTGGGCCCAGAAGCTGAAGAAACACTTGGAAGAATCCTTAATTGTATTAATCCTTTTCTGAAACAAGCTACCAACTGTACATGATCGGGAACATTTGCTGAGGAAAACTCATTTGAAGTTGTCATTTCGCCAGAGACACAACTACTGAAATTTGTCTGAAATTCTGAATTAGCGCCATGCAAGCAAATGATCTTTAGAAGCAAAGAAGAGAACTTAAGAGCAGGAAAGAGGTCCTTGAATCTACCACTCAGGTTCTGGGGGAAGAGAGCAAAAAACAAACATTCCAACATCACCTGCATAGCAATTTACTGCCGATAAAGCCAATTAGGTGATTTACTCTGAGAAGTACAAATCAGACACAGGAAAGCCAATTCCTAGATTAAGTCTTCAAGGAGCCTGAAATTTTAAAAAGAGAAAAGAACACCCTCCTGGAGGAAGCAAAGTGCAAAGGGTAACTTGCATGGCTTCGGGTTTCGGGCGTGATGACCAGCCACTCAATTTACTTTGACACAATCTCTGTGAGCTGCTCAGCTTAATCTCCTGTGTGGCAGAGCAGAGGATATTTCCCTCCAGCCCTTTATGGCCTCTGTTTGAAGATCTCAAAGCCTTGCTTATGTGATCAGGGGCATAGCAGCTCTGACTAACACCACAGGGAATATTAGACGGGCTGAATGTCCAAAAAGCATACTTGTATTATTTAGTTAACACAGGGTCTCACTTACATTAATGACAATAATACTCAAAATACTAATAAAACAAGGACTGACTTATACAGAGTCTTTACTCTGTGCCTAGCAGACCCTCTGCTAAGCATGTTACACGCACATTCTCAGTGGATCTTCATACCACACCTATGAAGTGGGTGCATTTAATAGCTTGTGTTACATTTTTTTTTTTTTTTTTTTTTTTTTTTTTTTTTGCTTGTGTTACATTTTGCAGATGAGGAAATCAAGCCTCAAAGATGCTAAGTAACATGGCTGAGGTCAACCAGCTCCTGTGATGGAGCCACGATTCAATCCCAAGGCTATATGACTGAAAGCCCTGTTCTTTTTAAGTAATCTTTTTTTAAAAAAAAAATACTAATTTATTTATTTAATTTCGGCTGCACTGGGTCTCAGTTGCAGCACACAGATCTTTAGTTGCAGTACGCGGCCCTGGGCTTCTTAGCTGCTGCCTGTGGACTTCTTATTTGCGGCATGTGTGCAGGATCTAGTTCCCGGACCAGGGATGGAACTCAGGCCTCCTGCATTGGGAGTGCAGAGTCTTACCCACTGGACCACCAGGGAAGTCCCAAAAGCCCTATTCTTAACCATCACCTTTTAATACCTTCATTGAGACGCTAACCTATTTCAACAGCGGCAACTGATACACGCGCAATTCTCTTTGTCTTACAAGGAAAGAGGAAATATTTTAAATAGCAAAATTATGTTACTGAAATGTGCATAAGAACAATACCTCCTTTCTGGTTGAGCACTGGTTCTCTTCAGCCTTAGATAGCTGGAAAGTTTGTTAGGAATGTGGCTCCCTCCTAAAGTCACTGTAGGAGTGGAGATTCAGCTGGTCCCCATAGTATTTGCTTTGAGATTGGTGATGCTTCGGTTGCCATGGACACCAGACTTCAATACACCACTGAGCAGGGGGAATCCATTCTATGCAAAGCAATGGAGCCAGTAGATGGGTACAGTAACAGCTAACTTCACATAATGCTATGACCAATATTTGTTTTGCCACCTCTCATTCAGATGATGTTCTCACCCATGAAGTCTGTAAGACTGCCTCTCATCTGGGAAACAGCTTCTTTATGGCCCAGGTAGCAATGCTCACACTTCACAGTGTCAAAGGCATTCATTTGTCTGGGTTGTTGAATGTGTAAAGCTATTCAGAAAAGGAAATGTGACCTTACACAAAACACTTCTTTGTTCAGCTTGCTAAAAGAAAGAATGGATCAGGGGCTTTGCTGGTGGCGCAGTGGTTGAGAGTCCGCCTGCCGATGCAGGGGACACGGGTTCGTGACCCGGTCCGGGAAGATCCCACGTGCCGCGGAGCGGCTGGGCCCGTGAGCCATGGCTGCTGAGCTTGCGCGTCCGGAGCCTGTGCTCCTCACAGGAGCCTGGCCTCCGTACGTGGGTGAGAGGCCCACGTACCGCAAAAAAAAAACAAAAAAAAAAACAAAGAATGGATCAAATGACTTCTTGAAAATTCCATTTGTCCAAGTGGCTAGCACCCCAAGAATAATGAGTCTGTTAACTTGGTAGGCTTCCTTAGTAGCTAAATCCATAAAGAAAGTAACTAGGAAACGATGAGGTACTTAGATATATATAAATACCGCATGAGAACAACATGTTTTTGAGACAAACCAAACATCCAACGTCCAAGGCATTGTACTTAATTAGTGAATGTAGGTCAGACAGTAATCAGTAAAAGTGAATCAAGAAGAGAAATGCTTATTTGGACACATGATGGCAAGTTTACCAAGAGACCATCACCACATGGGGATATTAAAGGACCCCCTCCACACATGGAGGAAATCTACTGTGTGTTGTGTAGGAGCCAGTCGAGTGACAAACATCTCTCATTAACCAGCAAAGAGGAAATTAGCCAAGTTAATAAAAAATTAATACAATCTATCATTTTCACATTCAGAAGTCAATAAATATAGTGAAATTCCATTAAAACCACCTTCTTATGGAACACTGGGAGGTCAGGTTATTGGCAAAACAAATAATTCAGTACATTTAAAATAATTTTGGGACTTCCCTGGTGGTCCAGTGGTTAAGACTCTGCACTTGCAATGCAGGGGGCACAGGTTCAATCCCTGGTTGGGGAAGTTCCACGTGCCACGAGGTGCAGCAAAAAAATAATTTTTACTATGCACATTTCCCCAATTTACTTCTTCAGTAATAAGAAAATTATGAACCATGCTCTCTCCAAGTAATTACAATACAAATGATAAGTTTAGGTTTTAGTGGAATGTATATTAGTAGATTAATTAAAAGGGGTAAACAAGTTATCTCCAAGGAAATCCACATTATTCTGTGTTAAATTACTGTATCAGAAGAAAAAAAAAAGGAAAAAAGTCTACGCATCTTCAGTTTAATTTACGTCACACAGGTAAATTTAACTGAATGATTCTAAAATGGGAGTAGTTCTATGAGCATCATGTTTTCGATCTGATCTGGGAATGATAGTGTCTCTTATTATGAAAGGATTTAAAACCGCTGGAGCATGGTCTATTTGGGCCTTTAAAGAAATGTAAAAAACAAACAACAACAAAATCCTTGTGTATATAGTGCAAAATTATATTTATCAGAAAAAAAGAAATCCATGTAGTCACTCAGAGTCCTTAAACCTGCAAGAAGATGTGCCAGGCAGGGATTCTTTCCTTCAGCGTCACCCACGAATTGGAAAGCTGATATTCTGGCATTTGTGGAAGAAATCATTTTCAGTACAAAGGACAAACGATGAAAATCATGAAGTTTGGCGGAGGCGGGGGGGGGGGATCAGTCAAATCTGTTGACAGGCAATCCCATAAAATTGAAAAAAAAATAGTGACTTCAAGCTTTTTACTCAAATCTTCTCAATGAACCAGCAGCAGCAGCGTCACCTGGGAGCTTGCTAGAGATGCAGTATCTTGGGCCTCACCCCAGACCTGCTGAATCAAAACCTGATTTTTACCAGGATCCCCAGGAGATCTGCGTGCACGTTAAAGTGTGAAGAAGAGCGCGCACTGAAAGCACAGATTTGGCGACCAGCCTGTGGGGATGGAACCCCCCTCTGCCGCTGACTAGCTGTGTAACCTGGAACAAGTTCCACAGCCTCTCTGTGCCTCGGTTCCCTCACTGGGGAGGATGGAGATAGTACTGGCGCCTAGGTCATAAGTATTAAATGACATAATATCTGTAAAGTGCTTACAACAGTGTGCACAACAAGGGATCAAGCAGTGCTAGCTCTTATGTCCTTTCAGCCATCACAGGGTTCTGGATCAAGAGTAACAAAGGATCTAAGATGCAGCCCACAGAAGTGCCCCATTCCCTGATAGGTCTATAATCGAGCAATTAGGAACTGGATTCAGTTTACAAAAGTCCAGTTTTCCCAACCTGCTATCATTTCAAGCCAAACTGCAGGGTTTACTTATGCAATGAACAACACACTGCTGCTTACAAACCAGGGACCACTCAAATTCAGACTGCGTGAAATCTTGCATATGCATTTTGTTCAGTGAGTGCTGAATGGAACGAAAAGAGGACACATTTCCTATCTGAGAAATTTCCATCCTCATTTTTTACCCATCAGTTTGTCATATACTAAAAAGTCTCATGAAACCTAGTTCTGAAGCTAATGTGGGATTGCAACAAAAAGAATAAAATACCTAGGAATAAACCTACCTGAGGAGGTGAAAGAGCCGTATTCAGAAAACTATAAGACACTGATGAAAGAAATCAAAGATGACACAAACGGAGAGATACACCGCGTTCTTGGACTGGAAGAATCAATATTGTGAAAATGACTATACCACCCAAAGCAATCTACAGATTCAATGCAATCCCTAGCAAATTACCAATGGCATTTTTTACAGAACTAGAACAAAAAATCTTAAAATTTGTATGGAGACACAAAAGACCCCAAATAGCCAAAGCAGTCTTGAGGGAAAAAAACGGAGCTGGAGGAATCAGACACCCTGACTTCAGACTATACTACAAAGCTAGTCATCAAGACAATATGGTACTGGCCCCCAAACAGAAATATAGATCAATGGAACAGGATAGAAAGCCCAGAGATAAGCCCACACACCTATGGTCAACTAATCTATGACAAAGGAGGCAAGGATATACAATGGAGAAAAGACAGTCTCTTCAATAAGTGGTGCTGGGAAAATTGGACAGCTACATGGAAAAGAATGAAATTAGAACACTCCCTAACACCATACACAAAAATAAACTCAAAATGGATTAAAGACCTAAATGTAAGACCGGACACTATAAAACACTCAGAGGAAAACACAGGAAGAACACTCTTTGACATAAATCACAGCAAGATCTTTTTTGATCCACCTCCTAGAGTAATGGAAATAAAAACAAAAATAAACAAATGGGACCTAATAAAGCTTAAAAGCTTTTGCACAGCAAAGGAAACAACAAACAAGATGAAAAGACAACCCTCAGAATGGGAGAAAATATTTGCAAACAAATCAACGGACAAAGGATTAATCTCCAAAATATATAAACAGCTCATGCAGCTCAATATTAAAAAAACAAACAACCCAATGAAAAAATGGGCAGAAAACCTAAATATACATTTCTCCAAAGAAGACATACAGATGGCCAACAGGCAGATGAAAAGTTGCTCAACATCACTAATTATTAGAGAAATGCAAATCAAAACTACAATGAGGTATCACCTCACACCAGTTAGAATGGGCATCATCAGAAAATCTACAAACAACAAATGCTGGAGAGGGTGTGGAGAAAAGGGAACCCTCTTTCACTGTTGGTGGGAATGTAAATTGATACAGCCACTATGGAGAACAGTATGATGGTTCCTTAAAAAACTAAAAATAGAATTACCATATGATCCAGCAATCCCACTACTGGGCATATACCCAGAGAAAACCATAATTCAAAAAGACACATGCGGGCTTCCCTGGTGGCGCAGTGGTTGAGAGTCCACCTGCCGATGCAGGGGACACGGGTTCGTGCCCCGGTCTGGGAAGATCCCACATGCCGCGGAGTGCCTAGGCCCGTGAGCCATGGCCACTGAGCCTGCGCATCCGGAGCCTGTGCTCCGCAACGGGAGAGGCCACAACAGTGAGAGGCCCGCGTACCGCAAAGAAAAAAAAAAAAAAAAAAAGACACACGCACCCCAATGTTCACTGCAGCACTGTTTCCAATAGCCAGGACATGGAAGCAACCTAAATGCCCATTGACAGACAAATGGACAAAGAAGATGTGGCACATATATAAAATGGAGTATTACTCAGCCATAAAAAGGAACGAAATTGAGTTATTTGTAGTGAGGTGGATGGACCTAGTGTCTGTCATACAGAGTGAAGTCAGAAAGAGAAAAAAAAATCATATATTAACGCATATATGCGGAATCTAGAAAAACAGCACAGATGAACCAGTTTGCAAGGCAGAAATAGAGACACAGCTGTAGAGAACAAACGTATGGACACCAAGGGGGGAAAGCGGTGGGGGTGGGATGAATTGGGCGATTGGGATTGACATGTATACACTAATATGTATAAAATAGATAATAAGAACCTGCTGCATAAAAATTAAATAATATTCAAAAAAACAGTTTAGATTATAAAATGTAAAAAAAAAAAGAAAAGAGAAAATAATGTGGGAAAACAGGCACCCCTAAATGCTCATGAAGGGAATGGAAATTGATGTAACCTTTTTGGAGAACAGTTTGATAATCTCCATCAAGAGAAAAATATCTATAAACTTTGACTCAGCAATTGGGTTTTAAAAATTTATCCTACATATATGCTTGCAACAGAAGGCAAAGATACATATACAGACATATGTATGTATGTATATGTAAATGTTGTATACGTATATATGCACATTATATGTAGTAGTGTGTATACTTTACAGCATTAATTTTGATAGCGAAAAAGGAAAAAAGTTTGAATCAACTTAATGTCCATCAATAATAGTTAAATTATGGTACAGCTATTAAATCAAACCAGTATAAAGAATGAGATCTCTCTACACAGTAATGTGCAAAGATGCACAAGGCACATAAGAGAACAAGCTGTAGTGTGTGTATGTATATATTGGGTTGGCCAGAAAGTTCGTTTGGTTTTTCCATCAGATCTTACGGAAAAATCCAAACTAACTTTTTGGCCAACCCAATACACACACACACTCACATACATACACACACACACACATACAGAATATCACATAAATGGATAAAAATATAGGTATTTTATATATCCAGAATATTTCTTTAAAAATGTTCAAAGAAGACATTTTTTTAAACATGCATACCTTGTTTTATGCACTTCATTGTGCTTCACAGACATTGCCTTTTTTTTCTTGCTTTACAAATTGAAGGTTTGTGGCAGCACTGTGTCAAGCAAATGTATCAGAGCCATTTTTCCAACACCATTTGTTCACTTTGTGCCTCTGAGTCACATTTTGGTAATTCTCCCCCTATTTCAAACTTTTTCATTATTATTATATTTGATATGATGGTCTGTGATCTCTGATGTTACTATCATGATTCGCTAATGTTAGGCTGAGATGGTTAGCATTTTTTAGCAATAACGCATTTTTTAACTAGGGTGTGTACACTGTTTTTTTAGACATAATGCTATTGCACACTTAACAGACTACAATATAAGAGTAAACATAACTTATCTGCACTGGGAAATCAAAAACTTCATGTGACTTGCTTCACTGAGACATTCGCTTCATTGCAGTGGTTTGGAACTGAACCCACAATATCTTTGAGGTATGCCTGTATATCTTTCTGTATCCTCTTATTGTTTGTGTTTACCTTGTGAGTATGACAGTAATAATTTTTAAGAAAAACTCAGGAAAAAAACTCTCAAACAACCTAACATTTACACTTCTAGGAACCAGAAAAAGAAGAAAAAAAAACCAAGCCCAAAGTTAGCAGAAGGAAGGAAATTATAAACAAACATTAGAGCCAAAATAAATGAAATGGAGAACAGGAGTAATATGAGAAAAGAATCAATGAAATTAAGAATTGGTTCTTTGAAAAGACAAACAAAATTGACAAACTTTTAGCTAGACTAAGACAAAAAGAGAGAGAAGACCCAAAATCAGAAATTAAAGAGACACTAAAACTGATATCACAGAAATACAAAATATAAGAGACTACTATAAACAATTATATGCCAACAAATTGGACAACCTAGAAGAAATGGATAAATTCCTAGAAACATACAACTTACCAAGACTGAATCATGAAGAAATAGAAGTCTAAACAGACTAATAATGACTAAGGATATTGAATCAGTAATCAAAAACCTCTCAACAAAGAAAAGTCCAGGACAAGATGGTTTCACTAGTGAATACTACCAAACATTGAAAGAAAAATTAATGTCAGTCCTTCTCAAACTCTTCCAAAAGAAGGAGGGAACATGTCCGACTTCATTTTATGAGCCCAGCATTACTCTCATACTAAAGCCAGATAGGAACACTACAAGAAAAGAATACTACAGGCCAATATTCCTGATGAATAGAGATGTAAAAATTCTCAACAAAATACTAGCAAACTGAATTCAGGAGCACATTAATAGGATCATACCCAAGGATCAAGTAGGATTGATCCTTGGGATGCAAGGATGGTTCAACAAATGCAAATATGTGAGGTGATGGATGTGTTAATTAACTATATGGTGAGCATCCTTTTACAATGTTTACATATATCAAGTCACCATGATGTACGCTTTAAACATCTTACAATTCTGTTTGTCAATTATACTTCAGTACAGCTGAAAAAATGAAAATAAAAATGAATACATAGTACAAAGGACACTGCATGGCACATAGTCTGTTCAATAAGTAACTGAATGAGTAAATAAAAAAATGTTTTCCTCTAAAAACGTGATACATCACATTAATATAATGAAAGATAAAAATAATGATCATCTCAATAGATGCAGATAAAGAAAGAATCTGACAAAATTCAACATCTTTTAATGATAAAAAGTGAACAAATTGGGTATAGACAGGATATACCTCAACATAATAAATACCATATATGACAAGCCCACAGCTAACATCATACTCAATGGTGAAAGGTTGAAAGCTTTTACTCTAAGATCAGGAACAACACAAGGCTGCCCACTCTCACTCTTATTCAACATAGTACTGAAGTTTTAGCCAGAGCAATTAGGCAATAAAAAGAAATAAAAGGTATCCAAATCAGAAAGGAAGAAGTAAAATTGTCTGTTTGCAGATGATATAATCATAATCATATATATAGAAAGTCCTAAAGAGTCTACCAAAAAACTGCTAGAATAAATGAATTCAGTAAAGTTGCAGGTTACAGCATCAACATACAAAAATCAGTTGTGCTTCTGTACACTAAAAAAACTATCTGAAAAATAAAGAAATCCCATTATAATAATAACATCAAAATAAAATACTTCTGAATAAATTTAACCAAGGAGGTGAAAGATCTATACACTGAAAACTGTTAAGACTTGGATGAAAGAAATTAAAGATAAATAAATGGAAAGAGATCCTGTGTTTGTGGATCAGGAATGATATTAAGATGTCCATACTACCCAAAGCTATCTATAGATTCAATCCAATTGCTATCAAAATTCCAATGGCATTTTCACAGAAAGAGAAACACAGTCCTAAAATTCATACAGAACCACAAAAGACCCCGAATAGCCAAAGCAATCTTGAGAAAAAAGAACAGGGCTAGAGGCATCATAGTTCCTGATTTCAAACTATATTACAATGCTATAGTAATCAAAATGGTATCATACTGACATAAAAACAGACACACAGACCAATGGAACAGAATCAAAAGCCCATAAATAAACCCTCACATATATGGTCAACTAATACTTGATATGGGAGCCAAGAATACTCAACGGGGAAATGATAGTCTCAATAATAAATGGCATTGAGAAAACTGGATAACCACATGCAGAAAAATGAAACTGGACCCCTATCTTACACCACTTACAAAAATTAGCTTGAAATGGATTAAAGGCTTAAACATAAGACCTGAAAATGTAAAACTCCTGGGAAAAAACATAGGGGAAAAGCTCCTTGACACTGGTCTTGGCCGTGATTTTCTGGATATGACACCAAGAGCACAAGCAACAAAATCAAAAATAAGTGGAACTACATCAAACTAAAAAGCTTCTGCACAGCAAAGAGAAACTACTAACAAAAAGGAAAGGCAACCTATGGAATAGGAGCAAATATTTGTGAACCATAAGAGGTTAATATTCAAAATATATAAAGAACTCATACAACTCTATAGCAAAACAAACAACTCAATTAAAAAAATGGGCAGAGGAACTGCACAGACATCTCTCCAAAGAAGACATACAAACAGCCAGCAGTTGGATGAAAAGGTGTTCAGTATCACTATCAGGGAAATGCAAATCAAAACCACGATGAGGTATCTCCTCACACCTGTCAGAATGACTATCAGCAAAAAGGCAAGAGATAACAAGTACTGGTGAGGATGCAGAAAGAGAACTGTTGTACACTGTTGGCAGGAATGTAAGTTGCTACGACAACTACGGACAACAGTATGGATGTTCCTCAAAAAAGTAAAACTAGAACTACCATATGATCCAGAATTCCCACTTCTGGGCATTTATCCAAATGAAATGAAAACAGGATCTGGAGGAGATATCTGCGTCTCCATGTTCATTGCAGCATTATTGACAATAGCCAAGTGGGAGGTCATGAGACAGACCTGGGTAAGGGAGCCAAGGGGCAGACACTTTGGTAACGACCCAACAGCCATTGCCCTCCCCTTTCTTCTTGTCAGAACCTGCATCCACTAGAGGTCAGAGGTTAGAAATGAAGGATATTAGCCTTTTCGGCATCCCCAGAAACCAGAAGTGGCCAGTGCTGGGTTGTTGACCAACTGCTGGGCAATGAGGCAGAAGGGAAATTCTTCAAGGATAGAATGTTCCATACGATAAGAAAAAAAAATCAAAGAAAAAAACCTCAGACCCAGTTGTATGGGAACACAATGCTTGGAATGGCAGCAGCCATCTTGCAATTTTGAAGAGTGATACAGCTCAGACACCCAGAATAGCAGAGAAAAAGGTCAGAAAGGGCTTGGGTTCTGATGATTTTCCTGAGTTGCTGAACCAATCCTGGAATGACCTAGCTCTACACTCCTTGTCAAGTGAGGTAATACTGTTCCCATTATTTAGATCAGCAGTCCCCAACCTTTTTGGCGCCAGGGACCAGTTTCGTGGAATGCGATTTCTCCTTGGACGGGGGTGGGGGGGGAGAGGGGGGGAATGGTTCAGGTGGTAATGTGAGCGATGGAGAGCAGCAGATGAAGCTTCGCTCTCTCGTCTGCCCGCCGCTCACCCCCTGCTGTGTGGCCCGGTTACCTGATTTAGATCATTTTCCACTGGACATTCCATTATTTGCAGCTAAAGGCATCCCCGCTTAGACAGCTGCCAACCACCTGCCTTAGCAATGAGCTAAGGACACAACTAACAATCTGGCAAAAGGTGTTTTCCTTTAATCATGGCAGTAAGATAGATTCCTTGTATTGGGTATAATTTTCTATGTGATGTTCAGAATCACTTTTGATTTTTTGTTAGTAGTGCAAAGGGAAATACCATTGATCTCATTAAGCAGGTACTTTGTGTCAAGCACTACACTAGGCACTTTATCTAGGGTGAGTCATTGCAGCAACTTCCAGAACAGTCCCCTTTGGGAAAAGAAAATCACATCTATATTTTCTCCAATCTTATTTAAACAACTTGACATTTCCTTTCATTATGAATGCAGACCACGAACCACCCAGGAGTACTTGTGACTTTGCCACCTATAGAAATCACAGATATATTCATGTCACGCTGCAGTTGTTGAAGATATCTTGAAATATCATTGACCCTCATGATACAAGTGTACAATCATCCTTAGACCCCGCTGCAAAACCTTATTGAATGTGTTAATCAAGCAGCACGTATGCTACTGCATCACACATTTTTTAAATGTTTTGGTAACCGAATGTTAATATAATTAGCTTCCTTTGTAATCCTGTGTATTTTATGCATCTAAAAATGTCCTTGAAAAAGAGGTACTGTAGGTTTCACAAGATTTACAAAGGAGTCCTTGGCACAAAAGGGGTTTAGACCCCCTCTAATCAGCCCCCCTTGTGACCCTTCTTAATACTGGTCAACCCATTATCTACACAGAAAACCAGGGAAATCTTCTTTTGAAAGGTGAATAAGATGAAGACATTCCCATTTCAACCTGAAACAAGTGCGAACTCCTAACTTGGACTGCCCCGGCCCTGCAGGATCTGCTTTTCCCCTGCTCACAGCTCCTACCTGGTCTCCAGCCCTCTAGCCCTTGCGCACTCTGCTCCAGCTGGGCAGGCCACCTTCCTTTTCTTCGAAATCTCTAAACACTTTCCCACCTCGGGGGCTTTGTCCTTGCTGTCCCCTAGGAACAGCAAGGCCTGGAATGCCTGCCCTTAAGGCAGCCACTTCATTCTCATGCTTCAGTGGTGAGCTAGGACATCACCTCCGCAGAGAACGCTTCCCCGCTAATGTATGCCAGGCGGCACCCCTCCCCTCTCCCGCCCCACCTGCACTTATTTCCTGTTTACCTCCTTCCAAGCCCTTCTGACAACATAACTATATATTGATTTTTGTTCACTGCTCAATCCTGGCATCTAGCAAGGTGCCTGGCACACGTGGAAACCTGACATTCACTGAATGAATGAATGACCGACTAAGCGAAGGAGGAAGCTATTATTAATCCATTTTACAAGCGAGGAAATTAAGGCTCCAAGATGTTAAATTATTTGTCCAAGGTCACCAGGGGGCAAAAGTTATTATTTTAACTGTGGTCCCTAGGCCTCCCCCTTAATCCCTCCACCATACTTTCTAACTTCCTTTTCCCTGCAACATTTCCACCAATCTGGAAAGCAGAATAGACCCAATGCAAGTATTTATGGTGTGATTTCTTAAGACTTTAGTGCTGTGTTGCTCAAGGCTATCTGCCCAACAAACCCTCTAAGCTATTTCCCTTGAGTATTTCCAGGAGGGCCAAATTAACCAAAAGTATATTACCTGGATAGAGTGGTTCGTTCTGTCTGTCTCTCTCTACATACACACACTTTCTTTAATGTATGAATCTTATAAACAAAAATAATAAAATCAAATGTAAGGAAGAAAATTCAGAAAACCGTAAATGAAAGAAAAAAAATTAGATAAACCCAGGGCAAAGTCTAGTATGCAAAAATACACGTGATAAGGTATTGTACATAAGCTACCTGGACCACGATTCTGCCATAGGCTTCCTAGTAGCCACCATAAAGTGAGAAACACAATCAGTTACACAGTTTATCCTGGAGATTTAAAAAATTCAATCCATTTCCAGGAGGAGCTCAACTCTTCCTGTTTCGAAGCCCTGACAGAAATTCCTCTTGCGGATCCTTATAATGAAAGCATGGTAGGATATAGTGATCAGTATTCTAAACTAAAACCTTATAAATAAATATATCAAGCTTCACAAAACGGTGTCTTAATAGACGTGGCTGGTATAATGCCGAAATCTATGCAGCACTGTATTGCCTTGCTGGTCAAAGTGTGGTCCCTGGACCAGCAGCATCAGCCTCACCCGGGAACTTGTCAGAAATGCGGCATCTCAGGCCCGATCCCAGCCCTGCTGAATCAGAATCTGTATTTTATTAACAAGATCTGCAGGTGAGGTCTATAATGTTAAAGTTTAACAAACACTGGTCTAGTGGTTAAGTTTGATTTGAGGTCAAGTTTGTACGAAACTAGTATTCATTTATTCACGCATTCAACCAATATTTACTGTTATCTTGGCAGTAGGAAAGGATTTTTTTAAAGTTTTTATTGAAATAGGAAAGGATTTGTTTAAACATTAACACCAAAAGCACCTCCATAAAGGAAGATATTGATAAATGGGACGCCATTAAAACTGAGTGATGAAGCAAGCCACAGAGTAGATAATATTTGCACCACTAAAACAAGGCAAGTTGAGTACCCAGATATATACCAGGCACTGTCTTAATGCTTAAGTACAGAAATCAAACAAAACCTCTCTACTCTTATGGAACTTACATTCTAATTAAGAAGACATAAACAGGGACTTCCCTGGTGGTGCAGTGCTTAAAAATCCACCTGCCAATGCAGGGGACACGGGTTCGAGCCCTGGTCCTGAAGATCCTACATGCCACAGAGCAATTAAGCCCGTGTGCCACAACTACTGAGCCTGCGCTCTAGAGTCTGCGAGCCACAACTACTGAGTCCACGTGCCACAACTACTGCAGCCTGGGCGCCTACAACCTGTGCTCTGCAACGAGAAGCCACCGCAGTGAGAAGCCCGCACACCACAACGAAGACCCAACACAGCCAAAAATAAATAAATTTAAAAAATAAAGTATGTTCTGTTATTTTAAAAACAGACATAAACAAAATAAGTAAAATGCAGTAAGAAAGGGGCATAAGTCAGGGGACAGGTGGCAGTTTCAAATAGGGTGGATAGGGAAGGCCTCATTGAGGAGCTAACTTGGACAAGGTCAGGGAGCTAACCATAAAAATAGCTAGGGGAAGAGTATTCCAAGCAGAGGGAACAGAGAGTACAAACACTCTGAGACAATAAATACCTGAAACAGCAAGAAGGCTGGTCTGCTTGAAGCCGAGTGAGCAAAAAGTAGAACAGGTAAGCAGGGGCCGGGTCACATGGGGCTTCGTCAGCCATTTTAAGGATCTTAGGTCTAACGGCGAGTGAGATGAGCAGCCACTAGAGAAAAGGTAATAGGGAGCCACTGCAGGATGTTGAGCAGGGTAGTGACATAATGAAAAGTGTTTTAAAGAAACCTAGGGTCTCAGAGATACATGGAACGGCTTGAGTGAGAGAAGCCAGCTCAGAGTACATATATTGCACTAATCCCAGGATAGGGTGATTCATTCATTCAGCTACTTATGAGGTGGCAAAGATGTGCCTAGTGGGGTAGGGCCGAGCTAGACTAGGGTGGTAACCGAGCCAGAGGAAAGTCAATATAAATGACATTGGAGGAAAAGAAACCCAGGACAGAATGACACATTATAGAGAAATGACAGAAGTTCACAGTTCAATTTACTCAAGGCTTATGGATCATCTACTGAGGGCAAAGCCATATGCAGGCTAGGACGTGGGGGTGGGGATGGTGCAGAAAACTTGTATTTTCCCCTCAAAAGGCTTCCAGCCTGGCGTGCTTAGCCTCTGCCCTGCGCCTTTCAAGCCTGAACTTTTGGGGTTACCACAGCTGAGGCTGGCACTGAGACTAGCTGATTTGCTCAGGCTAAGAGATGGGTTTTGTTTTGTTTTTTGTTTTACTCTCAGCGCTTGTTCTATGTCCTGGGAGCAGAGGCCAGAGCACCTCAACTTGATTAGTATAAGAAGAGAGATCTGGTTTGGCAGCAGGGCAAAAGAGAGGTCTTAATAAATGTCTTTGTGGATCAGCACTGCAGACTGGCCCTGGGCCACCAGTCTTGGGGCAAGGAGTCCTTCTGATCTGTCGCCACCTGCGTAGCCTGACGGGTCTCCCACTCTGCCATTCCATTCCAGAGAAAAGCAAAGAAAGGGAAAGCAGCAAGTTTAAGGAAAACAACTGGGGGGGGGAACCCGCACAATTTGAAAATTGCCTGCCGCCAGACAGCAAGGTCTGAGAAGCCGATGCAAATATAATGTAAATGATATGTAAATCGCCCTGTGGCCTTCTCAAAGGTTTTATACAACTGGAAGGGCCCTTGGGAAACCGCCAGCAGATAACAATGACTCAGAAGCAGAGTGAACTATTTCAAGACAACTTTGTCACACAGCCCTTTGCTTCCCTGCTAGCACAGTGCAGTCTTTAGTAATCTTTTTTCTCACTTGAATTAACCTGCTATAAATTAAAACAAAAATCAAGCCTGCCTCTGTAGAAGTTATCTAAGTTAATTACACTTGAAAAACACTGTGTGCCTTTAAGTTTTCTTCAAACGCCGCTCTCGCCCAAACAGAGCCAAGTTAAATGTGTCACTTCCTCCCTAGAACAATATTTGGCTCCAGTGGGTTATGAATGAAAGTACCTCTCTTTCAGTTCTAGTTACTATGATCCTTTGGAGGATTTTTTTTTCCTACTCCATAGGAACTGGCACATTCTCTTCTAATATCCACAGGCTGTATTCAAAGTGAATCCGAAACCAAAAAAAACACACCCCATATGCAGTTGTGAAATCCAATTCACTTCAAGGAGCCACTGGAAAGCTATTCATTAAGAAAACCTGCCCTGTCAAGTATGCTGTCGTCTTGACAATCCTAAAGACGCATTTGAAAATGAAAAAAACAAAAACACATTCGATTCCAATGGGGTAAAATTCTGTCTACATTTATTTAAAAGAGGACACCCCATCAGATATGCATTTTATGAGAGCCATAAAATGAACTGAATAGAAAGCAACACAGGAAGCACATCAGACCTATAGCTGGGCAGTTATTCTGGGTTACAGACCTGGGGGTCGCAGAAGCCACTTACCTTCACCTTAATGATGGAAACAATAATAGCATAATCAGCCCCCCAAACTTCTATTATTTTCTACTACTCTAACATTCGAGGGTGCTTCAGCTTTTGACAGGAGGGTCAAAGGAAAGGAAATCTCTTTCATTTGGGATTAAAAAATATCTCACTTGAAAGGGCCTCCAGAAAATTACTGGGCAAACAGGCTTTTGGGGAGGTGCCGCGTCCGCCGTAAAACACGAGCAAAGCGCGAAGGCTCAGAATCCCAACCGAGAGACTGAGCGTGGGTGGGGGGAGAAGAGGGAGAGGGAAAAAGCCAGGAGATAAACCTGAAGGGACTCAAGAAACGACAATGTCAGACAAAGAGTAACAAAGAGAGGTGGAGAACAGCCAGGGACGCTGTTCCCGGAGCCGCGAGTCCGGGGCAGGGAGGCGGGGCAGGGCCGGGCAGGCGGCGAGCGCCGCCTCGCGGCCGGGGCTGCCTCTTACCTCCTGGGCGAGTTTCTGCTTGAGCACGAGCGCGGCGCACAGGTAGCCCGCGCGGCCCACGAACAGCTCGTCGGAGCCGCACTCGAGGAAGGAAACCGGCGCGCAGACGGCGCACAGAGACCGGAACTTGCCCAGCGGCTGCACGTAGTCGGACCGGCCCAGGGCGTGGTACACAAGCGTGGCCACGGCGTACACGCCCGCGCCCCCGAGCAGGAAGGCGGCGCGGGTGTCGGCGTCCGGCTCGCCCCACTCCTCAGCGCGGGCGCACGCGTCGATGAGGCGCTTGGCCGAGCGCAAGTAGCGCTCCCGGGCCCCGGCGAAGAGCGGGCTCTGAGAGACGTGGTAGAGCATGTAGGCCACCCCGGCCACGCCGCCGTACAGCCCTCCCTGGCAACTGCTGGCCGCGGCCGCCGCCCCCCGGCCCTCAGCGCCGCCCCCCAGCGGGGGCAGCTCCTGGAGGATGCGCTCGATGGTGGCGGTGACCAAGGGCGCCACCGCCTCCTCGCACTGGCCCGCCAGCAGGCTGCCCTGGTAGTCATCGAAGCGGTTGGCGAAGCAGCGCTTGGTGTCCATGCTGCCGCCCGTGCCCGCCAAGGCCGGGCTGGGGTCTGCCGGAGGGCGCGCCCTGCGGTCCCGCGCACCACCTCTCGCTCTTTGAGGCACTCGGATGGCGGTGGATGCGGCCGGAATGGAGCGAGGAGGCTGAGACGGGAGGTGACAAGAGGAGGCGGGCGCGAGGAAGGAGCGCGGAGCGGATTGCCAAGTGGGGCACCGGATCGCCGCGAGGCTCCCGAGTGGCCCCGGCGAGCGCGGGGGATGCGCGTCTCGCGCTCCCCTCACAGAGGCCGCGCCCTTGCCGAACCCGCCCCCTCCTGCGCCGCCGCAGCTCGGCCGCCTCTCCTAGGGGCCGAGGTGATCTCCGGCAGGACCCACGCGGGGGCCGCGCCACTCCTCTCGCTCCGCCCCCGGCTCCTCCCCTCTCGGCGGAAGGCCAGGAACGCGCGGGGCACCGATCCGGAACGCTGAGGCTGGGTATACGCACACCTGGCGGCGGAGGTGAAGACCTCGAATCCCTCGTGTACTCCAGGGTGGCCCTCCTCGAGTCAGCAGATCAGCATCACCTGGGAGCATGTTAAAACTGCAGCAGCTCAGACTTCACCCCAGAAGTCTTTGATTAGTGAATCAAAATCAGCATGTTTAGCAAGATCCCCAGGTGATTCTCATGCACAGTAAAGGTTGAGAAGCCACGCAAGTAGTAGAGGCTCCTGGGAAAAAAACTGAGCGCCCTCCTGAAACTTGTTTTTCGTCTTGGTCAACTTGGCTTTCTCATTCTGAGTGTTTCATCCCGAAGGCTGAGGGATTTGAATGCATCACGCACGTTTCGTGCAGTAAAACGGTGAAATGCCCCATAGGGTAATTTGTTCTCGGCCTTGGCCGTCGTGTTGTTTTTCTTGGACTATCCAGGAGTAAAAGTTCAAAGAACCACACCAGGATAAGGTAAGGGATGGGGGTCTTTCTCCTACTCTAGAGACCGCCCCCGACCCCCATTCATGCGTAGTGAGCGCCCCATGAATGTCTTGAGGCCATTAACTAGTGAATATAAGGGTAAAGGCTGCTGAGAATTTCAATTAGGCGTTTTGACCCTTTTCTGTGTGTCCTTAGTTACTTCCTTCCCTCCTTTCCTTCCTTCCCATGTTTCTTCCCGTCTGCTCCTCCGCCCCCCCCCCACCCGCCGCAGGCGTATTGAGTGTCTCGTATGGGTCCTGGACCCTGAAAATAGATGGATAAACAAAATAGACATGGTCCTAGACCTCTTGGAGCTTACAGTCCAGTGGGAAAGACAAAATGAACAATTAAACACATGAATTGCCTTTCTTTTGGTCAGCTGTTTTGAAATAATTCTTCCTTTCCCAAAGTGTTGACTAGTGAAGGCCAAAGAGCTCACCTTTCGCAGGGGTGTTTGCATTTTGATAGGGACGGTGCAAGACCCAAAAGAATGAGTGACTCCTGGAAAAGTTTCTGACACTTTGTTGGGAGAGCAGCAACTCCACTTACTTGAAAGGCCAGGTTTGCTTGGAGGTAATTGTTTTCCTGAAAAGTGTTAATTGTCGCAATGATTTGGAAGCAGAGATTTCTCTGCTTCCTCTGTCCTTGCTTGATGTATTCTGGAGAAGTTCAGTTTGCCAAGGTGACCGCCAGGACTGACACATCCATAGAGCGGATGGCATGGCCTCCGTTCTCCTGTAACGTGCCGAAACAGGTTCATTTTTCATTATAATAATAAAAAGCTAAGTCCACTTTTAGGCAGGGAGTGTGATGGGCTAACGGTATCAAAGGAGCATCTGGAATGTTCTGTTTCTCCTTGGGGCTTCTTGCTCATCCCTCAGTCGTAGTAGGCATTAGGAGTGATTTTTGCCCCTTTGGGCAAGGAGTCATCAACTGCAAGCCTGCATAAGCAGAAATGAAGCCTTATTCTACTTTATTCCTCCCCACCTCACCCTCGTCATGAATCTAGAGGCAACTCTGTTCATTCTGGCTCTGATTATCCTTCCACACAGCCCAGCACCAAGGAAGCAGCAGCAGCAGCAGCAATGAAAGGGACTTGGGCTGATTGCCTTCAAAATAAAATGGAAGCAGGTGTCCGAGAGAAGGAGCTCTGCTTTTTTCCAAGTTGTGTTCCCCTCCCACCTCCCGCCAAAAAATGCTGCATAGCAAGCAATCACAACATCTTGTAGCGTATCATAATAAGTTTATTGCTCACGCGTCTGGGATCTTGGCTGCGCTCTGGGGGTGGGCTGGCTGTTGCTTGGGGAGACTGGGTTGACTGGGCTGTGGTCCACATGTCTCATCCTGCAGCAGTTCAACGCTGGCATGACTGCATGGCAATGGCAGAGGGGCCAGAGCACAAGAGGAAACATGCAAGACTTCTTTAGGTCTGGTCTCAGAGCTGACACGCTCTTGTCTGCCTTATTCTATTGGCAAATTACCTCAGGAAATACAAGGTGTCTTTATGTAACTCCAAAGCTACATGACAAAGGGTGTGTATACAGGGTGGGGTGAAGTATTAGGGTTCTTAGGGGTTTCTTTTCTGCAGTGATGCCCACAAGTAGAACAAAGGTCACAAGATGGATGAGAAACAGCCTGGAGTGAGAGAAGCAAGAAATTAGTGGTATCTAGAAGCCCTCTTAAACTCACAGGAGAAATTAACCCTTTTACCTGTAAACGTCTTTCCCAAAGACCTTGCCACTTTGTTGCACAGTTACCTGGCAAATTCTCGGCGCAGAACATTCTTCAGGGCAAAGTTAGCTAGTCAGACCACGTGAAGCCTCGCCTCTAATCGTCATTTACTTAATTGGCAAGCAGTGTTGTTGATTTTAATATCATGACTCCACTGGAATATACTCTCCGTGAAGGTAGGGCTTTTTGCCACGTTAATTTACTGATGTGTACCAAGAGCCTGGAATAGTCCCTGGCACATGGAGTAGGCACTCACTAAAAGTCTGTGAAATGATGAATGAATTGCCGTAAGAGAACCGTTAGCAAGGTCACCTGGGGTGTAGCATGCAGTGAAGCCTTTATTGAAACTTTAGCCTGACTTGATTAAACTCCCACTGTTTTCTTGGATCCTTTTGCTCTTTTGAATGTGAGGATGTAAACATTCTGCAGTTTCTGCCTCCTTACTTTGTTTCTCCACGAAGTCTGGTGACCTCTATACTCTACCTTGAATTCAGTGACTTCACACATTCTATTTTTAATAACTAACCCTGTGTGGGAGATTATATTTTCCAACTACGGCCCCAACAATATCTGCTCTGCCACATGGTCCTCTACAATGTGACCTTGACACTCCTCTCATCAGGAGGTAAGGTATGTGCCCCCTGAGTGGGCTGAGAATCTGAGTGGGAATCTGAGTGGGCTTATGACTCCAGAATCTGAGTGGGCTTATGACTTACTTGTAACCGATGGAATGTGATCAAAATGACACTGCATGTCACGCAAGGCTAGGTCATAAAAAAAGATACAGCTTCCGGGTTACATGCTGCAACTCTCATATTTGGAGCACTGAGCCACCTTGTAAGAATCTAAGAGAGGCTGCCATTTTGTGAGGAAGCGCAGACAACGTGAGGAGGCCATTTGTAGGTGCTTGGATCAACAGCCCAGCTGCAAGAATCAACTGACAGTTATGTGAGTGAGCCACCTTGGATATACAGCCCAGTTGAGCCTTCGGATGACTACAGCTGCATGAGAACCCCATCCCAAACCCTTCCAGAATTCCTGACCCACAAGATCATGAACAAAATAAAATAGTTGTTTTGAGCTACTAAGTTTTAAGATAATTTGTTTTTCAGCAGTGGTAACTAGAACATCCTGCTAGCTTCCCATCATCCAATGCCATAAAATCCCTGTAATCAACAGTGCACTCAAGAGGCTTTTTATGGAGGAATCTAGGCAGGGAGACAGCAAGTATGCAGGCACACAGAAAGTTGTGCTCCAAAATAGTCTACTTGGACTCTTTAGAAGCAGCACTGACCCCACAAGAAATATGCAGCCTATACAAAACTTGCCAAAGCCATTTATTTTGCCCTTACCTGCAGGATTTTTCCTGATATTTACAGAATCTCTAGCAGCATTTGCTGACAGGCAGCTCCCAGCACGTGGTTTCTGTGATCCTGCTGAATTGCCCAGTTCCTAGCTCTTCCTCAGTATTTCCTTAGTATACGGATTTTGCAAAACTATGGGTGGAAAATAGTTTTAGTGGGTTCATCAAGGAAATCATGTAAAAATTATGCAGAACTATCCAGGAAAAACATATTAAAATTAAAGGGCTTCTCTTACGAAAATCATTGCTATCTAAGGGTGAATATGAAAAAAAAAGTCGTTGTATAACTGTCAAACCTCAACATGTAAGGTTTAGTACATTTTATGGGATAAACCATCTTAAAATTACCTTCAGAAAGTTTTCCAAAGTTTTGCTCAAAGCGTGCATTTTCAAAATGGTTTAGATAGCTGAATCAGTGCTATGTCCAGTCCTTATAGCACATTCTCTTTGGAGACGCATCTCCGATTTTTAAAAAATTTTTACTTTATATTAGAGTGTAATTGATTTACAATGTTGTATTAGTTTCAGGTTTACAGCAAAGTGACTCAGTTACATATATATATATTCTTTTTCAAATTCTTTTCCCATTTAGGTTATTACAGAATATCAAGCAGAATTCACTGTGCTATACAGTAGATCTTTGTTGGTTATTTATTGTAAATATAGGAGTGTGTATATGTCAATCTCAAACTGCCAATTTATCCCTCCCCCCACCTTTCCCCTTTGGTAACCGTAAGTTTGTGTTTTAGGTCTGTGAGTCTGTTTCTATTTTATAAATAAGTCCATTTGTATCATTTTTTTAGATTCCGCTTATAAGGGATATCATATGATATTTGTCTGACTTACTTCACTTAGTATGATAATCACCAGGTCAAACCATGTTGCTGCAAATGGCATTATTTCATTCATTTTTATGGCTGAGTAATATTCCATGGTATATTTGTACCACATCTGCTTTTTCCATTCATCTGGCGATGGACATTTAGGTTGCTTCCACGTCTTGGCTATTGTAAACAGCACTGCAGTGAACATTGGGGGTGCATGTATCCTTTCGAACCATGGTTTTCTCTGGATATATGCCCAAGAGTGGGATTGCTTTATCATATTGTAGTTCTGTTTTTAGTTTTTTAAGGAACCTCTGTACTGTTCTCCACGGTGACTGCACCAGTTCACATTCCCACCAACAGTGTAGGAGGGTCCTCTTTTCTCCACACCCTCTCTAGCATTTATTGTTTGTAGACATTTTGTTGATGGACATTCTGACTGGTGTGAGGTGATAGCTCACTGTAGTTTTGATTTGCATTTCTCTGATAATTTGTGATGTTGAGCATCTTTTCATGTGCTTTTTGGCCATCTGTGTGTCTTCTTTGGAGAAATGTCTATTTAGGTCTTCTGCCCATTTTTTGATTGGGTTGTTTATTTTTTTGATATTGAGCTGCATGAGCTGTTTGTATATTTTGGAGATGAATCCCTTGTTGGTCACATCGTGTGCACATATTTTCTCCTATTCTGTGGGCTGTCTTTTCGTTTTGTTTATGGTTTCCTTTGCTGTGCAAAGGCCCAGGGATCGAACCTATGCCCTTAGCAGTGAAAGTGCAGAGTCCTAACCACTGGACTACCAGGGAATTCCTGCCATTTTGTTAATTGTTTTGGATTTGTTTTTCAAGGTCTTGTTTTCTTCCCTTCATCTTTTGTTTTCTTGTGATTTGACGACTAACTTTACTGTTGTGTTTGGATTCCTTTTTCTTTTTTGTGTGTGTTATCTATTGTAGATTTTTGGTTTGTGGTTACCATGAGGTTTTGACATAGTAGTCTATAAATAAACAAGATTGTTTTAAGTTGCTGGTCTTTTCATTTCAAATGCATTTCCAGTATCCTGCATTTGTACTCTCCTCTTCTCACGATTCCTGGTTTTGATATCATATTTGTGTGTGGATGATTTCCTACCTTTACTTTATGTTTGCCTTTATTGTTGAGCTTTTCAATTCATAATTTTCTTGTTTCTAGTTGTGGTCTTTTCTTTTCCATCTAGAGAAGTTCCTTTAGCATTTGTTGGCAAGCTGGTCTGGTGGTGCGGAATTCTGTTAGCTTTTGCTTGTCTGTAAAGCTTTTGATTTCTCCGTCATATCTGAATGAGAGCGTTGCTGGGTAGAGTATTCTTGTAGGTTCTTCCCTTTCATCACTTTAAATATATTATACCACTCCCTACTGGCCTGCAGAATTTCTGCTGAAAAATCAGCTGATAACTTTATGGCGGTTCCCTTGTATGTTAATTGTTGCTTTCCCCTTGTTGCTTTTAATATTTTTTCTTTGTATTTACTTTTTGTCAGTTTGATTAATATGTGTCTCAGCATGTTCCTGCTTGGTGTTACCATGTATGGGACTCTCTGGGCTTCCTGGACTTGAGTGACTGTTTCCTTTCCCAGGTTAGGGCATTTTTCAGCTATTGTCTCTTCAAATATTTTCTCAGGTCCTTTCTCTCTCTCTTCTCCTTCTGGGACCCATATAATGCAAACGTTGGTGTGTTTAATATTGTCCCAGAGTTCTCTGTGACTGTCCTCATTTCTTTTCATTCTTTTTTCTTTCTTCTGTTCTGTGGCAGTGATTTCCACCATTCTGTCTTCCAGCTCACTTATCCGTTCTTCTGCGTCATTTTTTCTGCGATTGATTCCCTCTAGTGTATTTTTCATTTCAGTTATTGTATTGTTCATCTCTGTTTGTTCTTTAGATCTTCTAGCTCTTTCTTAAGCATTTCTTGTATCTTCTCGGTCTGTGTCTCCATTCTTTTTCCGAGATCTTGGATCATCTTTATTATCATTACTCTGAGTTCTTTCTTTTGTTTTTTTTTGTTTTTTTGTGTTTTTTTTTGCGGTACACAGGCCTCCCACTGTTGCGGCCTCTCCCGCTGTGGAGCACAGGCTCCAGACGCGCAGGCCCTGCAGCCATGGCTCATGGGCCCAGCCTCTCCGCGGCACGTGGGATCTTCCCGGACCGGGGCACGAACCCGTGTCCCCTGCATCGGCAGGCGGACTCTCAACCACTGTGCCACCAGGGAAGCCCCTGAGTTCTTTTTGAGGTAGATTGCCTCTCTCCACTTCACTTAGCTGTTCTTCTGGGGTTTTATCTTGTTCCTTCATCTAGTACGTATTCTTCTGCCGTCTTGTCTAACTTTCTGTGATTGTAATCATCTTGCTTTTGCTGTCTGCCACCTGGTGGGTGAGGCTGGTCTAAGAGACTTGTGTAGGCTTCCTGGTGGGAGGGACCTGTTCCTGCCCACTGGTGGGTGGAACTGGGTCTTGTCCCTCTGATGGGCAGGGCCATGTCAGGGGATGTGTTTATCGGGCAGCTGTTTGTTCAGAAGACTTTAAACAGCCTGTCTGCTGATGGGTGGAGCTGTTGGTTGTTTGGCCTGAGGTGTCCCAGCACTGGAGCCTACAGGCTGTCTGGTAGGGCCAGGTCTTGGGGAGAAAATGGCGGCCTCTAAGAGGGCTCACTCTCATGAGTACTCACCAGAAGTGCTGCTGCCAGTTTACTTGCCCCTGCAGTGAGCCACAGCCACCCCCGCCTCTGCAGGAGACCTTTCAATACCAACAGGTAGGTCCGGCCCAGGCTCTTAGGAGGCAGCTGTTTTTTCCCCTGTGTCCTGGTGCGCACAAGACCTTGTATGTGCCCTCCAAGAGTGGAGTTTCTGTTTCCCCCAGTCCTGTGGAATTCGTGTGATCAAACCCCACTTATCTTCAAAGCCAGATGCTCTGTGGCCTCCTCCTCCCAATGCCAGACCCCCAGGCTGGGGAGCCTGACGTGGGGCTCAGAACTTTTACTCCTGTGGGAGAACCTCTGCAATATAATTATTTTCCAGTTTGTGAGTTGCCCACCCAGCAGGTATGAGATTTGATTTTATCAGGTTGCACCCCTCCTACTGTCTCATTCTTTGTCTTTGGATGTAGGATATCTTTTTTGATAGGTTTCAGCCTTTTTTTTTTAATCAATGCTTGTTCAGCAGTTAGTAGTGATATTGGTGTTTTCATGATGGGGGATGAGCTCACTCCGCATCTTGTCTCCACCCTCCGGTCAAGTGGTTTGTTCAGATCTGCGTCTTCTGGCCTCTAAGAGCCAAGGAGCGTGGTGCAGCCACCTTACCGTTCTCAGTTCTCCCATGGCACACCGACAGCTGCCGCCTGGGACAGCCCAGCTGGGGCCTTGGGGCTGCCTCCCAGCCCAAACCGGGGGCCACATCTCTGATCTTTTAGCTCAGCAACCTAATTGGAGATTTCTCCTGCTTCTGCTCTTTCATCCTCTTTAGGCTCTTTTCAAAGTAGCAGCCAGAATGATGTAAGCCATATCATCTTCTAACTGATGATATCAACGTTTCACATGTCCCTCAAAGTAAATTTCAGAGTCCATAGGATGGCCTAAATTCAGAGTCCATAGGATGGCCTCATCACTTCCCCAACTTCTCCTCTTTTTCCTCTTCCCCTTGCTCTTTCAGTTCTAGCCACACTGGCTGCCGTGATGTTCCTCAAACGTATTAGTCATAGCCTTAACTTAGAGAGTTTCCTTTGCAGTTTTCTCTTCCTGATATACTCTTCAAAAGCTATACTCATGTCTTGCCCCTTCAAATCTCTCTCAATGAAGTATTCCCCAACTTCCTATTTTATCTTATTTTATTTCTTTAAAAAAAACTTGTTACACAGAATGGATAATTATCATTTTTAAAAACTTTTATTTTTGTCTGCATTGGGTCTTCATTGCTGTGCACAGGCTTTCTCTAGTTGTGGTGAGTGGGAGCTAATCTTTGTTGCGGTGCATGGGCTTCTCCTTGCAGTGGCTTCTCTTGTTGCGGAGCACAGCCTCTAGGCGCGTGGGCTTCAGTAGGTGTGGCTCACGGGCTGTAGAGTGCAGGCTCAGTAGTTGTGGCACATGGGCTTAGTTGCTCTGTGACATGTGCGATATTCCCGGACCAGGGATCAAACCCGTGTCCCCTGCATTGGCAGGCAGATTCCTATCCTCTGCGCCACCAGGGAAGTCCCCGGACTTCTTATTTTAAATTACAACCCTCCCCCCAACCATTAGTGTCTAAAAGGTATTTACTTAGTGTCCAAACATTTTTACTGATTTATGTTTTTTCTTTTCTGTCTCCCGGCACTAGAATGTCATCCCCATGAGGGCAGGAGTTTTCATCTGTCTTGTTCCCTGCTTTATCCCCAGCATCTAGATTAATGCCTGGCACAGAGTATTTGCTCAGTAGATATTTATTGATGTCTGTGGTACCCTTGATAATATCACAAACTTCCACCGATCCCCGACTGATGGCTGAGCTTTGTCGCCTGCTTTCTTGACCAGTTTCCTGATTGTGCTCCTCTGCACAGGCGGCCATAAAAACGTGCATTTTTAACATAGGATTTGATTCTTGTCTCTTTTTCTGTAGCTCCAGTATTATCAATTTGGAGCTGTTTTTAGCCGTTATAAGTCAAACATAATCACACACTGTAATGGCAGAATCAGAAACCAGGTGCAATAAGTACGTGGACTGGCGCTCATTGCTCCATCTGAAGGAGGGGTAGCCCAGTTTGGTCAGTCACACTGGCCAAGAGCAAGTAATAATGCACACCCTACTGTACTGGACGTGAGAAAAATATGTTCACTATTTTTCTATGGGTACTATAATGTGTGTGTATGTATATAAGACTTGAATGTACTATAGTAAATCATTGCTGTATGGGGCAGTGCTAAGGCAGGTATGCCTCTATTTTATTTTTAATTTCTATTTTATGTTAGAGTATAGTTGATTTACAGTGTTTTGTTGGTTTCAGGTTCAAATCTATGCCTCTATTATTTTTTTAAGTCTTTATTGAATTTGTTACAATATTGCTTTTATTGTATGTTTTGGTTTTCTGGCCACGAGGCATGTGGGATCTTAGCTCCCCGACCAGGGATCAAACCCACCCCCCCTGCATTGGAAGGCAAAATCTTAACCATTGGACCACGAGGGAAGGCCCTGTATGCCTCTATTTTAAATTGATGAATCTGTGTTGTTACCTTAAATCGGCAAGTGGAGATGGAGGTGTTCATTTGGTTAGAATAAATTCTTTTAACTTGAAAGTTATAACAGTTTCCTACATGTAGTCATTTCCAAGGTTTTCTCCAATATTCAGGATATTAGGAGGAAAGGAGTGATTAAAGATCTCTATGGTGGTATAGTTCAACAGATGTCAAATAATAACGTAGTAATGAATAATGCATTAACATTTCTGTTCTTCATCTTATGATAAACCAATATTTCTACTGCTGCATCTATATAGTTCTCATTGTTGGAAGAAGTTCCAATATCAGAAATATAACATAGTTTATTCTCTTAGACAGTCAATCTGTAGACATTTTCATGAATGTAAGTGGTGGTAGTTAAAGAATCAGATATGTCTCAAATAATTTATATTGATTTTGAGTCTGCAATGCCCATGCTTACACTTTTCCAGCTGTTCTCAATGTGAGATGACTTCTCAAGATAGCTTGACCCAGCGTTCCTGTGAGGTACAGTAAGGAGTGATACCCAGAAAGAACCTGAGTCTTAGCCCATAATCCAAAAGGCAGAAAAAGCCATTGCCAGATGGCCAAAGAAAAATAACTGCTTTAGGTTGGCAAAGATGAAAAGAATTATGGAGCTGGAAGGATCCAAGAGATCCTTAATTGAATCCTTTCCTTTAACAATAAGGAAACTGAGATCCCTGGCAGTCGTACAACAGGGAGTCACTGAATGGTTGTAAAGAGGAGAGTGATGGGATCATATCTGTGATTTAGAAAGATTATTTTTCTGGAAAATTGGACAATATATTTGAAAGGAGTAAGATGTATTGGGATGGTAAGTAGAAGAGTCAAGAAATGAGGAAATCTGAGCTAGGTGTGTAGCAGGAAATATGGAGGGACTTAGAAGGAGTCAAGAGATATTATGCAGATAGGATTTACAGGGTTTGATGGCCAACTAGATGTGGGCGTAATGTAGGATAAGAGTCAAAGATTATGGCTGTTTTCTGCTCTGGACAGTTGGGCCAATGGAGGTGCTCTACACCAAGCCAAAGGGTACAGGTAGTAGAATAGGTATGGGGCAGGAGGGGAAGGACAATGGCGAATACAGTTTTGAAACTGTTGAGTATGACTTTATAGTCTTATTATGGGACATATATAGATATAAAATGTCAGCACTTAAGTCCTGAAGATGCACTCAAAATTCAGTAAGCCTGACTAAAGGAGGCTGATGGAGGTAAGCTTTGGAAATGGGATAATATAGTGACAGTATGGGAAAAGGCGTGCAGCTAGACGTCAGAATGAGGTCTGTTGTGCTCGCCAACCCAGCTTCCATTACATTCTATCAATAATATCTTGAGTTTCCTTTGAAAGACAACCAGCCCCCATTACCATAACGTGTGATTTGAGTGGAGCTAAACGATTTCCATGTCCCCAAGGGGAAGCATATATCCCAGGCCTGCTCTAGGAGAAGTAATTCTGAGCTTTCTCCGCTAGAAACATTGGGAAAGCTGGGATTGCTAAAGTAAAAGGATTAAACTTGCTGCTTCTGGTGGCCATCCTACCAAGCCGAGGATAAAGCCACACAGTGGGAAGCAGAACTGAGTAAAGGACAAAAAGTGTGACCTGATGACATTGTTGGCATGCCTGTACCTGGCCTTATCTGAAGGACTATTCAGTTATAAGGCCCAGTACATTTTTTTCTTTTGCTCAAGTGGGTGACTGTCATTTGCAAAAGAAAGAGGTCTGGACTGATTCGGGTTTTTGATCATTTAAAGTAGTTTGCCGTGATTTGTTTAGAGAAGCTGGGGAGGTAGGGAGAGGAGCAAGGGAAAATGTTTGCAACAGTTGTAGAAGTCATGTTGGAGGAGATGATTGAGAATAAGAGCTTTTTGAGAACAGCTCTTGAGAAATGAATCAGTGGAGGTGTTGCATTGAGACCTGATGTCAAATTCCTGCTCTGCCAAATCTAACTGTGTGACCTTGGGAAAGTTATTTAACCTTCCTAAACCTCAGTTTTCTCATCTAGAAATTGGCAGTGGTAATAGAATCTGCCTCACAAAACGGTTAGGATAAAGCTTATAAAGGGTATAACTTGTTGTCTAACACTGAATACATGTTAGCATTTGTCCACAGTCATCATTATTCTGCATGTAGTTGCTTCAAAAAGTGAATTCCCACTGCCTGCTTACCACCTAACCTCTTGTATCTGTGTCTTGTTCTAAATTGGTTCTCCTTAGAAGAGAGTCATGGGGCAGGGGTCGGGGGTTGGTTTGCTTATTCTTTCTCAATGATTCCTAAATCAAACATGTTCCATTTACAAGCTTAAAGAATGTGTTTTTTTTTAGTGTGACAAATTCAACTTCTAAGGTGAAAAGAGAGATTATGCCGTGTTTTTCAGCTTTGATGTGATCGCCGGTAATAAAGATTCAAGTTGACAAATTTTGTTGCTAATGCATAAGACAGAATACAAATCCTTTTTGAGGTTTTCTGGTTCTACAGTGGTACGAGTGGGCAGGAAAGTAAAAACACGTGACATAAAGCCATGCTGGTGAGCATGTCTGCAAAGAGGGGTAGGTGGGCACTACATGAGGGGGATATTTGACTCAGTGGTTTTCGATCTTTTCAATACAATGGAAGATTTCCACCATTTCTCCTTACTTTATCACTGTCTCACAACTTTTAAAAGAAAACCTGCAAGATATCTTTGGTTTTTTGGGTTATTTGAGCTGCTTCTGGAAAGATTGATAGAGAAATTTGCTTTTATTATTGTCTGGAAGTTGTACAAGACAAACTTAGTTAAGAAAAGAGATCAGTATTTTCAGTCTTTAATTATATTTTCTCTTTCAATTAAATGTTCTAGAAAACCGTCAATATTCTCTTTCTATTGAACGTGCGGGTGAGAGTGGCTCCTACATGGTCACTTGAAATTCACAATTAGAACCTCCACGTAACTGAACCTTCAGGCCACCACTACTCAGTAAAATGGGTGTTTATTCAGATGGGGACATTTAGCCTTTTTTCTGTCAAGAACACCGTACATTTGGACTTTAAGTTTCGCATGAGATGTACAAAATTGGAATTCAGATACCGAGTACTAGCAAATGCAAAAGAGATAAATAGGTAAGTATATATAAATGAGGAGTGTAAAAGCATCTGAAAGATTGGCCTTCCGTAAAAGGGAGCCTGGCAATAAGTCAGTGGAATAGAATATCATGACAGTCTAATAGGTTCCTGCTGCCAGATAAATGTCATGGAAAAGCAGAGATATTTATCTCATCTCAACATTTATTTTTAAATCTGAGGTCTATTATCTCTTCTAATGGCTTTATTTCATTTACCAAGTGGTTAAGTATAAATAAAATCAGACTGTATTTTTAATACAAACTGACTTGCGTTTCTGATGCAGACTTAGTTTCCAGACCAAAGAAAGATGTGGAGTAGGAGGGATTAACATCTGGATGTCTGTCCTGTTCTTTCTAATTAACCAAAACAGCATGAAAGCCATTATTTTCCTATGGGTAAAAATGACAAGAAAATCAAAGAGGAGATCTTGCTTCCCTGGGAACTACACTTTTATGCGTTTACATCGTTTCTTTTTAAAAACTTTTTATTGAAGTATAGTTGAATTACAATGTTGTGTTAATTACTGCTGTATAGCAGAGTGATTCAGTCGTACATATATATGCATTCTTTTTCATATTCTTTTCCCTTATGGTTTATCACAGGATATTGAATAGCACAGTTCCCTGTGCTATACAGTAGGACCTTGTTGTTTATCAATTCTATATATATCACTTTGCATCTGCTAATCCCAAACTCCCAATCCAACCCTCTCTCGCCCCCCTTGCCCTTGGCAACCACCAGTCTATTCTGTATGTCCCTGTTTCTGTTTCATAGATAGGTTCATCTGTGTCATATTTTAGATTACATATATTAGTGATATCATGTGGTATTTGTCTTTCTCTTCCAGACTTACTTCACTTAGTATGATAATCTCTAGTTGCATTGGTGCAATCTCTAGTTGCATCATGGTGCTGCAAATGGCATGATTTCCTTCTTTTTTATGGCTGAGTAGTATTCCACTGTATATAGGTACCACCTCTTCTTTCTCCATTCATCTGTTGATGGACATTTAGGTTGTTTTCATGTCTTGGCTATTGTGAATAGTGCTGCTATGAACATAGGGGTGCATGTATCTTTTTGAATTATAGTTTTCTCTGGATATATGTCCAAGAATGGGATTGCTGGAACATATAGTAATTCTAGTTTTCAGTTTTCTGAGGAACCTCCATACTGTTTTCCACAGTGGCTGCACTAACTTACATTCCCACCAACAGTGTAGGAGGGTTCCCTGTTCTCCACTCCCTCTCTAGCATTTGTTGTTTGTAGATTTTTTAATGATGGCCATTCTGACTGGTGTGAGGTGGTACCTCATTGTAGTTTTGATTTGCATTTCTCTAATAATTAGTGATGTTGAGCATCTTTTCATGTACCTATTGGCCATCTGTATTTCTTCTTTGGAGAAATGTGTATTTAGGTATTCTGCCCGTTTTTTGATTGGGTTGTTTGTTTTGTTGTTGTTGAGTTGTGTGAGCTGTTTGTGTATTTTGGAAGTTAAGCCCTTGTCGGTCGCATCGTTTGCAAATATTTTCTCCCATTTCATAGGTAGTCTTTTCGTGTTTTTTATGGTTTGCTTTGCTGTGAAAAAGCTTGTAAGTTTGATTAGGTCTAATCTGTTTATTTTTGTTTTTATTTCTATTGCCTTGGGAGACTGACCTAAGAAAATATTGGTATGATTTATGTCAGAGAATGTTTTGCCTATGTTCTCTTCTAGGAGTTTTATGGTGCCATGTCTTAGTTTAAGTCTTTAAGCCATTTTGAGTTTATTGTTCTCTATGGTAAGAGGGCATGTTCTAACTTCATTGATTTACATGCAGCTGTCCAATTTTCCCAAAACCACTTGCTGAAGAGACTGTCTTTTACCCATTGTATATTCTTGTCTCCTTTGTTGAAGATTAATTGGCCATGGGTGTGTGGGTTTATTTGTGGGCTCTCTATTCTGTTCCATTGATCTATATGTCTGTTTTTGTGCCAATATCATGCTGCTTTGATTACTGTAGCTTTGTAGTATTGTCTGAAGTCTGGGATGGTTATGCCTCCTCCTTTGTTCTTTTTCTTCAGGATTGCTTTGTCAATTCTGGGTCTTTTCTGGTTCCATATAAATTTGAGGATTATTTGTTCTAGTTCTGTGAAAAAGGTCATGGGTAATTCGATAGGGATCACATTAAATCTGTAGACTGCTTTGGGTAGTATGGCCATTTTAACAATATTAATTTTTCCAATCCAAGAGCATGGGGTATCTTTCCGTTTCTTTGAATCATCTTCAGTTTCCTTTATTAATATCTTACAGTTCTCAGCATATAAGTCTTTCACCTCCTTGGTGAGGTTTATTCTTAAGTATTTTATTTTGGGGGTTGCGATTTTAAAAGGTATTGTTTTTTTTACATTCCCTTTCTGATATTTCATTGTTGGTGTAAAGAAATGCAACCAATTTCTGTAAACCTTGTATCCTGCTGCCATGCAGAATTTGTTTATCAGTTCTAGTAGTTTTTGTGTGGAGTCTTTAGGGTTTTCTATGTATAGTATCTTATCATCTGCATATAATGACAGTTTTACCTCTTCCCTTCCAATTTGGTTACCTTTTATTTCTTTTCCTTGTCTGATTGCTGTGGCTAGGACTTCCAATTCTATGTTGAAGAGAAGTTGTGAGAGTGGGAATCCTTGTCTTGTTCCAGATTTTAGTGGGAAGGCTTTCAACTTTTCACCATTGAGTATTATATTGGCTGTGGATTTGTCATAAATAGCTTTTACTATTTTGATATATGTTCCCTCTATACCCACTCTGGTAAGAGTTTAACATGAATGGATATTGAATTTTTTCAAATGCTTTTTCTGCATCTATCGAGATGATCGTGTGGTTTTTCTCCTTTCTTTTGTTTATGTGGTGTATCACATTGATCGATTTGCGTATGTTGAACCATCCTTGTGAACTTGGGATGAATCCCATTGGTCTTGGTGTGTGATCTTTATTATGGGTTGTTGGGTCCAGTTTCCTAATATTTTTTGGTGGTGTCTGTCTGGTTTTGGTATCAGGGTGATGGTGGCTTCATAGAATGTCCATGGGAGTGTTCCCTCCTCTTCAGTTGTTTGGAAGAGTTTGAGAAGAATCGGTATGTTATGTTTAGTAGAATTCACCTGTGAAGCCATCTGGTCCTGGACTTTTTTTTGTAGGGACTTTTTAAATTACAAATTCTATTTTAGTTCTAGCGATTGGTCTGTTCAAACTTTCTGTTTCTTTTTGATTCAATTTTGGTGGGCGGTATGTTTCTAGAAACTTGTCCATTTCTTCTAGGTTGTCAAATTTGTTGGCATATAATTGTTCATAGTATTCCCTTATGGTTTTTTGTATTTCTGTAGTATCAGCTGATATGTCTCCTTTTTCATTTCTTATTTTGTTTATTTGGGTTCTCTCTCTTTTCTTCTTGCTGAGCCTGGCCAGAGGCTTGTCAATCTTATTTAATTTTTCAAAGAACCAGATCTTGGTTTTATTAACTTTTTCTATTGTTTTTTAATCTCTTTTTTTATTTCTTTCCTCTCTGATCTTTACTATTTCCTTCCTTCTGTTGACTTTAGGTTTTGTTTGTTCTCATTTTCATCATTTCTTAAAATTTCCTCTTTTTCATAAAATATTTGGGAGAAGAAGAATAATTTGAATCTTAGATTTGGATCATCCTAGATTTGTAAAGTTTTAAGACTTCATCTAGTTTCATCTACCATCCAAAGCAGGCATCTATCTGCATCCATTCAAATTATATTTAGCTGCTTATAAAGAAAAAATATATTTGAGAAAATTCTAAGTACAGTAGAAGTTTATTTCTCTCTCCTGTTGAAAAAAAAAAGTCAATGGTATAGAGAGTAATGTCAGCAATATGGCAGAATAGAAGCCCCAGAGCTTCCTTCCTCCCAAGGAAATACTGTTTCAAGCATGCATCCGGTCACACTGAAGTCCATAGGAAAATCTGTGACAATCTCTTGCTGTAGTCTCTTTCCCTGCTATGGTGCTATGCAATCTTGGATCAAACTTCTAGCTCCTGGCTTTTCCCTGGGGAGTGAACGAGAAGACTAGACCTTACTTTCGATGTTCTGACTTTTAGGGGGCTGCCCAAAGTACTGGTTTCTGTTTCACCTGTCTTGGAACACTTATGTGAACTAGCACACTCTAGATGCCTGGAGTTGCTGAGCTGGGTGGCATGCTAGAGCTCCAGGGGAACCACAGTAGACAAAGACTGATACAGCTTGGTGGCCTCTCCCTCAGGGGACAGGAGTGGAGTGTGCATCCAACATTCTGGCTTTTCAGGGGGCTATGCAAGGACTAGCTTCTGTCTCACCTGTCTCAGAGCATAAACAGGAACTGGCATTCTGTACTGCTTGGGTGCCCGCTGAGAACAAAAAAAGAGCTGGCCAGCATGCTGCTGCTTCAAAGAGCCCGCAGTACAGCAGACAGACAACAGAGGGAGCAAGAGATTACAAACTACTGAAAAAAGAAACCAGCAAATCCCTCTAATTAGCGGTTTACATGCCCAAGTTTAGAGAAGAGACATCCACAGAAAAGGTTTGAGAGGCCCTCAGAATCTCTAACTGGGCTGATTGGTGAAAGTTTTTCCCTGTATGATGTCGGTCCATAAAGCCTGAGAGAGTTGACTGTTTTTTCAATTGTGCAGATACCAACACAAAATTGCAGAGAACACAAACAAGGGAAAATGGCCCAGTCATAGGAACAAATAAATTTCCAGAAATCAACCTTAAAGAAACAGGGGTATATGAATTACCTGGCAAAGAATTCAAGATAACTATCATAAAGATGCTCAAGGATCTCAGAAAAAGTATTTATGAACAAAATGAGAATTTCAACAAAGAGAAAATATAAAAAAGAAAAAAACAAATTTTGGTGCTGGAGAATGCAATAACTGAATTAAAAAATTCCTTAGAGGAACCAGACATGAACAAGCATAAGAAAGAATCAGCAAAGTTGAAGAAAAGGCCATTTGAGTTTATCTACTCAAAGGAACAAAAAGACAAAAGATGGAAAAATAGTGACAAAAGCGCAAGGAAATTATGGGACATCAAAAAGAGGACCAATATATGCATTATGAGAGTCCCAGAAGGAGGAGAGAGAAAGAGGCAGAAAGCTAATTTAAAGAAATGATGGTTATACTTCCCTGTATAGTCAGACAAGAAAAAGAAATGAAAGGCATCCAAATTGGAAAGGAAGAGGTAAAACTGTCACTATTTGCAAATGACATGATACATTACATAGAAAACCCTAAAGTCTTTACACAAAAACTATTAGAATCAATAAATGAATTCAGCAAAGCTGCAGGATACAAGATTAATATGCAGAAATATGTTATTTTTCTGTATACTAATAATGAACTCTTAGAAAGTAAAAAAAAAAAAAAATTCTGTTTAAAATCACATCAAAAAGTAAAACTAAAATACCCAGGGGGGAAAAATACCTAGGGGGAATTTCCTGGCAGTTCAGTGGATAGGGCTCGCACTTCCACTGTAGGGGGCATGGGTTCAATCCCTGGTTGGGGAACTAAGATCCCCCAAGCCATGTGGCATGGCCCCCCCCAAAAAAACAAAAAAAAAAACCCTAGGAATAAACTTAACCAAAGTGGTGAAAGATCTATACTCTGAAAACTATAAAACATTACCGAAGGAGGGGCTTCCCTGGTGGCACAGTGGTTGAGAGTCTGCCTGCCGACGCAGAGGACACGGGTTCGTGCCCCGGTCCGGGAAGATCCCACATGCCACGGAGCGGCTGGGCCCTTGACCCATGGCCGCTGAGCCTGCGCGTCTGGAGCCTGTGCTCCACAACGGGAGAGGCCACAACAGTGAGAGGCCCGCATATCGCAAAAAAAAAAAAAAAAAATTACTGAAGGAAATTAACGATGATAAAAAGAAATGGAAAGATACCTGTAGCTCTTGAATTGGAGGAATTAATATTATTAAACTGGCATTACCACCCAAAGCAATCTAATCTATTTTGATAAGAATTTAATCCAATTCCTATCAAAATACTGATGACATTTTTCACAGAACTGGAACAAATAATCCAAATTTATATGGAACCACAAAAATCCCCAGATTTCCAAAGCGGTCTTGAGAGAAAAGGACAAAGCTAGATTTGTCCCTCCCAGACTTCAGACTATACTACAAAACTACAGTAATTAAGACATTATGGTACTAGCACAAAAACAGACACATAGATCAATGGAACAGAATTCAGAGCCCAGAAATGCGCATTATGGTCAATTAATCTATGACAAAGGAGGCAGGAGTATACAATGTAGAAAAGACAGTCTTTTCAACAAGTGGTGCTGGGAAAACGACAGCTACCTGTAAAATAATGAGATTAGAATATTTCCTCACATCATATACAAAAATAAACTCAAAACGGATTAAAGTTCTAAATGTAAGGCTTGAAACTGTAAAACTCCTAGAAGAGAAGATAGGCAGAATACTGACATAAATCACAGCAATATTTTTTTTCAGATCTGTCTCCTAAGGCAAAAGAAATAAAAGCAAAAATAAACAAATGGGACCTTATTAAACTTCAAAGCTTTTGTACGGTAAACTGTTGAGAGAATGAAAAGACAACCCACAGAATGGGAGAAAATATTTGCAAATGATATAACTGACAAGGAGTTAATATCCAAAATATATAAATAGCTCATACAAATCAATATAAGAAAACAACCCAATCAAAAAATGGGCAGAAGACGAGAAAAAACATTTTTCCAAAATAGACATACAGACAGCTAACAGGCACTTGAAAAGATGCCCAGCATCACTAATTATTAGAGAAATGCCAATGAAAACTACAATGAGGTATCACCTCATACCTGTCAGAATGGCTATCAAACAAAAGGTCTACAAATAACAAATGTCAGTTTGCCTACATGCAGTAAAGTCAATTTACTAACACCGGGTTGTGGTGAAGGAAAGTGCAACATTTACTATGGGGCACCAAGCAAGGAAAAGGTGACTAATGCTTAAAGGCCTGAACTCCCTGAAGTCCTTCAGGGAAAGGTTTTAAAAGACGGTGGAGGGGCTTCCCTGGTGACGCAGTGCTTAAGAATCCACTTGCCAATGTAGGGGACATGGGTTCGAACCCTGGTCGGGGAAGATCCCACATGCCACGGAGCAGCTAAGACTGTGTGCCACAACTACTGAGCCTGCGCTCTACAGCCAGCAAGCCACAACTACTGAACCCACGTGCCACAACTACTGAAGCCCACACACCTAGAGCCCATGCTCTGCAACAAGAGAAGCCACTGCAATGAGTAGCCCGTACACCGCAACAAAGAGTAGCCCCTGCTCGCAGCAACTAGAGAAAGCCCACGTGCAGCAAGGAAGACCCAATGCAGCCGAAAATAAATAATGTTTTTTAAAAAAGGGGAAGGGGGAGAGTTTCAGGGTGTATAATCAGTTTGTGGACATTCTTCTGATTGGTTGTTGGTGAGGTAATCAGGAGTCAACATCATCAACCTTCTGGTTCCAACTGTTCTAAAGTCTATGTGCTTGTGGTCAGCACATAGTTAACTTCTTCCACCTGGTGGGGGTTTCCGTATCTTCAAAACAGCTCAGGGCTTCCCTGGTGGTGCAGTGGTTGAGAGTCCGCCTGCCGATGCAGGGGACACGAGTTCGTGCCCCGGTCCAGGAAGATCCCACATGCCGCGGAGTGGCTGGGCTCGTGAGCCATGGCCGCTGAGCCTGCGCGTCCGGAGTCTGTGCTCTGCAACGGGAGAGGCCACAACAGTGAGAGGCTTGCGTACCTTCAAGAAAAAAACCCCCAAAACAAAAAACATAACAGCTCAAAGGATTTGGCTCAGAATATTATCTATAGCCCTTGAGGAGGAACTAAAGGTCCTTGACTTAGTTTAATGGCTAACTTATTATTTTGTTTGTTTTCCTTTGTTTCTGTACTTTCTTACTCCGCTGATTAAATTTATCTGTTGGAATTCAGGGAAGGCCTAGGGGGTAAAGTTTTTCTACAAACAAGAGGCAGGCAGAGGACATGGGGAGTTCTTTCCAAGGAATGCCCCATGGAGTCCTGCTTAGTTATGAAACTAAGCCCCAAAATACCAGAAGGAAGGAAATTATAAAGGTTAGAGCAAAAATAAATCAAACAGAGAATAGAAAACGAATAGAAAAAACAAAATAAGGTTTGGTCTTTTGAAAAGAACAACAAAATTGACAAACCTTTAGCTAAACTAAGAAACAGAGAGGACTCAAAATCAGAAATTCAAGAGAAGACCTTAGAACCAATGCCACAGGAATAAAATGGGTTATGAGACTACTGAGAACAAGTATACACCAAGAAATTGGATAACCTGGAAGAAATGGATAAATTCCTAGAAACATATAACTTACAAAAAACTGAATTATGAAGAAATAAAAAATCTGAATAAACCTACAACTAGTAAGAAGATTAAATGAGTAATCAAAAACTTCCTAATAAAGAAAAGCCCAGGATCAGATGGCTTCATGAGTGAATTCTGCCAAACAATTTAAAGAACAAATAATGCCAATCCTTCTCAAACGCCTCCAGAAACTTGAAGAGGAGGGGAGACTTCCAAACTCTTTTTATGAGACCAGCATTACCCTGCTAACAAAACCAGAAAAAGACAGTTCAAGAAAACTATAGGTCAATATCCGTGATGAACATAGATTCAAAAATTCTCAACAAAATACTAGCAAACTGAATTCAACAGCACCTTAAAAGGATCACACACTCTGATCAGGTGGTATTTATCCCTGGGATGTAAGGATGGTTCAACATACCCAAATCCGTAAATGTGATACAGCATGAACAGACTTAAGGATAGAAATCACATGGTTACCTCAACATATGCCGAAAAAGCATTTTACCGAATACAACACCCTTTCGTCATTAAAAACTCTGAACAAGGTAAGTATAGAAGGAATTTACCTCAACACATTAACAGCTATATATGAAAAGCTTGAGGAATTCACATTTTGTGATCTTTAGTGAGAGGCAGAATCTACCTCCTCTTATAAGAATAAAAAAATACCACACTCAGATTCTTCCCAGCATCCCTTGCAGCTAGGATGTAAGTACATAACTACATTGTGTTACTCAGATACATTTGTCAGTCCATTCAGACTTTGGATTGAAGTCAGCCATGCACAAAATCCATAGCTGTGGAGATTCATCTTGGGTGGAAAGTATGGTTGTGTCAAGATAGAGTTCTCAGGGCAGCAGAGACAGGATCCTAGTGGCAGCATGTAATGTCCGGTACTGTGGTAGCTGTGGCACAAACTGTAGTATCCACTGCCCAGAGATTGTGACAGCTGAGTCCTCAGTAGGCTGTTCTGTCGGGTCATTTAGGTGAGTGTCCCTGCCTTTAGTCTCTGAGCCTAGCTTTCCACCCGTTCCAGAGTTTCTATGAGCTACCCAATTTCCTGTTAATAAATCACTTTTCTGTTCAAATCAGCCAAAGTTGTTTTCGACTGAAATAACCTCCAGTCTCTGTAAGTGTTCCTGGTTTCCATTTTCTCCTGATCTTTGTTGTTCTGACATTTTCAATTTGAGAATAATTGTCCTCAATGGAAAAACAATAGAAACAGAAGTGGAATAGTTTTAACTTTCCTTCTATCATCTGTTATGACCCAACACATACTCCTGTAGTTTCCTATATCTTCTTGCTGAGAAAAGAATTTTTAAAAAAGGATTGTATCTTATTTTTGCACACTTACTTAATGACCTAAACTCTCTCTGTGTCTTCCTGATGCCTCCCTTAGACCTTCATGCTACTCCTCCGTATTCATGTTTGGTTAGTTGCTCCATCGTGTCTTTGTCTTTCTAAAATATTCGTTGCTCAGCAAATGCACTGTGCAACTCCATTGGATTCTTTAGATGCCTCTGAATTAGGCAGAACTCAGCTCAACCTTTCTACCTGGGCCTTGCCAAAAGGCTCAGAACCAAAATATCCTGGCATGGCTGGAACCAACTGCTAAAATAATGATGTTAAGATACCTCCTCTCTCTCTGCCCCTCCCTCCCCCTCCCTCCCCCTCCCTCCCCCTCCCTCCCCCTCCCTCCCCCTCTCTCCCCCTCTCTCCCCCTCTCTCCCCCTCTCTCCCCCTCTCTCCCCCTCTCTCCCCCTCTCTCCCCCTCTCTCCCCCTCTCTCACCCTCTCCACTCCCCATGTTGGATCCCTTCTTAAGCAGGCTCTTTTCTTATACTGACAAAATAGCCACCATCAGACGGTGGAGACAGGCTTAAGTGCTCCAAATTAACGCCCTAATAAAAGTGCTTCCTGGGGACTTCCCTGGCAGTCCAGTGGTTAGGACTCCATGCTTCCACTGCAGGGGGCCCAGGTTCGATCCCTGGTCAGGGAACTAAGATCCCACAAGCCGTGTGGCTCAGCCAAAAAAAGAAGTGCTTCTCTCAAGGTTTTGGCTCTCTTTGGCCTGATTTGGGTCACATTCCAGAACAAATCTGATTGTCCACACTTTGGTCATATGTATGACCAAATAATATGTATTTATGTGTGTGTGTATATATATATATATATGATAGGGTGTTTGTTGATGCCACAGCAAAGGAAGAGGGATGCCGGGCCAAAAAATCCATCCCAATCTCTTAGTCTTTCACCCCCACACATATAACACAACTGTCAAAAGAGTTTATTCCTGTTTTTCTTCTGTTAAAATTTTGAAATCTCTGCTCACCACATATCTAGACAGATATATCCAGGGTCATCTAAGTCAGACAATTTCTAAAACAACAAGGCAATATTCTTCAGATTCCTAACACTTCTATAGCACCACCATCACCAGCCAATTCTTCCTTGTGATTAGAATTAAAAGTAACAGTTCCCTTCTTACCCTCACTCTCCATTGACAGATGAAACTTCCACTGGGGCTAAATAAGAATTTATCCAACATTTCATGTGTCGTAGAATGAGATTTCTGAAAGTACCTGGTGGCTGAAACCCTCCCTCTTCACTGAACCAGTTATGCTATAATATTAAGTTAATTGGAAAGCATTAGAGGTGAAAACAATTCAAGGCTCTCAATCTCTCCCAAGTTTTATCTCTTCTTTTCCACCAGGAAGGAAGCATCAATACAAATCTTAGTCCTGGTTTTGCCACACACTAGCATATAACCTTAGGTGAGTCTTCTCAACCTCTTTGTATCTCAATTTTTAAAATGTATTTCAGAGGTTGCTTTAGACTAAAGTGTGGTAAAATATCATAAAATAATTTACAAATAAGAGACTCTAGGGACTTTCCTGGTGGCACAGTGGATATGAATCCGCCTGCTGATGCAGGGGACACGGGTTTGATCCCTGGTCCGGGAAGATCCCACATGCCGCGGAGCAACTAACCCCGTGTGCCACAACTACTGAGCCTGAGCTTCAGATCCCGTGAGCCACAACTACTGAGCCCATGCACCACAACTACTGAAGCCCGCACGCCTAGAGCCTGTGCTCTGCAACAAGAGAAGCCACTGCAAGGAGAAGCCCGCGCACCGCAACGAAGAGTAGGCCCTGCTGGCCACAACTAGAGAAAGCCCGCGCACAGCAACGAAGACCCAACTCCACCGATAATAAAAATAATTAAAATGAAATTAATAGACTCTAAGATCCTGGTTGTACTTCTTAGAATACTTTTGGTTGCAAGTGACAGAAACCCAAATCAAGCAAATTTGGACAATAAATTCAGGCAATGTATTGGCTCACAAAACCAGGGGAAGGACAGGGAGACAGTTAGACTTCAGGGACAACTGGAATTAGGGACTTGAGTATTTCTAGGACAATCTCATTCTGTCTCTATACTTCTTCCAAACTTAGGGGAATATGGCAACCTCACAGCTCACAATGTTCACCATCAAAGGGAAACTGAGACTCTTAAGAAGCTCCTACTGTGTAACCAACACTATTTGAAATGCTCGGTATACATCAGAGAACAAAACAGCTTCTGCTCCTCATGGAACTTCTAGTCCAGGCGCCATAAATTTAACATTCTGAGGAAGAGCTCTGATTGGCTCTGAGTGATGGGCTCACTCCTGGGCCAATCAGTGTTGGTCAGGTGGAGCTTGATAAAAGGGAGGGCCCTATCTCTAGAAGTTAGGATTCAAAAGGTGGATCCTGGAAATTTGCATTTTCAATATGCCTTACCAACTGATTCTGATTTAGGTGGTTCTTTCTTTAAAATTTATTTTTTATTGAAGTATAGTTGATTTACAGTGTTGTGTTAATTTCTGACGCACAGCAAAGTGACTCAGATATCCAAATACATACAATCTTTTAAAATATTCTTTTCCATTATGGTTTATCCCAGGATATTGAATATAGTCCCCGAGGCTATACAGTAGGACCTTGTTGTTTATCCACTCTATATGTAATAGTTTGCATCTACTCACTCCAAACTCCCAGTCCATCCTTTCCCTACCACCCTCCCCCTTGGTAACCACAAGTCTGTTCTCTATGTCTGTGACTCTGTTTATGTTTTGTAAATAAGTTGATTTTTATCATTTTTTTTACATTCCCCATATAAGTGATACTGTATGGTATTTGTCTTTCTCTGTCTGACTGACTTCACTTAGTATGATAATCTCTAGTTGCATCCATATTACTGCAAATGGCATGATTTCATTCTTTTTATGGCTGTGTAGTATTCCATTGTATATATGTACCACATCTTCTTTATCCATTCGTCTGTCGATGGACATTTAGGTTGTTCCATGTCTTGGCTATTGTGAATAGTGCTGCTGTGAACATAGGGGTGCATGTATCTTTTTGAATTATAATTTTGTCTAGATATATGCCCGGGAGTGGGATTGCTGGATCATATGGTAGCTCTAGTTTTAGTTTTCTGAGGAAGCTCCATACTGTTTTCTGCAGTGGATGCACTAACTTACATTTCCACGAACAGTGTAGGAGGGTTTGCTTTTGTCCACACCACCCTCTCCAGCATTTGTTATTTGTAGACTTTTTGATAATGGCCATTCCGATCAGTGTAAGGTGGTACCTCATTGTAGTTTTGATTTGCATTTCTCTAATAATTGGCAATGTTGAGCATCTTTTCATGTGCCTATTGGCCATCTGTATGTCTTCTTTAGAGAAATGCCTATTTAGGTCTGCTGCCCATTTTTCAATTGGGTTGTTTGTTTTTTTGTTGATGTTGAGTTTTATGAGCTGTTTGTATATTTTGGAAGTTAAGTCCTTGTCGGTCGCATCATTTGCCAACATTTTCTTCCATTCCACAGGTTGTCTTTTCGTATTTCTTATGGTTTCCTTTGCTGTGCAAAAGCTTGTAGGTTTTATTAGGTCCCATTTGTTTATTTTTGGTTTTATTTCCGTTGCCTTGGGAGACCGACCTAAGAAAACATTGGTACGATTTATGTCAGAGAATGTTTTGCCTATGTTCTCTTCTAGGAGTTTTATGGTGTCTTGTCTTATATTTAAGTCTTGAAGTCATTTTGAGGTTTTTTTTGTGCATGGTGTGAGTGTGTTCTAACTTCACTGATTTACAGACAGCTGTCCAGCTTTCCCAACACCACTTGCTGACGAGACTGTCTTTTTCCTGTTTTATATTCTTGCCTCCTTTGTTGAAGATTCATTGACCATAGGCGTGTGGGTTTACTTCTGGGCTCTCTATTCTGTTCCATTGATCCATATGTCTGTTTTTGTGCCAATACCACACTGCTTTGATTACTGTAGCTTTGTAGTATTGTGTGAAGTCTGAAGGGATTATGCCTCCTGCTTTGTTCTGTTTCCTCAGGATTGCTTTGGCAATTCTTGGTCTTTTCTGGTTCCATATGAATTTTAGGATTATTTGTTCTAGTTCTGTGAAAAAGGTCATGGGTAACTTGATAGGGATCACGTTAAATCTGTAGATTGCTTTGGGTAGTATGGCCATTTTAACAATATTAATTCTTCCATTCCAAGAGCATGGGATATCCTTGAAAGAAATTGAGAAACACTTTTGTCGGCACAGAGGCACCGTCATTTTTGGCCTTGGCTTAGAATTTCATACCTCTATCCACATGCCCTAATGCTAGGAAATATGTTCTCCTCCAGCAACACTTTCTGGTACTTTGGCACTAAGGGCCAACCATGACAATGAATGAAGAACTACAGAATTAAAATAACAACAGCCACGTTGAAATAATTGTGCACTTTTGTAAAGAGCTGGCATGAGGCAGCAACTCAGCCATGGGGAAGCCCTTGGAAAAATGACTTTTCTTTATTACACGTGCCAAAGTGATGAAAAATACCTCAGGTTTTCGGAATTTCTGCAACAGCTTTTTTTTCCAGGCTACATGTTTAGCCAAGCCTAATTTGCATGGAAATTGGTTGAAGGTGGAGATCAATTTTCTCTCTAATAAGAAAACTTCTGAAATTTAATGTACAACTGCTTGATGGAAGGACCATTCCAAGGCATTATAGGTAACTGAGTTAAAGCAAACAGACTTAGGAAGGGCCGCTTCCCTCGTCCTGGGGACTGTCATTTCTGGGAGATGACAAGAAGGGGTGTTTTGCAGGGCAGCCAGGTTGCTGAGCTCATTTGCCTGCTGGGAGGATTTTGCATGTGAGTGTCCCAAATGGGCTTAGCTGAAGGGTGTTAGGGAAAAGGCATTGGGTAGGACTGGATTGGATGGCAAAAGAGACTAGACGAAACCTTTTATCCCCTCTTTCGTTTCTAATTATGGCTTTTTGAAAAATTTGTGTCAGATTATATTTGAGTAATTTTAGCAGGAATTAATCATAAAATGGTCCAAAAGACAGATTCTGTAGTGGTGTAATTATTTTCACCATTTCTGACTTTAAATCCCTTTTGATGATGAATTCATTTTAAAGAAAAATTCACTTGGTTATTTTTAAGTCATAAGACTTTTAAAAATATATGTTCTGCCTGCCTAGAAAAAGAATCCTTTAATAACATATGGTTTAAGGTTTTTTGGACTATTCTTCACGTACATGTCTAGGAAATGTATGTGTATCCCGTCTGGTTTGAAAAAACACAAACAGCATTAGTGAGCACGTATTCTGTATGGGTGGTCTGTGATGTATTGTCGGGGTAGGGAGGGAAGAGATAAAGGGACACAGGGAATAAAGCATTTCACATTCTCAAGGACTCAGGGAGAAGTACAGATATATAAATAATAGAAATGACTAATTGATAAAGGCAGAATAAAATATAGGCTAAAGAGTGCTGAGTGTATTAAGCTCTGTGTGTGTGTGTTTATATAGGAATACAGCGTAAGAAAACTGCCTTAGGTCATGATTCACAGAAGCAGACCCTGAGAAGAGGATTTGCGTGCAAGTGATTTATTAAGGACCTGTTCCCATGGCAGAGTGGGGGATGAAGTAGGGGAGCTGGGGGAAGGCTCCAATAATGGGAGTGGGAGAAGTAGAAAGGGAAAAGCGAGAAAGCCAAGTAAGGGTTCCATTTTAGGCCAAATTTCATAGAGGGTAGCTTCAACGTGTTTTCATGAAGGAACTCTGGAGTGTAAGTTACACTTCAGAATCATGCCAACTTGATTGTTTTCATACTTCCACATCCACAATCATTGCAAAGCAGTTCCAGTAGCCTGAGGGGAGTCTCCTTCCAGAAGAAGAGCTGCAGGTATTGGCCTGGCTGTTGAAAGCACACCAAAGTTGAGTCAGGGCCACACAGAAATCCATAAAAAGGGATCATTGTGCCTTAATACAGGAAGTGTGGGATGTTTTGCCTAGCTGTGAAATAGACATCATCTCCTATTGTAAGACATTATGATATGATGATACTATACTTAATCCTGCTAAGGGGTGATACGTTCATATTGTTATGCCCTTCTGTAGACAATTAAAACATATAATGCTTTAGAGTAGATATTTAAAATGACTTACCGTTGAATAAATGAGTGAATGAATCAATGAACAAGGAGCAGGTAAAACTCCAATTCTCATAACATAAAATTTTCCTTGGAAAACTTGCAGGCTTCCTTTGAAGCCCTGTACATGAAATAAGAGACTATTGATTGTTCAAGACTTAAAGAATGCAATATGTAAAGTTTTTCCTTTAAGCAATAAATACCTCATAAAAAATACATCTCATAACCCTATCATTTTCAAAACCAGATGCTTTCTAGTGCTTTTCTATTCTGCCTGCATAGAACCTCTGCCATGCACTTGGCAAATCTCTTGTGAGGGAAGATGGTTCTATCTTTTACTTATTGATTCATTATGTACGTATTTGTGGAGGGCCTGTTAACACAAGTTCGTGTGCCCGACGCACAGTGAAGCCATACAACCTGAAACATGGGAGTTTGGAGCAGAGAAGGGTTTACTGCAGGGCCATGCAAGGAGCCGGGCGGCTCCTGCCCTGAAAGCCCCGAAATCCCCTAAGGGTTTCTGCAGAGCACTTTTAAAAGCCAGGTGAGGGAGGGGAGGGTCGCAGGGTATGTGATCAGCTTGTGCACAGTTCTCTGATGGGCTGATGGTGAGGCAGCAGGGTGGTGTCACAGTGGTTAACATTATCAGTCCTTAGGCTCCAGGAGGCCTGGGGCTATGTGCTTATGGTTGTCAAGTGGTTAACATCTTCCATTTGTTGGAGAGAAGGGTTTGTTTTTTTTTTTTACATCTGCAAAACAACTCAGGAAATGTGCATGAAATACTATTATCTAGGTACCTCAGAGAGGAGCTAAAGCAGAGGATATGGGGGAAGGCCTGTCCCAGGAAGGCCTGCATGGGGTCCTGCTTGGTTACAGGCCTAGGAACCCTAGGAGTTCAAGGACATCTGGTCCCGCCCCTGGAGGAGCACAGGGGGTAAGAGGAGCTACAGCCTCACTGCAGATGAATTATAATCGCAGAAGTCCACACACACAGGAGCGTCTCTTTACTAGAGGTGTTAGGGGGATGCTACACAGGATGTCTGTGTTGGTATTTGTATGCTAAGTTTGCATATACCAGGAGAGGAAGGAGGGAAGTGGACATTCTAGTCAGGGATGTTGGCCACGTGAAGGCAGGAATAACAATAATATCTAGCTCACGTTTATTGAGGGCTTCCTCTGTGCCTAGCACTGTAAATCAACATGGTGAAAGAGTTTGGGGTCCAGCAGGAATGTAACTGAGGAGGTAGAATCTGATTGTGAAACGTCTTGTGTGATGAGGTTCATAAATGTTGTCGGGGTAATTAAATCATTCATTTCCTGTTGTCAGTGAACGCAATTCCATGTGCCCGACGCACAGTGAGGCCAAACAAACCGAAACACTGGAGTTTGGAGCACAGAAAGGTTTATGGCAGGGCCACGCAAGGAAAGGGGTGGCTCATGCTGAAAAACCTCTGAACTCCCTGAGGGTTTGGACGTAGAAATTTTTATAGGCAAAATTTGGGGTGAGGGCTGCGGGGCGTGACTTTCTTCTGATAGTGAGGTAACGGGGCGGTGCTCCAGGAATCTTGCGCCCACCTTGAAGTTGCCATCCTCCTCCTAGGTGGGAGGCTTAGTTCCAGCAGAAGAACTCAAAGATATTATGTATTGATATATTCCTTGAGCAGGAGCCAGGATCCTGCTTTAATCGCTGCACTATAGCTGCTTGATGGCTCCTCCTTTGTTTCTGCATTCCTCTACTTCCCTGATTAGCAACTGTTTGAATCTGCCCTTTGGAACTCAGAGAAGGCCTAGGAGGCTGAAGCCTTTTCCCTATAAACAAGAAATGGGGGACACAGAAAGGATTAGGACCCAGGAGGGCCCCACATGGTCCTGCTCGGTTTCACTGGCTTAATAAGGCTCTCCTGACAAGGAACAGGAAATCCTTTCCTTTGGGAAGTCATTACAATCATGCATCTACCCATGGACACAAAAGCCTATCCACTCACATGACCCTAAAATCAGAAAATATTAAACATAAATGCCAGGGATTACCTATCTCAAACACAGCCAGACTACTGAGTAGAACATGGGTTACACTCATGACCTTGCTCTTATTAATCTCAGTCACTAATTTGAGGACTCTAGAACACCTCTTTCAACCTTTAACACGCATGTAAATAATCTAAGGCTCTTCTTAAAATGCAGATTCTGATTTAGTAGGTTTGGGTTGGGGTCAAATATTCTGTAATTCTAGTAAGTTCTTAGGGCTTCCCTGGTGGCGCAGTGGTTAAGAATCCACCTGCCAATGCAGGGGACACGGGTTCGAGCCCTGGTCCGGGAAGATCCCACATGCCGCAGAGCAACTAAGCCCGTGCTCTATAGCCCAGTAGCCACAACTACTGAAGCCCGTGCTCCTCAACAAGAGAAGCCACCGCAGTGAGAAGCCTGCGCACCACAACAAAGAGTAGCCCCTGCTCGATGCAACTAGAGAAAGCCCGCGCACAGCAACGAAGACCCAAGGCGGCCAAAAATTAAAAAAAAAAAAAAAAAAAAAAAAGTTCTTAGGTAATGCCAATGCTTCTGGTCCATGGACCATACTTTGAGTAATAAGGCCAGTTCACTAATTCTCAGCAGTGGCTGTACATTGGAATTACTTGGGTAGCTCTTCAAACTCTACTGCCTGGATTCCACGCACATAAATTCTGATTTAATGTGTCAGGGGTGTGGCCTGAGCATTAGAATTGTTTTAGAATTCCCATGGTGGTTCCAATACGCAGCACAAATTGAGAGCCACCACAGTTAGTTATAAATGCACAGGCAAATGACTAAGGGGAACTTCTGGCATGTAGAGAAAGTACCATTCAGAGGAGAAAAACATTTGTTAAGAGATGATTTTGGAAAACGGAAGAACCATTGCTTCTGGTCGGAATAGAACACTTAACCTAATAGAACAAAAATTACCAGGACATGCAAATGAAGTTTCATATTGCAATAGTCAATCATTCAGGCTTTCTATTAATAACTCAGCCATTAGGATTGAAAGTATGTCCTTTAAATACTTACATACATTATAATACTGAATTCTCAGTAAAAATATTTTTCCATTTAGAAAAGCAATATGTGCTCATGGCAGGAAATTTGAAAAATATAACCCATAACCCAACACCTAGGGAACTATAACATTTTCATATATTCCTTTCATAAATTTTATGCATTTACACAGGTGTCTTGATTTTTTTAAAGTGTGAAAGTGCTGTATTTTCTATTAAAAGTACCTTAAAATATAATTTTAATGGCTACATTCATAGACTATTGTTTCTCTAGTGTTTAATGACTTTTTGTAAGTCAGTATGGGACATAATATCCTTTCCCCTTATTTGGCAGAGTGGTTCATCATAGTATAGATCACAGCAGAACTTAAATAACTAAGTTAAATGTTTTACTAGCCTGTTATACTCTCTCATTTCTATTTTATTTAGTTTTTCACACTCATTTCTAAAAGCACAGACCTATAGTGAAGTCTCAATGTGAAAATGATATAACTCTCTAAATCGCAGCACAACTAAGTTATGATACAGGGATACTTTTTGTTATTGTTAATGGGTTGGATTTTACTTTCCCTTTGGACAAATGGGGCTTAGCACACAGCAATTTCTTATCTTGCTTGGCTATTCACACATCTAGTTGCTAATTTGGATGTTGGGATTGCTGCCAAAGAGATACGCAGAAATTGCTCAAGACTGGACAGATACTTAAAATAGGTCAAGCCAACCGATGGAAATAGCCTTGGCAGAGAAGGTGCAATCAGCTTTGCTCTGAGTTGTCTGAAGGAGGAATCGTCATCTTTCTTATTGTAGCAATGATTGAACAGTAATTCTCATTGTTTAGTTTCATAGGGCGCTAGGGATGGCTTTTTACAATTTTACTCAGGCTAGAACTTGGTGACTTTATCACTTAATTAAAATTCCCTGAATACTTCATGTACATAAAGTAATCAGTGGTGAGATTTTGAATATTGTATTATAATCGTTCTGTTACTATTATTGTTAGTTGGATGATATTAAAACTATATCCTTATTGGACACTATGTATCCTCCCACTCTAGAGGTTACCACAATCCTATATTTGCTATTTTTTATTTTTATTCATATCTTTGTATACTTTATACCCTATATATAATTTATATATGTATATATACATGTTGATAAACTGTACACAGATGGTATCATTTTGTACATACCCTCTGTACCTTACTTTTTTTTTTTTTTTTTTTTTTTTTGCGGTACGTGGGCCTCTCATTGTTGTGACCTCTCCCGTTGCAGAGCCCAGCGGCCATGGCTCACGGGCCCAGCCGCTCCGCGGCATGTCGGACCCTCCCGGACAGGGGCACAAACCCGTGTCCCCTGCATCGGCAGGCGGACTCTCAACCACTGAGCCACCAGGGAAGCCCTGTACCTTACTTTTTTGATCAACATAGGTTTTTGAGATCTATATTGATACATGTAGTTCTAGTCCATTGATTTTCATTGCTGTATGCTATTGATATTTCATTGTATGACCATGCTATACCATAATATAGTTATCCAGTTTACACTGATGAATATTAGAGATGTTTCACTCTTTTTCCTACTAAAAGAATGCTGTAAATGTCTAATCATTTCTATGTGTGAGAGTTTCTTTAGGGACTATACGTAGGATTGGAATTGCTGGGTCATAAGATACGCAAGTCATATATTTTACTAGATAATGCCTAATTTTAAACAAAATGGTTGAGGCAACTTATAATCTTTATAAGCAATAACAGAGGTTGCAGTGGTTTACATCCTCAGCAACCCATGGTATTATCAGACTTTTTAATTTTTGTCAGTATGATGGGTATAAAATGGTATCTCATGATCTCCCACATTATTGCATCATTACTCTATTCATTGGTCAATGAGTTTTCCTAGTCTATGAATTGCTTGTTCACATCTTTTGCCCACTTTTGATTGAGCTGTCTTTCTTATATTTATTTATAGTAGCTTTTTATATCTTCTGATAACTAATCCTGTCAGTTGTATTTAATTATAAAAATGTTCTCACAATCTGTGTCTTGTCTGGTCATTGTTTAGTGGTATCTTTCAATGCATAGGCATTTTTAATTTTAATATAGTTAAACTTTTCCAACTTATCAATCTTTTCCATGATGGTTGATACTTTTAATGTCTGTTTAAGAACCCCTTTCCTCAAATCATAAAACATTATTATCTTCTAGTTTCCTTCTAAAAATTTTAAAGTTTTACTTTTTACATTTAAACACCACAATCTACCAAAATTGTTTTTGGTGTATGCCATGGGGTATGGATTCCATTTTTTATCTGTTGTTAACCTATTGCCCCATACCATTTATTAAGCCATTTATCCTTTCCCTACTGAATTGCAATACTACTTCTATCATATCTAAGGTTTCTATATACACACAGGTCTGTTTCTGAACTCTTTCTGCTCGGTTTCATTTGTCTATCTATCTCTGAACCAATGCCACTGTGTATTAGATACTATAGCTTTCTAATAAGCCTTGATATCTGACAAAGCAAGGCCTTCTCTCTAGCTCTTTTCAAAATAAGCCTGGCTATTCTTGGTCCTTTGTTCTTCCATGTTAATTTTAAAATCAGCTTCTAAAGTCCCAAGAGAACGTGGTTGAAATTCTCATTGGAATTGCATAGAATTTATTGATTAATATTGGACTGGATATCTTTAAAATATTGAGTGTTCTTATCCATTGATATGATTTATCTCTACATTTACTTAGACCTTTATCATCTTTGAATAGTTTTTAAATTTTTGGCATAGAAGTTTTACTCAACTTCCGGTAGATTTATCCCTCCCAAGGAACTTTATATTTTAATTGTAATATTGATAGTCCTTCTTGGAAATTACCTTTTCTAACTCTTTATTGCTGGTGGGTAAGAATGCAATTGATTTTTGTGTATTGCCTATACATCCAGAAACCTTGCTGAACTCTCTTTTATTCATTCTAATGATATGTCAGATCAATAACATTTTTTAGGTGTGAATAAATTTTAATAATTTTTCTGAATACTAAATGTAGTACATGGTCATTCTTTAAAAAATCTGAAAGCACCCGAAGGAAATCCTTGTAAACATTTTGCCTTATTTAGTTTATTTCATTTTGGTTGTCTTCTTACCTTTCTTTCTTCCTTCCTTTAAAAAAAAAACACTTTTACTCTAAAAATTTCCAACATAAATGAAGCTGAACAGAAAAGTATAATGAACCTTCATGTTTTAATCTTCCAGTATCCACAATTGCCAACTCATGGTTAATATTTACAGTGCACTACCCCCTACCTACTCCTTTCTCTCCTTCCCAGATTATTTGAAACAGATCTCAAACACTATATAATTACATCTGTAAATACTTTACCATGTATCTGTGAAACAGTGGTTCTCAATTTGTGGTCCCCATATCAGCAGCTTCAGCATCATCTGGGCACTAGTCATAAATGCAAATTCTGAGGCTCTCCCAAAGATCCACCGAATCAAAAACTCTGGGGATGGGGCCTCAGCCATCTGTTTTTTAATTCACCTCCTGCTTTTTAATTAATCCTGCTGATGTACATTCAAGTTTGAGAACCCCTCTACTAAAACATAAGAACACTTAGGAAAAGTAATCTCAATATCATTGACGTGATTAAATAACAATTCTTTCATATCATCAGTCACTGTTCCAATTTCTCTAAAGGTTTGTTTTGTTTAATTTGAATTTTTGGCAATACATCATATGTGAGTTGTGTACTTCCATCATGAGGCTCATAATATTTTCTTGCTTTTTGTGTAGTTAGAAGACACAGATGATCACATTGCAGATGCATTATTTCACTAGAGTCACAAAATGGTAATATTCTAACTCTATCATTTCTTCATTTCTTGCTGGGATACTTCTGAAACAGAAAATGTCTTCCATCAACCGTTTGGTTACTTTGCCATACAGTGTGTATAGGAAAGGCTATTTTCCGGCTTTCAAAACTTACCAGCTTTCTTTTACTATAGAAAATTTCCAACATATATAAAAGTAAAAAAAAAATTGTTTTCCTTACATAATTTTAAACATATTTGATGGGCTTTAATTATTGTTGCTTTTCTTATTGATATCGTCTTTCTTATAATTGAGTTTTTATTTATAGCAAAGCTCTGTTTGCACAGAGTATAAAAAGTCAAATCACTTCCGCATTTCCCCTTCCAATGGCAACAGTTTTCAATTATTTTAGCTTATTAGTTTGATATCTTTAAATAACTTGCTTCCCCCTTTCTTGTTTTCAGTTTTCAGCCTTCTCTATTGACTTCCCATTGCTAACAGAAGATCTTCAGAGAGAAGAGACTTCCCATTGCTAATAGAGATCTTCATCTAGTTATAGCATAATTATGGTGAGTTCAGTATTGTATTTTCATTGACTATGTAAATTCTATTCACAGCTGAGCCCCGTACAATACTATGGTTATTTTTCTATTTTTGCACAACTTTTTCTTTTACCTGGAGTTGATGATCACCAATGTTTATTTGCTTGTTTAATTTTCTACATTCGTATTACCAATTCAACCCCCCAACTCTCCATTAGTTGTCTAAATCTCCTCTTAACAATTTTGATACATCAGGTATTCTCTCCATTTCAACATCTTGAAGAGTAAAGCTAAAGTCTTCTGACCACCTCCAACCTGGACTGCTGGGTCTCTACTCCTGGGCACAGCTGCCATGCTGTGATCTCTCCTCACCCTTCAGCCTGTGAATTTCTGTGGCTTCTTTAGTTGCATCCACAGTTGCCTGGCTTCCTTACCTCCCTTTTCCTTTATTTAGTCCCTCATTTTGATGAAGCTCATCTCTAGTAGGTTCCTGGGAAGGGGCTTTAAAGAAGCCAATCTGGGGGGACTTTACTTGTTCAAAAATATTTTCATTGCCCTCTGAAACTTCATTGGTAATTACATAGAATTCTAGCTTGAGAGTCATCTTCCTTCAGAATCTTGAAGACATCGCCCCATTGCTTTCTTGGCTCCTGTGCTGTTGTTGAGAGGACTGAAGTCATTCTAATCTTTGGCCTTTTGCATAGAAACAGTTTATTCCTCTCTGTGGCAGCAAGTAGGGTCGTCTCTCTTTTCCCTAGGTTCTGAACATTCGTGAGGATATGTGTTGGTGTAGGTCTATTTCTATAAATTTTGCTGAGTGCTTAATAGGCCCTTTAAAACCTTTGGTCCTTCACTTGTGGGGCATTTTATTACGAGTTCTTTAATAATTTCTTTCTCTCCATTTTCTGTGTTCTTTTTTTCTGTGATTCTTATTAATTGGCTGTTGGACCATCTGGAATGGTCCTTTAATTTTCTTATCTTTTCCATACTATCTCTTTGTCTTCTTGCTTTACTTTATGGAAGATTCCTTCAACTTTATACGCCAAACATTTTATTTCTCTATCATGATTTTCGTCTCTATAATACCTGTTTTTTCTTGTTGTTGTTGTTCTCTGAATGTTCCTTTACTAGCACCCTCTTCTTATTTCACGGATGCAGTATTCTCTTTTCTCTTTAGGGATATTAAGGGAATTCTCTTCTTTAAAGTTTTCTTCTCCCTGCAATTTCAGTTCCCCCACCACACTCCTTTTTCTCTTTGTAGGTTTCATTTTGTTCTGTTTGGCTTCAGTCTTTCAGGTTAGAGGCTCTCCTTAGAAGATTGCTCTCTTCAGTTCATACTTGAGAATGAAGTACTTAGAAGCTGACTGGAAGCTCTATGGGAGTAGGTGGCTCTTGTTGAACGTGGGTGACATGGTAACGTGGTGACATGACTGGCATATTCCCTTGGGGGACCTCTGATGTCTACATCCACAAAGAAGTATTATCCAGTAACCTGCCTGGGAGGCACAAGTCTGGCTGCCATTGCTACAGGGTCTGAGTGGAAGAAGGCGGCTAAGAGAAGTAGCGTATCAAATTCAGTGTATACTTTTTGACTTAATCCCCTATGTTTCATACGGTACTCCTGAGTTCACCTGTAGCTGGTGTTCTCCAGGCCAGAAGTCTCCTATGCTCTCCAAAGACCAACCCCAGTCACTGCCAGAGTATAGACGGTGCAATCAGATGCTGCACCTGGTGAAGTAGGGGATCTGGAATCTAAAGTCTTCCTAGAAAGAATTTCACCAGATCCTCCTGCTTTTAGGCCCACCCTCACCCCCAGTCTCAAGCTTTTCAAGGTGCTGGCTGGGTATATCAGATCGGTTCTCAGCTTTCCCTGCTGCCAGTTTAGGATTCAGATTTCCCAGGTTTTCTAAATCATTTACTGCTTTCCAGTTTCCGAATTTTGTTCGGGAACTGTTGTCTTATCTTCTATTGTACTTATCCTTTCAGGTTGCCATCTTTAAAAAATTCCATTTCCTGTTGTTTCAGTGGAGCTTTGGGAAGGAACAAAGGAAGGTCCTAGATTACCAGCTTCAAAGTTCCTTCTGAAGTAGGACCTCTTTGTTCTCCTAAGGAGAGAGTGCAGTCCTTGATCTTCAAGAAATAGAATCATATCCCCATTTTACAGATAGAACATTTTGGGGACAGAGAAGTCAGGTCATTTTTCCAAGATGACAGCATTGAGGGTGAGGCAGTGGCTCAGTGCATTTGTGTTGAGGGAAAAAACACTGCTGTAACACTATGCAGTTGTCACATTCCTGACATGTTACTCTGTCCTGCCTGCTCAGTGCTTTGCAGTTGACCTCTACCAATGTCACCGCCAAGCAAGCGTTAGTTGCTGAATACTAAATGACCGGGCTAAACATTCACCCGTTGCTCTCTTCTACAAAAATGGAAGTAAGGTGACCTAGTATTTTTCATAATGGACTGTAATTAACTAACCAAGCTGAACAAGCCTTGAAATTCATCTGAGAAAAGACTACCATCGCCAGCTTTCCGAAACTGAAAGCATGACAAATTTGTGAGTTGTGTCTTTTGGAGACAGGAAGAAAAAAGCTGAGGCCGTCTAAAATTGAATTTAGTACCTAAAAGTAGGTCTCAAAATGAAAATGCTGCTTTACCCTTTACAGGCAGAGTTTTCTGGATCCGTATGCCTCCTGAAGCGATTTACTGCATGGATTTCTCTTAAGTCAGCAGGATGGTTACTCCAGGTTTAAGCCAAGAACATTTCGCCATCAGTTTTTGCTCCGATTCATTACTCTTATAGCTGGCCGTCAGGCTTATATTGCATCAGTAGGAGTGAGACTAATACTGCCAGCAGATAATGTCATAATCTGTTGATGAGACTATTCATTTCTTTTGTCATTTCTTTATTTACTTAGGATACCAACTGTATCTTCCCTATTAAAATGTGTCAGATGTGCTGACGCTCTATATACCTCAGTTATGTTCTCTTGAGTCTATGGATGAAAGGAACCTATACCAAAATCCTGGGGAAGAATGCCTCTGAATTAATTATACTGCCTGTGAGTGCACTTCTATTTAAATATGCCTGAAATTGCATTTGCAGACCATTTATATTGAAACCGATCAGTGTTGCCGGTTTGTGGCTTTGCTTTCAGGAAGAAGGCTGCTATACTTAAAGGAATCAATAAAGAATAAATATACTCGCAAAAGAGTTCCTGACGTGGTGTTGTTAGAGGGAAGATGTGGAAAGAGGAGTCCTGCAAAGTGTGAGGGCAAGAACTCATCCTAGAGAATATCTAGACCAGCTCTTTCATTTTCTAGAAAACTGAGTCTCAGAACGATTTAGTGACTTTCTACCAAAATGCTCGGTTATTTGTCGGTGGAGCTCAGAGTAATGAATTCTCCGGCTTCTCAGGCCCATTCTCTTTCCACTTTACTGTGACATCAAGGTATTTAAAAACCTTTCTCTATGTTATTTATTTTTAATAAAAGAATATTCATAAAGTTGGCCTTTAAAATTTTGTATTGAGAAATAACTTAAAACTTACAGAAGAATCGCATGTATCATACACATAACTCCCTAACTTTACCTTTTATCTAGATATGTCGGTTGTTAACATTTTTCCACATCGTACGTGTGTGTGTACACACATACTTAATTATTTCAAGTTGAAGAGGCACTTGGGTATAGCTAATATCACCTAAGAACAAGCAGTTCTCTTGCAAAACCATAGTATAAGTATCAAATTCAGGAAATCTAACTTTGATACAATGCTATTTTTCATATAGAGTCCACGTTCAATTTTCACCAATTGTCCCGACGATGCCCTCCTGGCAATTCTCTTTTTTCCCCCTAGATCTAATCCAGGTTTATGTATATTGCATTTAACTGTCCTGTCTCTCTCATCTCCTTTAATGTGGACTGGCTCTTGGCCTCTGTCTGTCATGACACAGATATGCTTAGAGAATATAGGCGGGCTGTTGTGGAGGAGTCTCTCAGTTTGGGTTTGTCTGATGTTTCCGCGTGATTAGATTTGGTTTATGTACTCTTCTGGCAGAAACGCTACATAAGTAGCTTTGTGTCCTTCGAGCGTCACATCAGGAGGCACACGATGTTGGTTTATCTGCTGCTGGTGATAACATCTTTGATGCTTGGTTAAGTGGGGTCTTCCAGTTTTCTTAGCAGGATATTTTCAGCACAGCAGGAGGATCAAGAAAGTTGGCACAGCAGGAGGTCCCTAAAATCCCTCTGTGACCTGGACTAGATAAAAACTTGGCAAGAGCTGGGGTTAAGTATGGTTCCTTGTAGTGCTGGCCGGTGTGATTTAGCCCTGCAGCTGAGGGACCTCACCAAAGGTCTCAACTTGTATAGTTTCTCCAGGCCTCCTTCTGCCAAACCCTACAGTCTGCAGCAGTAACATGGCAACCCCTGATGGGGCCTGCTGAGTCTCTTTCCTAGGAAGCCACACTACATAGATATCCCTTTAGCGGAAGGGAACTCACAAAGCATGATGTCAAAATCCAAAACTACACGAGCTGGGTGAAACCATATGGTCTGCATCACCTGAGCCCTTTATTGATTGGTTGTAGAGATGTTTGGTTAACAAGGCTGACTTTATCTCCTTGGGCTTATTTATGAAATGGGCAATGATAACGACCAAAAGGAATGTGTTTCCCAAAGCTGTGCCTGTGGTTGCAGGGACCTCCTTTCCCCACTCAATCCCTTCACGCTCTCCTCTGCTGAGGTAATTAGCTGAAGAAAAGGGATCTTCACAAACACGGTTGTGATTTCTCTTCCGCAGAGGAGCATCCTCTCTGTGATGTAGGCCCTACCTGCTAGCCACGCCTATGCCCTGCCCTTCCTCTTACTAAGCTGGAATAACGTTTAAGAGGTTTTGACGTGAATATTTTATCAAGAAATATTCATTCTTGGTCAGTGATCACTGGGCTGTCTAAGAAAGGTGATGTTATATGGGACTGTGGACCTTCAAATCGGATACTCTCCCGTCTTGAGGGGCTGATCAGAAAGTAACAGTAGGGCTTCCCTGGTGGTGCAGTGGTGCAGTGGTTGGGAGTCCGCCTGCCGATGCAGGGGACGTGGGTTCGTGCCCCGATCCGGGACGATCCCACATGCCGCGGAGCGGCTGGGCCCGTGAGCCATGGCCGCTGAGCCTGCGCGTCCGGGGCCTGTGCTCTGCAACGGGAGAGGCCGCAACAGTGAGAGGCCCGCATACCACAAAAAAAAAAAAAAAAAAAAAAAAGAAAAGAAACTAACAGTAATCAAAACAAAATAACCAAGCAGCTCTCTGCAGACATGTTTCCAGGCCTACCTTCCCAACTTCAAAATGATTTAATAATGAGTTGCTGTTGAGACTGGAGCTTCTCCGACATTTTAGAAAGTGATGGTTAAAAAGGACCGTCATTTATGAGGGACCTGCTAGCAACCTCAGTTTCTGCACTGCACATGAGAATAACCTGATCTGAAGAGACATATTTGGAGCAAGCTTGAATTTATGTGGCCTTGCAGTTGAGTCAAAGCTATTTAACCTGCAAGGAACAGAAACATACTTAAATTAGCAGCAGGCGAACTCACAGACATGGCAATGAGCCTCATGGGAGCTGGAACTAGAGAGGGGTTCTGTCGTCAAGGCCTTTCTGGAAACAGTCACTATAGGAGTTTCTGGCCCTTCCCTGGAAGCTGCACAATTTCTGTGATTTGGCTGCACTCCGCATGTCTGCTTCTTCCTGTTTTCTCATCAACTTGCTCATTCTTCTAATTTCCTGAAGAAAGTCTGGTAGGATCGGGGTGGTGTCTCAGTTTGAGTTCTACCCAAAGAATATGCTAAGAAAAGTGTTGGATGCAAGTAGTCTACTTTTGGAGTGAAAACAGGAGGCAGAGAGAGGGAAGAGCGGTGGAAAGGGAGGAAATTCAATAAAAGAGGAGTTAATAAGTGAGTTATTGCCATGGAGCTCAGTTCTCCGAGGGACCCTCTGAGAGACGGAGGATCATGCTGCAGAATCGTCCCTCCAAGAGAGTGAGGAAACTGCGGATGTCCTCAGTTCCGTCTGTTACCCTGCTAAATATTCATCACCTTTTAAGACCATGCCTTTGATGAGGTTTTTTTTTTAATGAATTCATTACAAAAGAGTAGAAGAAATGCCCCATATGGCCTCCAGGAAATCATTCAAGTATTCCAAATTACAGGTAAGAATTGTTTTTTCTATTCGTGCTGGAGTCGAGGGAATAAATAAATCCGCTCTTTGTTTCCCTCTTGAGCCAAAAACCAGTTGAGACATAAGACACAAGAATCAAACAGATAAGCGGGAAAAATATCAGCTTTGTCACTCTAAGATTGACTTGTACAATGAAACGGAACATATGGCCATAATGAGTCCCCCAGAGCCTCCCTTCCTGACAGCATGTCTGAGAATGCAGCCTCCCACTTGCAGGGGGAAATCATTCCTGGGGAACTTACCACAGGGAGTTTGTGAGAGAGGGTGAATCTTTGGGGTGGCGGAGGAGAGAGAGAGAGAGAGAGAGAGACAGACAGACAGACGGACAAAGAAGGGGTAAAGCTACAGAGCCACACTGTGTTTGTTGGGTCTTCTGAGAGGCCCACTCTGAGACACAGGAGTGCAAACATTTTATTGAGAGGTAAAGCTTTGAAAGATAAAAGAAGGAGAAAGCACAATTGGGCAGGAGAGCCTGGAATCTCAATGCACATTTGACAGGATGTCTGCCAACCCATTGGGGAGCTCCACAGCAAGCACTGTCTATTAAAGGGGTACCACCTTGGGCTGAAATGCCAGGCCTTGGCACTCCTGCTACGTTCAGTCATTGGTTGGGGCTGCCCAAGAAGAACATGGCTTTCAAAATCTGGAGGCTGTCAACTAACTTCACTCGTTGCAACTCACTGTCAAGTTCTTTCTTGAAGGGGGATCTGAGTGGCATCCCTCCAGGGCTGCCACACAGACCTACTGTGTTCCTTTTCCTACTGTCTCTGATTAGAAAAGTTACTCTTTCATCCCTGAAGAGGAATGGACAAGGGAGCAGAGAGAAGCTAGCTATGTTGCTCCCATGTGTTTCTTTCTCAAGGGATGAAGTGGAAACACAGAAAGAAATACCAGTTAAGGAAAGGTCCTTTACACAAACGTGAGACATAAGAAATAATTCCCTCTGCTTCTTGCAACCAATACCATGTCATCCCACTTGCCTTCTCAAAAGGTCCTGTTAACTGGAGAACTTTTTATGTTGCCGAGCTAGAGATCTGGAGGGGACTCTGCGTAGCAAGAGGAAAGAGAAAATAAGTAGGGGTGAGGATGACAAGAATGGAGCCAATGACGCTGGGCACTGTATGGAGAAAGGACAGAGAGAAAATCATTGTATCAAAGAAGGCTAAGAAGGGATTTGGGAGAAGATAAATGTCAGAGATATTAAAGTTGATTACTTTGGGTAGCATGATATCAATTCCTTCTTGATCTCCACTGTGGAATCTTAAGAAAGGCTACATTGCCCTCAGCTGCCGTTGTGCGAGTGGATTCTTCACAGGATCCTCGATGAGGTATTGACATGTATGCCTGGAGGAATAGACCACGCAACAGAACTGAGTAGCTGAGACACAGTCTACCTTAGGTCTGCGTGATGCCCAAACCTATGCTCTCAACTGCTCAGCTTATACTGCTGTTGGTTGGCTTCCAAGGAGGGTGGCAGTGGTTCACAAAGTCAGCGGAACAGCTTAAACATTCTTTTGCCCTGAATATGCCAGAATTGTGGAGTTCCTTCTCTAATGGGCTTGTGTTCCAAAACCCGGGGTGTGGACCCAGAGAGTAGAGACACACTCTTCGTTTTCCATAGTTGCTCCAGAGTAACTCTGCCTGGTTAGTCAACCCCCAAGGGTTGACGTGACTTGACAAAGAAGATAGCCGTGATCCTTCCTATCGTTGCATTCAGCCGTTACCGTGGAGTTTCTCCTGGGTCCCCCCTGGAACAGGTTACAGGTGATCAGAAGCAGTCCCTCTGGGCGGAACTACAAGGCCAAACAGCCAAAGCAAAGGAAAGAAGATGCAGTCTCTGGTGAAGAGCAACGGAGAGAAGCTAAAAGCACAGATCCTGGATATAGAAAATGAATACCCTCCAATCCTCCCATCACCGCCATTATTGTTATGACTAATAACAGATCAATTGGAGGAGTCAGAAAAGGTCTGTTTCTATCTCTTCCTTTTCCCCTAGGCTGCAGTGAGTATTGCTCGCCCTGCTTCTGTCCAAACCCCGCTGCTTCTGATTCTCTCCGGTCCTCATCCCCTGGCCTCATTGCCCACTTTTCTTCTTCCGCCGCTAGTCCACTTTCTCCTCTTCCATAGGCCAGCCTTTGGTCTCCTCTTACAATAAACATGGCAGCACAGAGCACGTAGTGTACTGAACTGCCACAGACAGAGGCCAAACAAGAACGGGACAAGTATTGACCTCACCTCTGGTGAGCAAGCCCCATGTTTCCTTTTTATTTTATATATATACATATATATATTTTAAAATTGCAGTATAGTTGATTTACAGTGTTGTGTTAATTTCTGCAGTATAGCCAAGTGATTCAGCTATACATTATATATATATATATACACACACACACATATATATATACATATATATTCTTTTTCTTTACATTCTTTTCCATTATGGTTTATTATAGGATATTGAATATAGTTCTCTGTGCTATGCAGTAGGACCTTGTTGTTTATCCATCCTATATATAAAAGCTTACATCTGCTAATCCCAACCTCCCACTCCATCCCTTCCCCACCCCCTCCCCCTTGGCAACCACGAGTCTGTTTTCTACATCCGAGATTCTGTTTCTGTTTCATACATAGGTTCTTTTGTGTCCTACTTTAGATTCCACATATAAGTGATATCATATGGTATTTGTCTTTCTCTTCCTGACTTACTTCACTTAGTATGATAATCTCTAGTTGCATCCATGACGCTGCAAATGGCATTATTTCATTCTTTTTTATGGCTGAGTAGTATTCTATTGTATATATGGACCACCTCTTCTTTATCCATTCGTCTACCGATGGAAATTTAGGTTGTTTCCATGTCTTGGCTATTGTAAATAGTGTTGCTATGAACATAGGGGTGCATGTATCTTTTTTCATTATAGTTTTGATTATATATGCCCAAGAGTGGGATTGCTGGATCATGTGGTAATTCTATTTTTGGTTTTCTGAGGAACCTCCATACTGTTCTCCATAGTGGCTGCACCAACTTACATTCCCACCAACAGTGTAGGAGGGTGCCCTTTTCTCCACACCCCCTTCAGCATTTGTTATTTGTAGACTTTTTAATGATGGCCATTCTGACTGGTGTGAGGTGGTACCTCACTGTAGTTTTGATTTGCATTTCTCTAACAATTAGTGATGTTGAGCAGCTTTTCATGAGGCTCTCGGCCATCTGTATGTCTTCTTTGGAGAAATGTCTACTTAGGTCTTCTGCCTATTTTTGGATTGGGTTGTTTGTTTTGTTGTTGTTGAGCTGTATGAAGCTCCATGTTTCCTTAATTCTCAAAAAGGAAACCATTGAACAAAATATAAGCCAGCAAAAGTAAGCTATCATCATGACAATTCTAACATGTTCCATGTTAGGATTCCATAAAGTATGGTTGCCTCATGAGGCGTACTTCAGAAAAGAGGTTAGCTGTTTAAAATATGTATTAGTACCCATCCAACACCATGGAGAGGAAGGTTGGTTGGTTTCTACAGGACCAGTTCCACTTATTCAGAAAAATTCCTATAGTAGAAAATTTACTCATTAATTCATATTACCTTATTGTGACTATCACTTGGGAGGAAAAAGGAGTAGCAGATGCTGTTGATGCCCCACTCATATCGCCTTGACATTTCCCATGTCCATCCATGCTGCCCAACTTCCAGCTGCCAGCACCTGCCACTCTTTGCCTGAATCCTCTGTCTGGACACTGGAGCCCTGTCTGCCCTCTGCCCTCCCAGAAGCAACCCTCACCCAATGGCCGATGGAGTTACTGGGTAAATATCCCCACTCCCTTGCCTCAGGAGTAGAATAAATCTGAGGCATGTTCTATCAGGAAGTTGCCCTTAGTGATCCTTGTCATCGATGCAAATTTTACTGGCTTCCTTCCCTTCCCTGCTTTTTACTTTTCTACTTGTTACTGGTATTTCCAGGGATTTTCTGCCAAGTAAATACTTGGCATTTAAACCGTTTTCTCAGCGTCACTTCTGGAAGAACAAAAACCAAGAAAATTTGCCTGACCCACTGCTTACTAAGTAGCCTTTTGATGTGTAGTAGAGTTACATTAATGGCTAATTCCTGGTAGGACGTTCTTGGGAGGTAATCTGTCCTGGTCATATGTGAGTCTTATCTGGCTGATGAGTGACTCTTGGAAATACTGTTGGTGTAAGTCAATCTTCTAGAACAGGGATTGGCAAACTACAACCTGTGTGTCAAATCTGACCAGCCAGCTAGTTTTATAAGTAAAGTTTTATTGGGACTGCAGCGACACCCATTCGTTTACATATTCTTTGTGGCTTTCACACTACAGTAACAGAGTTGGATAGCTGTGACTAAGACCATAGGTCTGTAAATTCTAAAATATTTACGCCTTAGAGAAAAAGCCTGCTGATCCCTCATGTAGAACTGTTCACATTTGGGTTCACTGAGAAAAAGCAAGCCATGTATTTGTAAAGACGAGGGTCAGAACTTGGACCAGTGGCTTCTCACCAAATGGCAGCAGCTCAGCCTGAAATCCAGACTGATCACCACCCTCTCAGTTTGTCCCAGTGTTTGGTTATAGCATGTCCAGAATCATGTCTTGAGAATTCTAGAGTAAAAATGAGCAGGAGGGCATGGGCTAGAAAGGAATATTGAGAAAGTGTCTTTGATTTTATTTTACTTTTTTTTTAAGACATAGATAAAACCATTTTTATGTTATGTATTTTTTCACATCTTTACTGGAGTATAATTGCTTTACAATGTTGTGTTAGTTTCTGCTGTACAACAGAGTGAATCAGCTATATGTATACATATATCCCCATATCCCCTCCTTCTGGAGCCTCCCTCCCACCCTCCCTATCCCACCCCTCTAGGTGGTCACAGAGCACCGAGCTGATCTCCCTGTGCTATGCAGCAGCTTCCCACGAGCCATCCATTTTACATTTGGTAGTGTATATATGTCCATGCTATTCTCTCACTTCGTCCCAGCTTCCCCTTCCTCTGCTGTGTCCTCAAGTCCATTCTCTACGGCTGCATCTTTATTCCTGCCCTGCCACTACATTCATCAGTACCATTGTTTTAGATTCCATATATATGCTTTAGCGTATGGTATTTGTTTTTCTCTTTCTGACTTACTTCACTCTGTATGACAGACTCTAGATCCGTCCACCTCACTACAAATTAACTCAATTTCGTTTCTTTTTATGGCTGAGTAATATTCCATTGTATACATGTGCCACATCTTCTTTATCCATTCATCTGTCGATGGACATTTAGGTTGCTTCCATGTCCTGGCCATTGTAAATAGTGCTGCAGTGAACATTGTGGTCCATATCTCTTTTTGAATTATGGTTTTCTCAGGGTATATGCCCAGTAGTGGCATTGCTGGGTCATACGGTAGTTCTATTTTTAGTTTTTTAAGGAACCTCCATACTGTTCTCCATAGTGGCTGTATCAATTTTCATTCCCACCAACAGTGCAGGAGGGTTCCCCTTTCTCCACACCCTCTCCAGCATTTATTGTTTCGTAGATTTTTTGGTGATGGCCATTCTGACGGGTGTGAGGTGATACCTCATTGTGGTTTTGATTTGCATTTCTCTAATGATTAGTGATGTTGAGCATCTTTTCATGTGTTTGCTGACAATCTCTATGCCTTCTTTGGAGAAATGTCTGTTTAGGTTTTCCACCCATTTTTGGATTGGGTTGTTTGTGTTTTTGATATTGAACTGCTTGTGTATTTTGGAGATTAATCTTTTGTCAGTTGCTTCATTTGCAAATATAGAAAGTGTCTTTTCAAATGTGGTTCATCCGCACACTTGAAAATTTCTCTCCAAAAAACGTTCTTTCTTGATTGACATGGTGCTTGCTTATCATCCCATTGTGCTATACCCTCTTGGATCTTAGAGGCTCAGCATTAATTATTAACCAATTTGAAACTGGTTAATGGAGGTCCTCTGTATGTGATCCTACGCTGTGAATGCCCTGATTCTAGCTAGCTTGAGCTCCTTCTGCATAGAGACACTTTCTGTTCTTTCTTGTCAACCGTCTAACCCCCAACAATTGATCAAACAGTATTCTATATATAATAAATGCTCAGTAAACTGTGTCTCATGTCCATCACACACAGAGTCCTACCCTTGAGCCAACATGGTAATAAAACTGGAATCATATGCCAAATATGAAGTAATTGTGCATAACGGGTGAGCGATAAGGAATATAGGTTGGAAATATGCGAACACAGTGGGTGAAATCCTTCGTCCTGGCCATCCAGGCTTATGTTCAGACATTCGAATGGAACAAATTGCTAAGTCACAAAATTTTAAACCTGAGCCCTTCCTGAGTAGGTAATAATGAAACTAGAAAAGAAAGAATAAATCTGACCCCTTTGGGAAATTAACCAGATTGCATAAACTTTATGTCTTGTTATGAGATCCTTTTGGCCAGAGACTAATTACTAAAAACTTGTTTTTGCTCTATCATCCACAATCTAGTAGGGCGATAAAATAGGTACGCCAATCACGACCTTTAGAAAGACATTTAGAAACGACATTGGAAAGAATAGCCTAGCACTACATTTATTGTCTCGTCTCTCTCACTTCTGTGCATTTTTTAAACCACTGTGATCTGGCCTTTATGTTCAGTTAGGTTCAGCTTACCATTTTTTTTAAAGTTCCTATTACATGTATGCTAGTGCTTAAGGAGAGGGGAAAAGACCCCACATACTCCCTGCCGTCAAGGATTCTATAGCCTATTAAGGAATGTGTATAATGTGCATGTGTATAAAAAAATTGTCATACAGAGTGGTAAGTGTGATTGAAAGAAATGAAGTAGGAGTTGTATTGCCTGTGTTTAAGGGTGGATTTTAGGTTGAGTTTTCTGGAAACAGAGCCCGAGACAGGGGTTTATTGAAGGAGTATACTCAGGGGAAAACTGTACACAAGTAAGGGAAGCCGAATAGGGCAGGAGAAGGAATCAAGCAAGGATGTGATCTTAGGGAAAATCTAACCTTGGCTTGACACAAGACAGATTCTGGAGCACAAATCTCACTGCAGAGACAGGGCCAAGTGTTCAGGTTCTTTTGCCTCTATCATTGGCCGTCCCAGTTAGCCAGGGGCACTCCTGAGAACATCACAGACGTAAGCTGTCAGCTGCAGTACGCACAAGCAGCTGGGGGTTTGGCTGTCCTGGCTGGTCAAATTGATCTGGGCAGAGCACCAATAGCGTCTACAAAAGGAGGGTTAGAAAAAACTAGATGATATGTTTATCCCTTTGGACAGCTCAACATCTGAGCACCCTTCCTGTTTGGTGAAAAATGTCAAGGCTGGAAACACTCCCATTTACCATTGCAACAAAAAGAATACACCTAGGAATGAACCTACCTAGAGGAGGTAAAAGACCTGTACTCAGCAAACTATAAGACACTGATGAAAGAAATCAAAGATGACACAAACAGATGGAGAGATATACCATGTTCTTGGATCGGAAGAATCAATATTGTGAAAATGACTATATTACCCAAAGCAATCTACAGAGTCAGTGCCATCCCTATCCAATTACCAGTGGCATTTTTTTACAGAACTAGACCAAATAATCTTAAAATCTGTATGGAGACACAAAAGACCCCGAAGAGCCAAAGCAGTCTTCAGGGAAAAAAACGGAGCTGGAGGAATCAGACTCCCTGACTTCAGACTATACTACAAAGCTACAGTAATCAAGACAATATGGTACTGGCACAGAAACAGAAATATAGATCAATGGAACAGGATAGAAAGCCCAGAGATAAACCCACGCACCTATGGTCAACTAATCTGTGACAAAGAAGGCAAGAATATAAAATGGAGGAAAGACAGCCTCTTCAATAAGTGGTGCTGGGAAAACTGGACAGCTACATGTAAAAGAATGAAATCAGAACACTCCCTAACACCATACACAAAAATAAAGTCCAAATGGATTAAAGACCTAGATGTAAGGCCAGACACTCTAAAACTCCTAGAGGAAAACATAGGCAGAACCCTGTATGATATAAATCACAGCAGGATCCTTTTTGACCCACCTCCTAGAGAAATGGAAATAAAAACAAAACTAAACAAATGGGACCTAATGAAACTTCAAAGCTTTTGCACAGCAAAGGAAACCATAAACAAGACGAAAAGACAACCCTCATAATGGGAGAAAATATTTGCAAACGAAGCAACTGACAATGGGTTAATCTCTAAAGTATACAAGCAGCTCATGCAGCTCAATATCAAAAAAACAACCCAATCCAAAACTGGGCAGAAGACCTAACTAGACATTTCTCCAAGGAAGATATCCAGATTGGCAACATACACATGAAAGGATGCTCAACATCACTAATCATTAGAGAAATGCAAATCAGAACTACAACGAGGTATCACCTCACACGGGTCAGAATGGCCATCATCAAAAGTCAACAATAATAAATGCTGGAGAGGGTGTGGAGAAAAGGGAACCCTCCTACTCTGTTGGTGGGAATGTAAATTGGTACAGCCACTATGGAGAACAGTATGGAGGTTCCTTAAAAAACTAAAAATAGAACTACCATATGACCGGCAATCCCACTACTGGGCATATACCCTGAGAAAACCATAATTCAGAAAGAGTCACGGGCTTCCCTGGTGGCGCAGTGGTTGAGAGTCTGCCTGCCAATGCAGGGGACACGGGTTCGTGTCCCGGTCCAGAGGATCCCACATGCCGCAGATCGGCTGGGCCCGTGAGCCATGGCAGCTGGGGCTGTGCGTCCGGAGCCTGTGCTCCGCAACGGGAGAGGCCACAACAGTGAGAGGCCTGTGTACCGCAAAAAAAAAAAAAAAAAAGAGTCATGTACCACAATATTCATTGCAGCTCTATTTACAATAGCCAGGACATGGAAGCAACCTAAATGTCCATCGACAGATGAATGGATAAAGAAGATGTGGCACATATATACAATGGAATATTACTCAGCCATAAAAAGAAACGAAATTGAGTTATTTGTAGTGAGGTGGTTGGACCTAGAGTCTGTCATACAGAGTGAACTAAGTCAGAAAGAGAAAAACAAATACTGTATGCTAACACATATATATGGAATCTTAAAAAGAAAAATGGTTCTGAAGAACCTAGGGGCAGGACAGCCATAAAGACGCAGATGTAGAGAATGGACTTGAGGACACGGGGAGGGGGAAGGGCAAGCTGGGACGAAGTGAGAGAGTGGCATGGACATATATACACTACCAAATGTAAAATAGGTAGCTAGTGGGAAGCAGCCGCATAGCACAGAGAGATCACCTTCGTGCTTTGTGTCCACCTAGGGGGGTGGGATAGAGAAGGTGGGAGTGAAGGAGACGCAAGAGGGAAGAGATATGGGGATATATGTATACGTATAACTGATTCACTTTGTTATAAAGCAGACACTAACACACCACTGTAAAGCAATTATACTCCAATAAAGATGTTAAAAAAGAAAAAAAGAGGGAGGGGATATGGGGATATATGTATACATATAGCTGGTTCACTTTGTTATGCAGCGGCAATTAACACAACAACGTAAAGCAATTATAGTCCAATACAGAAGTTAAAAAAAAAGAAAAAAGAAAACAAGACTCTGCTCCATATGATGCTTCCCATTTTCTGAGCAAAGTTCTAGGGCTTCCCCATCGGCTACCAGACATCCTTCTAAAATGCCTTTTCTGTTTTGATGAGCCAGGGTCCCATTTTGTAGTTTGCCACCAAGAACCCTGACAAGTACAGAGATTATGGAAATTGTTAGATCATAGATGATTAGAGCCTGCAAAAGATGGGGGTGTCAGGTAAGAGAAGAGCTAATGGAGAGGAAAGAGATGTTCAGACTGAGTAAGACCAGAAGTCTAGGGTCGACTCTGAAATGTTTTACTTGTGACACTCCCAGAAGGTGTGTCAAATCTAGGGGGAGTTTAGTGAAGGGGCAGTGAGTTCATCTGGGGACTTGGGGAATCTGAGTTTTCTGGCGACATCCAGAAGGAGATGTTTCACAGATGGCTGTGCAAGTGTCATAGTCAAGGGAAGCGTCTGGGAGTGGGGGCAGAGAGAGAGAGAGAGAGAGAGAGAGAGAGAGAGAGAGAGAGAGAAAGATTGGCCCATGAATGTGGCTGAATTGGAGGGGAAATATATATTGAACAAGGGTTGAAGAGGCCAACAGCAGAATGCAGGAGGATGGTTCGCTTTATATAGTTCTCTATAGATAAACCTTAGGTAAACCACGAAAGGACAAGGAAGGTGAGAAAAGAAGGACACTGTTAAGAACTGTGGAATGATCAAGCAGAGCAAGTGCTGAAAAGGACTTTTGTGATGTGAATTAGTAAGCCAGTGATTACTTTTGAGAGAGGAGTTTTGGGAGAGTTCCTTAAAGGGGAAAAATCTCTCCCTCCTCCTGTGTCACGTAAATCCACTGCCTCTCCCCTGTCTCCTCTGGGTCTTCTCTCATTAACTGTATCCCAGTCCACTCCTGAATTTGTAACCTTTCCCACTCTGTTGGCTCCTCTGCAGTAAATGAACATAGCTAAAATACCCTTTCCACTCTTCTCCACTTGTAGAACTCCAGTTCCTCTCTGAAGACTCCGTGTTACTTCCACAGCGGATGTTGCCTTCGACCCAGGTAAGCTCCAGACTCTACCCTTTCCTCTCCTGCACTCACACGGCACCTTGTAAGCCTCCTCTTTTAGCTCTTACTCAGATAGATTGGTGGTATCTCTCTGTGTGTGCATCTTTTCCACCACGCTTGTGAGCAGGAACTGTGCCCTAGTCATATTATATTCCTAGTGCCAAGCATAGCGCAGAAAACTTCCAAGAATCCAGGATAATTTGTTGAAAGAATTTGGCTAAAAATTCTTGGCTATTTTAATTGGGCCATTTGGCTAAAAATGTCAAAAGCTGCATGAATGCTCCCTCCTAGAATGTTTTCTTTTAGGTTTGTTTCTTGAATTACGGTTCTAAAACATATTTTAAGGTGGAACTTTTACTTCTCCATCAACTTTATAGAAGAATTAAACTTTGGGGAGAAAAAACAATCATGCCCAGGGAATTAGCGCACAGAAAAAAAAAAGAGAATAAATCTCCTCGTTGCATGTGGCATAGTTAATATCAGATATAACATGTTGTAAACCAAAAGTAATGTTACCAAAAAATAAACGTTAAAATACAGATGAAAGGGAAGGAGTCTATTCCTCCTCAGGCAAGGCAGTCGCTTTGCATATTAATGAAACTTAAATGCCTCACAGTAAGAAAAATGATTGGAATGGATTGCAGTAACTTAAAAATGAGTACACTTTAAACAGCTTCTGTGACGAATATGTGATTATGGAGAATCAAAATGGCTAGTCCCACTCTGATGCTCCCAGAAGAGAGATGACTGCTGGCCCTTAAATAACAAAGCCACATGTGGAGCCCAGGAAACTGAAGACATAAAGAAAGTTGACAGGTTGACTTGCTGAAATTCGCAAAGATGTCAGTCTGGAAGGTGACAACTACAATTCTGGGGAGTGTGAGGGTTAGGGATGTGTATAAAATATTATAAACATCCAAGCCATTCTAGAATATTCATTGAAAGCGACCAAAAAATGGAAGGAAACGGGAAAAGACAAAGAGCTGCATAAAGACAGGTGAAAAGTTTAAAATATTTGATGGCTTGAGATGACTTCAGGGCTTGCGGCAAATTACTGTAAACCATGGCTTGGCAAAGATTTCCTGTAACGTGTTAGGCTTTGCAGGCCACACGGTCTTTGTTGCAATGGCTGACTCTGCAGTTGTAGTGCTAGTGCGTATGTAGCCACAGACAATGGGTAATTGATTGGGTGCGGCAGTGTTCCAGTAAAACTTTGTTTATCAAAACCCTTGGGGGCCAGATGTGGCTTGCAGTCTGTAGTTTGCCAAGCCGTACTCTCAAAACACCAGTTTGTGACAAAACAGCACGTTGCGCAAAAGCCGGTATGTAAATATGTGTGTGTGATCGATAGTTGTTGGTTCAATCATTGTTGTTCGGGTTTTTATTGTGCTTGGTATGTTTTTGTTGTGCTTGGTCCCGTACTTACATGAGGGTATGGCTGAGTGAGTTGGTTAAATCGAGGCATCAGTGTTATTTTCCAGCGTCCCAGGCGATTCCAAGGTGCAGCCACGTTTAACAAATAGGATGCTGAAGAATGCTGCGCAAAATTCAATGTGCATATTATTCGTCACCTGGGGTCTTGTTAAAATGCAGATTCTGATTCGGGAGGTCTGCGGTAGAGCTTGGGATTGTGCATTTCTAACAAGCTGTCAGATGACACTGACCTGCCGGTCCAGGGACCACATTTTGAGTAGCAAGGTGTGCTTGCACTGGCTTTCAATACCTGGGATGTCGTGGTCCTGCCCCTGAGACTGATGTAATTGGTCCTGGAGGTGGCCTGGGCATTGAGAGCTCTAAAAACTCCCAGGTGGCTCTAAGGTGCAGCAAAGCTTAGAACGTCTTTGCTAAATCAAGTGCATGGTGACATAAATTTTCGTTATTATGTTATCAGTAGCCCTGTTGCCCGTTCTCCCCTTCCAATCCACCCATTCCTCTCCTTTTCAGGTCCAAACATCCAGAAGATGGGTGGGATCAGGATTAGCTTTTCATCCTTTCAGTCTTTCCCACCTCTGAGGAGTGGACTGTAGTTCAGGATGGAAAGAGGAGGGAGGCTCAGGCAACCTGGGTCTGGGAAGAATAAGCAAAACAATTGTTCTAGGGGCCGACTTAAAGGGGAGGCTGATTGAGACAAATGGGGAATTACCACAGAGGGTTGTCACAGCAAAACTCACCTCCAGGCTTGGGCCTGAGTTTGGGGCACTGAAAACAGCAATCTGCCCTCCCTGAAGCCTGGCAGCAACTGGCAGCCAAGCAGCTAGGAAGGATTTCTCCTCCTTGATATGCAGAGTGACACAGTTGGTCGAGATGCAAGAGAGCCCCCTAGTGGCAAAGTATAAATGTGAAATCCTTACATCAACAAATCATAAACACCGCAAATGAACTTAGAAGTAAGTGAATGATAATGATGGTAATGATGATAAATGGTGGCTTACAAATATATGTACTATATGCGCCAGGCACTGTTGTAAGTATTTAGAAAATATTAACTCATTTAATCTCAGCAACCCAATGGGGTTGATGCTTTTTAAAAATTTTAGTTGATTTACAATATGTTTCTGGTGTACAGCAGAGTGATTCAGTTATACATATATATTCGTTTTTCTTATTGTTTATTACAAGATATGGAATATAGTTCCCTGTGCTATACAGGAGGACGTTGTTGTTTATCTGTATTGTATAGAGTAGCTTGAATCTGCTAATCCCAAACTCCTAATTTATACTGCCTCCCCCCTTCACCTTTGGTAACCATAAGTTTGTTTTCTATGTCTGTGAGTCTGTTTTTGTTTTGTAAATAAGTTCATTTGTATCATACTTTAGGTTCCATATATAAGTGATATCATATGACATTTGTCTTTCTCTGTCTGACTTAACTTCACTTAGTATGATAATCTCTAGGTCCATCCGTGTTGCTGCACTTGGCATTATTTCATTCTTTTTTACGGCTGAGTAATAGTCCATAGTATATATATATACACCACATCTTCTTTATCCACTGATCTGTCGATGGCCACTTAGGTTGCTTCCATGTCTTGGCTGTTGTAAATAGTGCTGCTATGAACACTGAGGTGCATGTCTCTTTATGAATTATAGTTTTGTACAGATATATGCCCAGGAGTGGGATTGCTGGATCATGCTGTAGCTCTATTTTTCGTTTTTTAAGAAACCTCCAGACTGTTCTCCACAGTGGCTGCATCAATGTACATTCCCACCAACAGTGTAGGAGTGTTCCCTTTTCTCCACACCCTCTTCAGCCTTTGTTCTTTGTAGATTGTCTGATGATGCCCATTCTAACTGGTGGGAGGTGAGACCTCATTGTCCTTTTGATTTGCATTTCTCTAAGAATTAGTGATGTTGAGCATCTTTTCATGTGCTTCTTGGCCATCTGTATGTCTTCTTTGGAGAAATGTCTTCTGTCCGTTTTTGGATAGGGTTGTTTGTTGTTTTTGTTACTGACTTGTATGAGCTGTTTGTATATTTTGAATATTCAGCCCTTGTCAGTGGCATCATTCGCAAATATTTTCTCCAATGGGGTTGACACTTTTATTATCCCTGTTTTACATCTGAGGAAACTGAGGCGCAGAGAAGTGAAATAACATGCCCAAGTTCCCCCAATTTCGTAAGTGGCTAAACTGGGATTTGAATCGAGTCACCCTGTGGTGAAGGATCCAAGACACCGAACTGCTTCTCCAAAACAGGAGAGTAAGAAGGATCTTCAGTCAATTTATAGCTGTAAACACTGATGAACAGCTGCTCAGCCTGTGCTTCCTCATATCTAGAGGAGAACAGTTTATATACATATATATGTATACATATATATATGTGTATATATATATATATGTATGTATGTATTGAGACTGTAACAGAGAGAGAGCAGGGACCTCAAAGCAGACAGAGAAAGAGTGAAAAAAACAAGTTTGACTAAAAAGAGTAAAGGGGGAAATACCATTCAACACCATTTTCTGGAAACTAAACTCAAAGGACCATAATCCTCATTTTTAAGAAAGTATTGAAGCAGAGTTATAGGGAAATGTAGAAAGAAATTACTCCTTAGCTACACTTGTTCATATTTCAGTAAATGTTAAAAGCAATCTAGTTAACTCTGAAATGACTCAAGCTACTCATGTGTCTTTGAATATAGGGTACGAAGTCTGAAAATTTCTAACTCTGACCCTTGTAAACTATACACGACACAGAAGAAATTATATGTTTTGAGTATTTTTTTCTGAGACCTAGACAACCTTAGGGTTTACATGGGAACAGATTTCATCTGCTCAAATAGAGAATGGACTGAGAGAGGGGAAGAGTTGTAAAAGGGGAACGGAAAAAAAACCAAAAACCAAACATAGAAAAGCAGGTCTGTCGTTTCCTTGGGAAATCCTTTTACTGGGAAATAATTGTCTTTCTACCTATAGTCAAGAAGACAAGGTAATAGGCTAACACCTCTCCATATCTAGAAAGGAGAAACCAGAGACCACACTGAGATTAAGAACAGGCTGATTTTGAGATAATCTCTGAGCAGACACAGGTGGCCACAGTCTGGAATGAGGCAATGGTCCAAGAGGGACCAGCGGCTCTCTAGGTGTTCCAGTGCCTCATCCCATCCTCTGAGTGCTGGCTGCTCTGGGTTTGGGGCCGCCTGTGCCATCATCTCTCTACTTCCTTTCTGGTGAGCTTATCTACTCCGTGACCTCAACCTATCTATGTATATATAGGCTAATATGTCCCATATGTATTTTTCCAAACCTGACATCCCCCCTGAGCTCCAGTTTCATTTTTCTGGCTACCTGCATGACAGTTCCACTTGGGTATCTAATAGGCACCTCAGATTTTACATGACATGCCTTCCCAGCTCCTCGAGTCCCCCTGCAAATACGCCCGGCTTAATAAATAGCACGACCAGCAGCCAGGGTGTTCAGATCCAAACTTGAGCCTAGATTATTTTTGTCCTTTCCCATTCCTCATCTCTGGTCCATAAAGCAGATCCTGTAGACTCATCCAGTTCATCTGCAATTTGTCTGCATCTCTTCATTTCCTCTACCAACACGCAGTTCAAGCCACCATTGTCTCTCTGGGCCTGCTACAATGATCTCTTAACTGGCCTTTCAGCTTCAACTCTCCTCATCCTCTACATTCTTCACAGCAGCCAGAGTCAGAGTAACGTGGCTTAACATTCACAGAGCTTTATTCTACATGATATTCAATATCACAAAGTGACCTTCAGCTGGGACCTTATATTTTTCAGTCCTTCTGTTGAGTAATTTGGGGTTTGTGGTAACATGTTACCTTAATGGAAGAAAGAGTACAGTAAAAAGCCTACATTTGCATGTGTTGTAAGGGCAATATGCATGTCCAGCATGGTGACGAGGGAGTCACCCCTGTGTTTGTGTGCAGGCCAGCCTGAGGCTCAGTTACCATTATCACTGTTGCTCAGGGTGAGTTTGTCAAAGAGGGACCCTGCCAAGCTGGCTTCTGGGGTCTCCATCTTGCTTCCCAGAATCAACAGACACTAACATTTACATATTTTAGTAAACTCGGAGCTTTCAGGTAAAGTTTTAAGGACCCTTTATTTTAATCCCTGTCCCACCCCATTCCCTTCATTCTTCCTCCAGAAGCCACACTACTGTGATTTTTATACCGCGTTTTTATACTCCTGCTATTCGCAGGCACCCGCATTCAGCAGCGCCTCACCTCACCACCCCTATATACCCACATTGTTTATAAGGGGAAGATGGATTTTGCACTTTCCAGGGCCCCATGGAATGCCTTCTCCCTCCCTCTGTGGAGATCCTGAGTGGCATGTGGGTGGGGCATGGGTGCGTGGAGAGCCTCCTGGATACCTGTTTTAAAAAGTGAGCGATTTGCACACAGGAACCAAGGAGAGACCTTTATTTCTTTAGGAACCAAATAAGTTTATTGGAAGAAGTGGCAAAGCTGGAAGAAAAAAACTTAAGTGAACTTCTTCTGCCAGGGCACTATTGCCGTGTGCATGGCAGGCACGGTGACCAGCGCTCTGGTCACCCCGTGGCTCTGGGGAAGTCCAGTCCACGCTCAGTTCTTGTCGCTGTTGCCCAGGGTGAGCTTGTCAAAGAGGGACCCTGCCAGGTCGACGTCCGGGGCCCCCATCATGCTCAGGCTGGTGACATGACCCTCCAGCTCCCTGATGAACGCCACCTGCTGGCTGGGGTAGTGAGTTGCCAGGAAGTGGTGCAGGTAGGGGTCGCTCTTGTCGATGGCCAGCTGGTGCAGGTGGAGCAGGCTGTGGTTCATGAACTTTTCCAGGAACAAGGTGCACTTCATGGCCTTGAGGCCGCTCTTCCAGTTGACACTGACTGGGCTCCTGATGTCTTGGAAGTCGAGGCGGCCCCCGCGCTGGGTCTGCAGGCGAATCAGGCACCGGGCCCGCATGCTGTGCTCGCGGGAGCGGCGCAGGAAGAACCGGGTGAAGTGCTTCAAGGCCACGTCGTCGCGGTCGAGGTAAACGGCCGTGGCCAGGCACACTAAGGAGGCGTGGAACTCCAGGTTGAAATGGCTGTTGATGGCGGCCTCGCAGTCGGGGTGGTAGCTCTGGTGCACCTGCGAGGGCGGCGCGGGCAGCAAGGTGGGCGGCAAGTGCATCGTGGCGGGCGTGAAGGTGAAGCCGCGGGGCCTGCGGTAGCTGCCTCGGAGCGAAGAGGGCGGCCGCTCTGGGGTGGACCGGAAATGGTGTTCGTTTGGGAGTCACGCGGTGGGCTCCTGGTCCTGTTACCGGGAGAGGTCCCGTGGTGTTGGCGGGGCACAAACGCTGCACGCACGTTGCGTCACAGGCTGGGTGAGGCAGGGTGACTTTGACGTACGCACCTGGTATCTATTACGTTTTTAACGTTGCAAAAATATTTCGGTTTCCAAGGGCTTTCTCTTGTTCTCCAGTTGCGCCCTCTTATAGCACGCTGTTCTCATTTTATAAACCCATTGTCTTCCTTAAAATTCTGAGAATATGAATTTGTAAGTTTTGGTAATGTTCTCTTCCGTTTCCTGTATTATAGTTGTTTTCTTCTCCAGAAGTAGTTCTGTTTGTTCATCATGATCTTCTCTTTCACTTTCCTCAAGTATCTGGCAACCATTTGTCCATTCGTATTTGGGAGTAAAGGAGTCATGTGATCAGCCAAGGTAACTGGCATGGATCTGATCTACAGTTGGGACGCCCATTTCACTAACAGTCTTCTCCTGCGAATGGAGGGGCTCAGTGTGTCAGTTAGGGAGTCTTTTCTATTTGGGGTACATGGTGTGGAGCTTGTAGGTAAGATAGGGACCATCCCAAGTGCCCAAAGCTTGGCATTTTCTGACATTAGAAGACTTTCGTGTATCTCTTCTGTAATAGATCGTGTCGTTCTCTTTTGTTTCTTCCTCTTCTGCTGAGCGGGTCTGCGGTTATCTCAAACCTGTTGTCATATGGGTTCCCTTCCTGAGCCTTTGAATGACACAAGGAGACTATCACCCCATCGCCTGCAGCACCACTGTGCACTGGATCTTGGTAAGAACAAAAAATAAAAATGTACTGTCTTAGGCCAGCAAGACTTGGGATATTTGTGACAGCAGTGAGCCTACCCTGACTAGTTACCCAAAGGAAGTTCTGGCTGACTACGGGTTATAAGCCACTGTAAGCTTGTAGCATTTCCTCTTGGTGGAAATGCAGATGCAAAAGTTAAACAGTCTAGATAGAGCCGAATCATCTTGCTCTTCTTTCTTTTGCTAAATTCATCAATAATATGTATCAGTCCTGCTCCCTTTTTCCCTCATGGAGAGTGGAATGAAAAATCCCTCAAAGACCCATGAAGCACAAGGAGTAAGTTTTTCCGTTTCCCTCAGTGCTGGGGAAGAAACCCAGGCTGGTCCTCAGGTGGCCGGCCTTAAGCCGACAACAGGAGGCGTAAGGGATGGGACTGGCTGACCCCTGAACCAGTCAGCTGTGGTGAGGGAGATGTGGGTCACGTAGGAACGGGGGGCGCCCCCGGAACCACATAACCGGAGGATGTGTTTGTGTGGGGCAGCTCCCCCGAAGAGGAGGATACTGGTCCAGAGCTGGCAGCGGAGCTAGGGAGATGGTCCAGGGATTGTACCAGTTAGCCTTCCCGATTGGAGTGTGAGGGCTGGAGGCTGGAGGGAGTCCCAGACCTGTGTGTGTCCTCTCCACCACACAGCACGCCGGGCGCTGAGCACCTCATTCCCTGAGCAGTTCTTCGCCTTTGGAAAAGAGTAGAGAGAGAGAAAGGAGCAACAACAGTGGGCTCAGAAAGGCCTGGAACAACCAGTTTGAGCCATCTGTGGGGGTGGAAAATGGCTTCAGCTCCCAAACGCAGCCTCGGGAGGCCCTGGGGCAGCGCTCTCCACGAAGGGCAGGGTTCGGGAGCCTGGCCGCAGTGAGCACCGGCTAACCAAGGGGACCAGGGCGCCATCCCCAGGGAAAGATTTGATGAGTCCTCACCAGACCCGGTGATTCCCTGCCTTCTCACTAATCCTCGCGATTCTGTGAGGGAGGATTGTTTTTATCATCTCCCACACGAGGAAACTGAAGTCTGCGATATAAACTTCTTGAGCAAGATGATGTGGAACCTGGAGTAAAGTCAGATCTGACTCTCAGCTACACCCCTGGTGACCTCAGTCAATAAAATGGGGTATACACAGGACACTGTCATGTGGTTTCTTGAGGCCTCTCCCAGGTTTCCATAATGAGAGAACAAAGAGGTGCAGACAAACAGCTGTTCTGCTTCTGTAGCAGCTCAGTTACCCGCCTGCCCCCCTTCTCGGCACAGTCCTAACCTTCAGCAAGGCCAGGTTTCCCGTACGCGGCCATACAGGACAGTCTCTTCTTGCTCAGCTTCTACTAGGAAAGAAGTTTAAGTAAATTTTTGAAAATTTGTGGAGGACCACAGTTTGAGATGGAACAGAAGTTTTCCTCAGCAGGCCGCCAAGCCCCTGACCATGGCTGGACGAGGGCGTTGAAGTTGGGCACCACTCCTGTCATGTGCCTCCTGGCCAACGCCTCCAGCGGGGTTGTTCTTGATTTACATTCTGCTGGTCTAATTGATAGGTGACATCTCCTCTGAAGTTTGTGATCTCTCATCCTCTTTCAATGGGGGTAATCAATATTTCATCCTAGTGTTAGAACAGAGACTTGGCCTGCCTGTCCACGTAGACTAAAATCAGTTTTCTAGAGAATTATTTAGCACCTCTCTCCCAAACTCCTGTCCCTTGGTCGATTCTCCAAATAACCATTGACACGTGTGTATGCTTCTTCCCAACCAGACTGTACTTGGTGATGTCTTGTGAAGATCACCACCCGTCTCCCTCTCTCCACAGTTTGATGCACGTAAATCCCCCCAAATTGCTTACTGGTTCTGTGTACCTCTTTGGCGTAACTAAACCACACTTCTCAAATGTGGACGGTAAATCTTCACACATGAGTTTTTAATCTGGGGGGAGGGGTGGGGCTGATATGTCCGAAAACTACCCATGTTCTGCACTTAGTGGCCAGCAATGGACTCAGACCCATTGCTTGGAGAAACGAGCGCAAAGAGCGATGGGGATCATCCCTGGTCCTCCGTGCATTCCTGACCGTTACTTTATGATTGAGCACGTGTTGTTCAAAAATCCAGTACCTCAGTTGTACTTCTTCATGCAGAAGGAGTTCAAATGATTCCTCTGTCACGTGTGGCCAGAGACTGTGACTTTCTTGTGGAGAGTTGTAGTCTAGCTGTGGTCCTGTGATTACTGACTGCTATCAAAGGATCCATTTGACCCAAGGAGGGGTGAGGAAGAACCCCTCCAGGAGGAAGGTAAACAACAGAAGTCTTGGGGGTGGGCTCAGCCTCTCAGTAGTGATGCTATTGTCCAGAAATGCCTGGGGCACTCACCTGGGCCATACTGCTTGAGGCAGCCCTCACAGTCATTTCCCCTTTGGGAGCCAGTATTGTGATTGGACCCGCCCTCCCCCCCACCCCCGCCACCTTGCGGTTCTTATTATGATTGCAAGACACACTTCAGTAACAGCCATCAGAGAACTTCGAAGAAAAAACATGATTTATTACTCACAGGTCCCGGAGGACACATGGCATGCGTGGAGGCACACAGCGAGGTCATGGGTAGAAAGAGTACGTGTGCAGGCCTGGGCTTCTTTGACTGGGGTCTAGCACGGGATGCCTAGGGGTTCACAGGTTCAGTCTTTATTGGTGAATTTAAAACATGAGCGGGAATTACAATGGCAGAAGGGAAAAACAAGTGGTCAGGTGGTCAGTTCCCTCACTCGACCAGAGATCCCCGAAACAAAGGAAGCTTCTGGGGCGGGGCCGCCTGACTCTTCCTCTAGTCCTGTAGCTGGCAGTGTGTTTATTCAAGATAGCTGTCTCTGATGTGGGTGCCTAGGCAATCCGAAGCTTAAGGTCAGGCACTTGCATTACAATAAAAAAAAATTAAAAAGAAATGCTAACTCAGCTGCTTACAGTAGAATCCCCCCTGTGATGCTGAAGCATCTGAGTTAGTGGTGAGGACGTTAACACCCTTCAGTCACTTGTAGGCGGGGAGCTGTCTGGTTTGGAGCGCACATTGTGGCCTGCTTCCGTGGGGAAATATGATACAGCGCTGTCCTGCTGTCGGCGGGGGACAAACTCACAGTCTGGCGAGCCTCTTGGTATAGGGTAGGGTCAGCCAGCAAGGACCTAGCAAGTTCTGCAAAATCATATCATAGTAGGTCATCCCCCGATGCCACCGGGGCACTGCGTTTACTCCACTGTTTCTGGGAAGTCTTAGTCTCCATGGCAGCGTTCCGCAATATAAACTGGGAAGTCGGGCCATCTGGGTGGGCAGCTAGGTCTCCAGCTGGTGCCACGGCCCTGGGGTGTCATCTCTGGTATAAGACGCATAGGCATCTCCAGTGGTGAGCTCTTGGGCTGGGGCGGTATTGTCTGGAATGGTATCCTCTCCAGCAGTGAGTCTGTCTCACTCAGGGGTGAGGTCCTCTGGAGTGGTGGCCACCCAGGGGCGGGTGCATCCTCCCATGTGGCTGTGCAGTTGGGGTATTGATCATGGGCTGGGCATAGGCTAGCCTGATATAACTTAGAGGCTTCCCCGAGGACCGAGCTGCACGTCTGGTGCCTGCTGCTAGTGGAACAAATGGTTAAGAGCTCTCTGGGGTCATCAAGGGCACCTTTAGCAACAGAGTGGGATGCTGTCCTTTCCTTCCCGGAGGAGCTCATCCAAGCACATAAAGATTCTGGGCACATTTATATCCCAGGCTACGGGAGATCTTATGGGTGCTCCTTAGGCATTCCTGGGCTCAAGCCGTGAGGGCAATCAGTGGACAAATCCTGGGAGCACAGTCCCTGTACCCAGGTGGGTTTTATGTACGAGCAATCATAGGGCCAGTTAGCTTGTAGCAGTGTTTGATGTTGAAATTGGGCGAGTGTCATTTAGACATTGCTTCCAGCGGGCCCCTTGCCTATAAAGGGATGCGATCCCCTTGCCGCTCAGACTCAGTGGCACACTAGCCTGAGCCCTTCCAACAGGGCTCGCCAACATTCCCTGCTCTTCCACCCTGTGGTGCTACTGTGGGCCGCAGCAGTGTTTTTACAGCATTCTATCTGGGTGAGGGTTAGGCCCAAGGGCTCTACCAGTAACCCTATCGCCCAGGCGGTACAAAGCAATAAGAATAGCCATCAGCAGATGGAGCGCTGACGTTCGAATGAGCTGGGGTCAGGTTCCTTCTGGATGAGCTCTCTGTGTATTGCTTAATGGCTGAGCGCGGTTGCTTGGTGGGGGAAAGTACTGGGTCGCCTTGCCTGGCGTGGGGTCAGGCCACGACTTGTAGCTTGCTCGGCATGTTCTCATCCCCAAATGTGGCCTGCGTCCACCAAGCAGAGTTCCTTTCCCTCTTTCAGACACCCAAAGTGCGCCACTGGTTGGTCCCGGGGCGCTGACTTCTGCTTCCTCTAAATTAGCCGGGGCGTTCAGTTTCATCAGCCAGCTCTCGTGGCCACTGTATTTGGTGAGAGCGGCCGGTGTGGAGGTGGCTGCTTTTGGAGAGTCGTCACCGTTGGCAGGATTTCCAAAGAGATGATCTCGCACTGACTTGGTGGGCTTGTGGCCTGTGGGGCATTCAGTGGTGAGGGGACCATATAGGACTCTCTGCCCTCGATCAGGCTATATCAGAGGGAAGCGGATGGTCAGATGATGAAAAAGAAAATCATAGCAGCATAGGGAAGTGGAGTCAGAGGTCAAAACGTAAAGGGCGTCGTGCTAGAGTGTGAAAGCTTGAGAACTGCCAGAAACGACCCGCAGTGGCATTTTGGAGGGTGTGTGATAATTGTGTAATCATTGGTATGAGGGGTATAAAGGCTCAGGGGGTGAGAATTAAGCAAGATGAGGGCCTGCGGCAAGAGTTGCATCCATTTCGAGAACCACTTGCTTGCAAATAATTTAAGTGGTGTCTCTTTAAGGAGGTCATTAAGATGCTTGATGAGGCCAGCCACCTGGGGGCGGGATCCTAGATGGAAGTTTGGAAGAATGTTGGGTGGGAGAGCCCACTGTTGAATGTCCTGAGAGGTACAGTGGGTGCCCTGGTCAGAGTCAGCAGTGTTTGGCCATCTGAAGGGAGCAGCATTGAAGGTAGTAAGGAAAGAGATTACCTGTTTTGAGGAGGAATTGTGGGCGGAGTTCACCAAGGGAAGCCTCGTGTGAAGTATCAGTGATGGTGATGGGTTATCTGGAAGCCCCAGCAGAGCGGGAGTATGGTCGGTCTCCCCGGGGGAGTGGGTCCCCGTTGTTCGGTTTGGGTGCAGAGAACGCGCTCATCTATCACCACCTTGGCTGCCGCTGAGGAGGGGGGCGTCCCCTGGCATGAGCACGAGTTGTTAAGGCACGAATTCCCCGATGACCTGAGGTTGTGCGGGTCCATTTCGCAAGCTGGGGAGAAGGGTCGGTACCCTGAGGCATCTACAGGGCAGAGAGTGGAGGGCTGAGTGAGGGGGTCTGACCGCAGTATTCCTAAAAATGGCCTGGGGTGTGGAGCGGTTAGCGTGAGCAGAAACGTGAGAACTGATGATAGGGATGGGGGATTCTGCTAGTTCCTTGCGTATCTTGGAGCCCCAGATGGCCTTGCCTTGAATGAGAAAATTGTCCCGTAGCCATTGGCCAGACCCAACTGCAAGGCTGTTAGCAACAGCCCGGGAGGCTGTGAAAGGCCCCTTTTTGTGGCCTCCTTAAGGGCTGGGTGAACAGCTACAGGTTCTGCCAGTTGGGCTGAGCCAGGAGTGTCCTCCTTGACCAGAAAGGTGCCCGAGGCCGGGTGGCTGACGCAGCCCTCCAGCGAGCTGCATGGCATGCAGCGATGGCACTGCCCTCGGTGAAGAGCACTGACTCCCTGTCCATTTCAGACAGGTGGTCCCAAGGGGCTCCCCAAGTAGCCACAGGAGGAGAAAGCGGGGTGGGGTGGGGATGGGGGCTGTCACTTCTCGAGGCTCTCCGGCAAGGGGCTGAGCATGGGGGAAACCACATCCTCCTGTCATTTGGAAAGGCCTTTGACATCAGGTTTAGCCCTCCCCTGAAGGTACCATTTCCCTGTTACCAAGGAGGCATCAGTGGCCGTGCTGAGCTTTTCTCTTAAGAGGCGTCTCTCACTCAGGGCACTTGAGGAACTTGTGTTCAGAGTGATACCGGGCGGGGGGGGGGTGCTGGCTAGGGGCTCAGTTCCTAAAAGAGCCCGAGAGGCTGCCGAAAGCTGGTGCCCAGGGGGAGTCTACGGGCCTGCCGCTGGGGAAGGTGCTTAGTCCACAACCCCATAGGAAGCCAGGTAGACTCCTGTTTGGTCCCGAGACTGCAGGAGGCCACTTGACATGGAATGTGGAACCAGTGGGAACTAAAGGTAAGACTTGCTGGACTGCGTGCTGGGCACCTTGCAAAGCACACTTGTCGGGCTTTGCCCCAGTGGAAGGTGGGTGACTTGTGTGCGATTGCGTATACGATAGGGCGGGATGAGGGATGTGTTGCCTCCAGAACAGGAAAAAGCCTGATATGTGTTGTGCTTGTCTGAGTGTCGTGGGTGGTTGAATGGTGAGTAATTGATGTTTGGCCGTTGGGGAAATTTCTCAGCCCTTAGAGGACTAGATGATGCCCAGAAACAAGACAGATGAGGCCGGGCCTTGGCTCTTGAGGTCCGGGTGGTGTGCGAAGGGATGCGAATCTGCTCGTACTGCTTTCTCAGAGGAACCCCTGAGCGTAATGTCATCAGCGTAGTGCCCAAAGCGGCACCTTTCCAACTGTAAGGTGCTTAAGTCCTGGTGGCAGAGGTTATGTATGGTTGCAGGGCCGTTTCAGTATCCCACTGGGAAGCACGTAAATGTATAATCTGCCCCCTTCAAAAGTGAAGGCAAACGGAGCCTGGGATTCCCCAAGGTGGGAACAGAATAGAAGATGTTAGTAGGTCAGTGAACACAGAGGACGCTCCTTGGGCCGACTGGACATCCTCAGTCAGTTCTATGTTATTAGGGATTGGAGCCTTACTGGGGAACCTGAGCCACTGAGGTTTTGATGGCCAACGGTCAGGTGCCTTTGGTTGGTGGCTGGCTTAAGTCCTGGCCAAATGGGGCTACTGAACGGGGAGATGGTGGCTTCGTGACTCCAGTCTGAAGCACCTCTTTAATGACGTAGGCGTAGGCCTCCAGCGGCCTGTTTAAGTCCCTACTGGGGAAGGTTTACCGTCTTGACCAGGGGACGAAGAGTCCCTGGCGTCCATTTGGAGAGTCCCACCAGCAAGGCCAAGAACTTGGGCTTATTCCATGTGGCACGGTGTTGTGTCAGTGCCTCCATGCCTATAATAGGAAAGAACGAGCTGGGGGGCCACCACCAGAGGAAGCCATTTGAGGTGAAGGGTCCCAATAGTGATATCCGAATAGCTTTGTGAAGCTTTGATTGTTTTACCAGCAGTGCCCTGTAGGTGGAAGGGCTTCCCTTTTGGTGATACAGAGGGATTGCCTAGAATGACAGTGACTTGGGTCCCCATGTCTAGTAGGGCCAAAAAGGACTGTGCATTTTTATTGTCCTAATGGACCACCAGAGTGGTACAGGGGTAATTGTCCCCAGGTGGTGGGACAAGCCCCTGGGAGCGGCTGATTTCCTAGGGTAGGAGCTTAAGTGGCTGCCAGTCCTGGAGGTTAGGGAAGGGGGCAGAGGGGGTAGCGGGGACGGGCTTGGGGCTAGAAGATGGCCGGCAGAAGAGGGCCGTAGCTGGGAGAATGTGAGTTTCGGGGCCTGGAGTTTAGAGAGTGGCTGTCCAGAGGTTAAGTAGCCAGGAACCCCAGGTTTTCCTAACTCCCAGTAGAGGTTTTGCCTGTGTATTCCCATAAGGGACAAAATTAAATCAGAGGTTTATTAGGAAGGGAGTGGGGAACCCTTCCCATTGAGGGACATTTGTTCGAGGGAGACCTTCCTGGAGCGGTGGTGACGGAGGGCCTTGAGTGTGACGTATGGGGGCATCTGGGCAGCAATCTCCTCTGTGTCTAGCAGCCATGTCAGTGCCCTCCAGTTGCCTGATGGATGGTTTCAGGAGTCCCCCCGAAATGTAGTAGCGCTGCCCTGTGATTAGGGGGGCGCCTTGTAAAAAGGAATTCTCTGGGCTTAGGGTCAGATGGGGCCTATTCAGGGTTGGAAATTCAGGGAGTCGGTTGGGTCACTGTGGTGATGGAAATGACAAAGCCATTGGATCATGCCAATTTTGCACAGCGGGAGGCACGGAGGACCCTCACGTGCATGAATGGTCAATGAAGGCCTTTTAAATTAGTGGTCTGTCTCATTCGACCGTATGGCCTTGATCACGGCTGCTCTGGGGAGATCATTGAATTATTATGGCAGCAGTGACATTTTGGCGTGGGTACCGCAGGCAACACACGACAGAGGCGATATGCAAAAGCACGTAGCAGCATGGCAGACCTCCAGCAAGCGGTGTTCCGTTCCCAGGTGGTGTTCCCCCCCTGGGCTGGTCAGCTAGTAAGCCAGTCGCAGCTAACGGGTATTCCTCGTGATTAACTGCACAGGCAATCATGCAATCCTGCCAACAAGGCCAATTGTTTTGTGCTGGTCTCAACCTATCAGTAGTGATCTATTGGCTAGAAATGCCTAGGGGCACTCACCTGGGCCTGAGGTGAGCCCTCACAGACATTTCCCCTTTCAGAGCCAGTGGAGTGATTGGACCCGCCCTGGTGGTTCTTATGATGGCAACAACCATCAGGGAACTTTGAAAGACAAGAAAAGAAAACCAAGGATTATTACCCACAAATCCTGAAGGATACATGGTACAGCTGGGGCCACTCAGCGAGGTTGCGGCAGAAAGGTAGTGGGCCTGGGGTTGTGTCTTTATTGGAGTCTAGGATGGGGTGCCTGGGGTTTCACAGGTTCACTCTTTGTTGGCGAATTTAAAACATACGGGTGGGAATTAAAACTCGGGAAGGGAAAAACAAGTGGTCAAATGGTGAGTTATCTAAGTCGACCAGAGATCTCCGAAACAAAGGAAACTTCTGGGGCCGGGCCGCCTGGCTCTTCCTCTAGTCCTGTAGCCTGCAGTGTGTTTATTCAAGATAGCTGTCTTTGAAGTGGGTGCCTAGGCAATCCGAAGCTTCAGGTCAGGCACTTGCATTACAGAAACAAACCAAAACAAAACAAAACCCAACTGTCCGGTGCTTACACTATATTTACATAAAGATGCCCTAATCTTATTGTACATCCTCTAGGGCAGGGATTGGTTACAAAAATGGCTGAGGGAGCAAGAGTGTCCTTCAAATGCGTAAGTCTGCCATATGGTTTTTCTTCCAGTTTTACTGAGATATAATTGACATGTAGCACTGATAAGGTTAAGATGTACAGCAGAATGGTTTGACTTACATAGATCATGGAGTGATTGCCAGTATGAGTTAGCATCAATCATCACATATAGATACAAGGAAAAAAACATGTTTTTCCTCGTGATGAGAACGCTTAGGATTTACTCTTAACAACTTGCGTGTATACTATAGAGCAGTGTTAATTATATTCATCATGTTGTATATTACATCCCCAGTACTTATTTATCTTAAAGCTGGAAGTTTTCACTTTGTGACCGTCTTCATCCAATTTCCTCTCCCCACATGCCCCACCTCTGGTAACCACAAATCGAATCTCTTTCTCTGTGAGTTATTTTGCTTTGATTCCATATACAGGTAAGATGATACAGTATTTGTCTTTCTCGGACTGATTTCACTTAGCACAATGCCCTCAAGGTCTATTCATGTTGTCACAAATGGCAGGATTTCCTCCTTCTTTATGGCTGAGTAATATTCCGTTGTATATACGTATCCCATGTCTTTGTCCGTCTACAGGTGAAAGGATAACATTTAGGTTGTTTCCATGTCTTGTCTATTGCAAATAATGCTGCTCTGAACATGGGGTGTGGGGTAGGGACAGGTATATCTCTTCAACATAGTGTTTTCACTTCCTTCTGATGTATTCCCAGAAGTGGAATTGCTGGATCATATGGTTGTTAATTTTTTTGAGGAATCTCCATACTGTTTTCCATAGTGGCTGTGCCCGTTCGTAATTTCGCCATCAGTGCATAAGGGTTCCTTTTTCTCCACGTGCATGGTGGCATTCGTTATCTCTTGTCTTTTTGATGCTAGCCATTCTAACTGGTGTGAGGTGATATCGCATGTGGTTTTGATTTGCATTGCCCTAGTGCTGTTGAACATCTCTTCACGTAGCTGTTGGTCATTCATGTATCTTCTTTGGAAAAATGTCTATTCCAGTCCCTTGCCCATTTTTTAGTTGGATTGTTTGTTTGCTATTGAGTTGTATGGGTTCTTTACATATTTTGGATATTAACCCCATATCAGATATTTGGTTTGCAAGAATTTTTTCCCATTCCATAGGTTGTCTTTTCATTTCGTTGGTCGTTTCTGTTGCTAAGCAGCTTTTTAGTTTGATGTAATCCCACTTATTTATTTTTTTAATTTTGTTTGCTTGCGCTTTAGTGTCATGTACAAAAAATTCATTGCCCATACCCATGTTAAGGAGCTTTTTACCTATGTTTACTTCCAGTAGTTTTATGGTTTCTGGGTTTACATTAAAGTCTTTAATCTATTTCCAGTAAATTTTTGTGAGTGGTGTACGATAGGGGTCTCATTTCATTCTTTTACATGTGAAGATGCAGTTTTCTCAGCCACAGTTATTGACGAGATCGTCTTTTCTCCACTGAATATTGTTGCCTCCCTTGTCAAATATGACTTGACCATATACATTTGGGTTTATTTCTGGGTTCTTGATTCTGTTTCAGTGGTTGAGATGTCTCTTTTTATGCCAGCACCGTACTATTTTGAAGACAGTAGCTTTACAACATAGCTTGAATTCAGGAAGTGTGACGCCTCCTGGTTGGTTGTTTTCCAGGATTGCTTTGAGTATTCAGGGTCCTTTTTGGGTCCATCTAAATTTTAGGATTGTTGCTTCTATTTCTGTAAAAAATGCCATTGGACTCTTGGTATGGATTGCATTAAATCTATGGATGGCTTTGGGTAGTGTGGCAATTTTAACAACATTAATTCTTCCAATCTATGAACGAGGAGTCTCTTTCCCTTTATTTATGTCATCTTTGATTTTGTTCATCAATGTCTCATAGTTTTCAGTGTAGAGATCTTTTGCCTGCTTGGCTGTATTTTTTCCTAAGTAATTTATTGTTTTTGATGCTATTGTAAGTGGGATCATTTTCTTTGCTTCATTTTCAGATAATTCTTTGTTAGTGTATAGAAACGCTATTGATTTTTGCATGTTAAATTTGAATCCTACAACTTTATGGAATTTATTGATTTGATGGTAAGTTTTTGGTGGAGTCTTTAGGAATTTTTTTAGATATAAAATCATGTCTTCTGCAAATAGAGACAATTTTACTTTTTCCTTTAAAATTCTGATGCATTTTATTTGTTTTCCTTGCCTGATTGCTCTGGCTTAACCATCCAGTACTATGTTGAATAGAAGTGGTGAGAGTGGACACTCTTGTCTTATTTCTAATTTTAGAGGAAAGCTTTCAACCTTTCCACCTTTATTATTATATTAGCTGTTGGCTTGTCAACATTATGACCATGTTATGTTATTAAGTTGAGGTAAATTCTTTCAATACCTAATGTGTTAAGAGTTTTTTTTAAAATCATGAACAGATGTTGAATTTCATCAAATGCTTTTTCTGCATCTATTGAGTTGATCATATGATTTTTATTTTTCATTCTATTAATGTGAGGTATCACACTGATTAATGTGGGTGTGTTGAAACATCCCTGCATCTCAAGATAAATCCCACTGGATCATGGTGAATGGTCTTTTTAATGTGCTGCTGAGTTGAGTTTGATAGTATTTTATTGAGAATTTTGAATCTGTATCTATCAGGTATATTGGCCTGTAATTTTCTTTATTGGTGGTGTCCTTTTCTGGCTTTTGTACCAGGGTAATGTTGGCCTCGTAAAATGAGTTTGCGAGTGTTCCCTCCTCTTTGATTTCTTTTGGAAGAGTTTGGGAAGTATTGGCGTTAATTTTTTATTTTTATTTCTTTTTTATTTTTAAAAATTTTATTGGAGTATAGTTGATTTACAATGTTGTGTTTCAGGTGTACAGCAAAGTGATTCAGTTATACATGTACAGACACGTATTTTTTTTCAAATTATTTTCCCATTTAGGTTAAGGCAGAATATTGAGTGGAGTTCCCTGTGCTATACAGTAGGTCCTTGTTGCTTATCTTTTTAAACTATAGTAGTGTACATATCTGTGACCGCCAAACTCCCAGTTTATCCGTGAGCCCCACCTTTCCCCTTTGGTAACAACAAGCTTGTGTTCTAGGTCTGTGAGTCTGTTTCTGCTTTATGCATAAGTTCATTTGTATCTTTTTTGTAGATTCCGCATATAAGCGACATCATCTGATATTTGTCTTTCTCTGTCTGACTTACTTCACTTATGAAGTAAGTATGAAGTATGATAATCCCCAGCGTCACCCATGTTGCTGCAAGTGGCATTATTTCATTCTTTTTAATGGCTGAGTAGTATTCCATCATAGATATATGTACCACATCTTCCTTATCCAGTCATCTGCTGATGTACATTTAGGTTGTTTCCATGTCTTGGCTATTGTAAATAGTGCCGCAGTGAACATTGGGGTGCATGTATCCTTTTGAAGCATGACTAACTTTACTGTTGTGTTTGGGTTCCTTATTCTTTTTTGTGTTTGTATCTATTGCAGATTTTCAGTTTGTGGTTACCATGAGGTTTTGACATAGCAGTCTATATACAAATAAGGTTGTTTTCAGTTGCCGGTCTTTGAATTTCAAATGCATTTCCAGTATCCTGCATTTGTACTCTCCTGTTCTCACGATTGCCGGTTTTGATATCACGTTTGTGTGTGGATGATTTCATACCTTTACTTTATGTTTGCCTTTACCGGTGAGCTTTCCGATTCGTAATTTTCTTGATTCTAGTTGTGGCCTTTTCTTCTCCTCCTAGAGAAGTTCCTTTAGGATTTCTTGTAAAGCTGGTTTTGTGGTGCTGAATTCTCTTAGCATTTGCTTGTCTGTAAAGCTTTTGATTTCTCTGTCGAGTATGAACGAGAGTCTTGCTGGGTAGAGTATTCTTGGCTGTAGGTTTCCCCCTTGTATCACTTTAAATGTATTGTGCCACTCCTTTCTGGCCTGCTGAAAAATTAGCAGATAACTTTATGGGGATCCCCTTGTATGTTATTTGTTGCTCTTCTCTTGTTGCTTTTAATATTTTTTCTTTGTATTTACTTTTTGTCAGTTTGATGAACATGTGTCTCAGCATGCTCCTCCTTGTGCTTATCTTGCACGGGACTCCCTGCGCTTCCTGGGCTTGAGTGTGTTTCCTTTCTCATGTTAGGGACGTTTTGGGCTATATTCTCTTCAAATATTTTCTCAGCCCTTTTGTCTCTCTATCCTCCTTCTGGGACCCCTGTAATGGAAATGTTGGTGCGTTTAGTGTTGTCCCAGAGGTCTCTGAGAGTGTCCTCATTTCTCTTCATTCTGTTTTCTTTATTCTGTTCCATGGCAGTGATTTCCACCATTCTGTCTTCAAGCTCACTTATTCGTTCTTCTGCCTCAATTATTCTGCTACTGATTTCTTCTGATGTGGTTTCCTTTTTAGTTATTGTGTTCTTCATCTCTGTTGGTTTGTTCTTTAAATCTTCTAGTTCTTTGTTAAACATCTCTTGTATCTTCTCGATCGGTGCCTCCATTCTTTTTCCGAGACCTTGCATCGTCTTTGCTGTCATTACTCTAAATTCTTTTTCAGGTAGTTCGCCTATCTCCACTTCATTTAGTTGCTATTGTGGGTTTTTATCTTGTTCCTTCATCCTCCACATATTTCTCTGCTGTCTCATTTTGTCCGACTTTCTGTATTCGTGGTCTCCTTTCTGCTGCTGCAGGATCATGGCTCCTCTTGCATCTGGTGTCTGCCCCCTCGTGGGCCATGTTGGTCCTGAGGCTTGTGCAGGCTTCCCGGTTGGGAGGGACTGGTGCCTCCCCATTGGTAGGTGGAGCTTGTCCCTCTGGTGGGCAGGGCCGTGTCAAGGGGTATGTTTTGAGGGGGCTGTGAGCTCAGGACAACTTTAGGCAGCCTGTCTGCTGATGGGCAGGGTTGTGTTCCTGTGCTGCTGGTTGCTTGGCCTGAGGCGTTCCAGCACTGGAGCCTGTAGGCTGTTGGGTGGGGCCAGGTCTTGATGCCAAAATGGTGATCTCTGTGAGAGTTCACACCAATCAATATCCTGTGGGTCCTTTGCCACCTGTGTCCTTGCCCCCCCTCCAAGTGAGCCACAGCTGACCCCCACCTCCCTAGGTGATCCTCCAAGACTCATAGGTATGTCCAGCCCAGGCTCTTATGGAGTTACTGCCTTGTGCTGGGTCCTAGTGCATATGAAACCTTGTGTGCACCCTTCTGCAGTGGCATCTCTGTTTCCCCCAGTCCTGCACCCAAGCTCAGCTGGCCTTCGAAGGCAAACGCTGTGGGAGTTCCTCCTCCCGATGCCAGACCCTCAGGCTGGGGAGCCTGACGTGGGGCTCAGGACTCTCACTCTTGTGGGAGAACATCTGTGATATAATTATTTTCCCGTTTGTGGGTCACCCATACCTGGTGGGTATGGGATTTGATTATGTCACGAAAGTGCCCCTCCTACTGTCTTGTTGTGGCTTCTTCTTTGTCTTTGAATGTAAGGTATCTTTGTTGATAGGTTCCAGTCCTTTTTGTCAATGGTTGTTCAGCAGTTAGCTGTGGTCGTGGTGTTTGCATGAGAGGAGGTGAGCTCAAGTCCTTCTGCTCTGCCGTCTTTTCCAGAATCGAGGGGCTGCTTTCAATTTGCGTGCTTGCTGCCTCTTTCCTCCGTGTGTGCTGGCAGTTCTCCCCTTGATATGGGGTATGCAGGTGCAGCAGCCCTTGTGTGCTCCCAGGATGGCGGGGGCAGGGCTTGGCACCTGCTCACAGGTCTCCTAGGGTCGGCTGCGGTCCATGCACTCCCGGGACATCAGGCGTAGGGCTTGGCGCCTGCCTGTGGGTCTCCTAGGGGCAGCTGCTCTCTGCGCTGTCCCAGGGCAGCAGGAGCAGCGCTTGGCACCTGCCCGTGGGTCTTGTGGTGGTATCCTGTGCCCACTTCTGGAGCCCACAATGGCGTTGGTGACTCGCTCCTGCCCTGGGAGCTCCTGTAGTTGGTGTCTCGTTGCCTGGGAGTGCTCACAGGGAAAGAAGCTCTTATAGTGGTCCCACCCCTCTTCTCATGTGCCCCCCAGTAATGGCACCTTGCCTCTCTGGCAGGCCCTGGCTTCTTCGGAGTACACCCTCAGTTGCCACAGTCCAGCCTCTTCAGGCTGTCTCTGCCTAGCCAACCCCAGTCCTGTCTCTGGGCCTGACCTCTGAAGCCTGAGCTTCAGCACCCAGCCCCCTCTGCAACAAGTGAGGCAGGGAGAGTGCACTGAGCTTCTGGCCCAATCTTTTTAAATGTTATTCACGAATGTAAGTGCAAGCGTTTTGAGTTAATCACTTACGTGATTTCTTATTTGAATAGTGCCCTAGTGTGATTCTTTCCTTAAACTGTTCTTAAAATAATAATACTCTTGAATGGTTATATTCGTACTAAGGGGTGATAATGGATGGTGTTTCTCAGATATTTTATACCTCAGCATTACTTCCTAGGTAAGTAGGTAACAGTAGAATATATGTTATCGCTAAGAGAAACCTAAAACTTAAAAACTACCTTTTCTAAGGGAAAATCAACAAACAAGCATGGACTGGGACCTCAAATTTCCACAAAGGAAGTATGCATATGTATAAACAAAAGCCTTTCATCCAGTGTTCTGTTAACGAAGAATGTAAACTAAGTAGAAAGACAGAGTGAGAAACCTTCAGAGCAGATAGATTGTATTTTTTTAATGTGATTATAGGACCATAAAATGAAATGTTTGTGGTCAGTATTTGTATTAGTCAGTGTTCTGCAGAGAAACAGAACCAATAGGATTGATTGATTGATTGTAAGAATTGGCTGGCGCAATTAAGGAGGCTGACAAGACCCAAGATCTGCAGTCAACAAGCTGGAGACGCAGGAGAGCCTGAGTAGAAAGAGAAGCCAGAGGAGCTGATGGGTCAGTTTAAGTCTGAAGGCAAGAAAAAAACTGATGTCCCAGATCGAAGGCAGTCAGACAGGAGGCGTTCCCTATTGCTCAAAGGAGGGTCAGCCTTTTTGTTCTTTTGAGGCCTTCAGCTTATCCACACTAAGGAGGGCAATCTGCTTTACTCAGTCTAGCAATTCAAGTTTTTTTTTTTTTTTTTTTTTCCCCTTGCGGTACGAGGGCCTGTCACTGTTGTGGCCTCTCCCGTTGCGGAGCACAGGCTCCGGATGCGCAGGCTCAGCGGCCATGGCTCACGGGCCCAGCCGCTCCGGGGCATGTGGGATCCTCCTGGACCAGGGCACGAACCCCTGTGCCCTGCATCGGCAGGCGGACTCTCAACCACTGTGCCACCAGGGAAGCCCTGAAGTTTATTTAAGGCAAGATTCTTTTTAAATTTTATTGAGTGATAATTAGCATATCACATTGTATTAGTCCAAGGTGTATAATTTCATATGTGTATATATTACAAAATGATTGCCACAATAAATTTAGTTAACATTAATTATCTCACATAGTTATAAAATTTTTTCTCTTGTGATGAGAATTTTTAAGATCTGCTCTCTTAGCAACTTTCAACAATGCGATACAGTATTGTTAACTATATAGTCACCATTGCTGTACATTACATTCCTGGCACTTATAATTGGACATTTTTACCTTTTGACCACCTTCACCCATTTCCCCCACTGCCCATCCCCACCTCTGGCAACCACCAATCTCTTCTCTGTATATGTGATTTTTTTTTTTTGGATACCATTTATAAGTACTAGCATACAGTATGTGCCTCCCTCTAACTTATTTCAGTAAGCATATCGGAACTAGACTGACCCTGCGAAAGTAGTCTACTCACTCTATAAAAGCTCACCTTGGGGCTTCCCTGGTGGCTCAGTGCTTGAGAATCTGCCTGCTAATGCAGGGGACACGGGTTCGAGCCCTGGTCTGGGAGGATCCCACAGGCCGCGGAGCAACTAGGCCCGTGAGCCACAACTAGCGTGCCTGCGTGTCTGGAGCCCGTGCTCCGCAACAAGAGAGGCCGCGATGGTGAGAGGCCCGCGCACGGCGATGAAGAGTGGCCCCCGCTTGGCACAGTTAGAGAAAGCCCTCGCACAGAAACGAAGACCCAACACAGCAAAAATAAATGAATTAATTAATAAACTCCTACCCCCAACATAAAAAGAAAGCTCACCTTAATTGTTAAATTTTAGACTCTTCTGTTAAAATCCCAGAAGGCTAATATAATGCTTTTCTCCTTCCCTCTTATTTGGTTCTTTTTCTTTCTTAGCTAGTCACTGAAATCTGCTTTAGGTTATTTCTGGTGGAAAGGTTAGCAGGTAATGCAGTTCCAAACTATGAATAGCTTTTGGAATTAATAAATCCCAAAGATGAGTGTGAGAAAGAGGAATTAATCTTCAAAAAGTAGCTTATGAAAAATATAAATTTATATAGCCTTTAGACATTTGTAATATTATAGCCCTGAGCTGGTGTTTAATTTCAAGTGTATCTGTCTTTTCATTCTAAGGAAATTGCAAACTTCCTAAGGTCAGGGACATTAGATCATGTCTATTTATTTCTATTGCAGAGCTTTCTCTACTTGGGGTGTAATAATAATAATGGTGCAAAGAGTAGTAGATCTTAATTTTAATGCTTTTATTTTAAATTATTTTAGTGTAGTAGTAAAGTAATAGATATCACTTAAAATTACTTCAAGAGTATAGACCTTTAGTCTATTGAATCCAGATCCATTAAATACTGGTACTGGTATTCTGTAGTGTATTATGAAAAATATGATAGCTCACAAAGCTGAATATGTTTTTATTTAAGGATACGAAGGAAAGAATGCAAATATGCAATGTATAGTAGATTTGAGGGTTTTTTTAAATTTTATAGTCTTTTTTTTTTTTTTTTGGCCACACCACACGGCACGTGTGGGATCTCACTTCCCTGACCAGTGATCGAACCCGCATCCCCTGCAGTGGAAGCGTAGAGTCTTAACCACTGGACCACCAGGGAAGTCCGTTGAGTGATTTTTAGAAGTTAGTTACTTTCCCCACATGCTAGAAAGAAGGTCCGATTGGGGAAGAGGGGTGTGAAATCAGCAAGATGGTGGAATCAGAGGTTCCCGGCTTTAGTGTTCCTCAAGGAAATACAAACTAGCAACTCTCCACAGACAAGAAGGCCTCTGTGGGGAAAAAGAAAAAAAAAAAATCCCAGGAGCCAGAAGTGAGGCCGAAGGACCCCCCTGTGGACCACAAGGCAGCTTCACTTTGACCACGTAGCCCTTCCTGCAGGCCAGCACGCAGCCGCACCAAGAGGTTTCTCCAGTGGAGCAAAGAGACCCCAGCGTGAGCATCCGGGTTCCATCCTGGGGAGCTTCCCATGAGGTCCACATCCATCCTTCTCGAGGAACACTGGGAGAAAAGGGAGAGCTCAACCACCTGGTATCAGCTTGAAATAAAGGGGGCGGGGGCAGGGCTTCCGGCTTCCAGCATGGAGATTGTGATGGACTGTGTACCTGACGGCAGTGGTGCCCAATCAGAGAGCACAGCCAGCAGTTCCTTCCACCTGTGGTGTGGAGCCAGTAATCTCATCTGGCCAGGGAGCACGGGGGCAGCTCTAGCCAGATCGGGTCCCCAGCCAGCAGTCAGGCCCAGCCATGGAACTCGTCCTCTATCCCTGCTTAGGCAGGGTCGCAAGCCAGCAGCCCCATCCAACTGCAGAGCGCAGCCTCTAGGCTTGCTCAGCCAGGAACCCAAACAGTGACTCTGCAAAATCTTGGAACCCCGTGCACAGACTCGCCTGGCTTAGGAGCCCAGCATACAGCCCCCTGGATGGCTGAGCAGATTTCCCATTATGTAAACTAGTGAACTATAAGAGTAGCTATTTCATTATCTTTCAGTTCTTCCATGTGCTATCAGTTTCTTCCTCACAATGCAAAGATTTGTTGGGTATGCTATAAATATTACAAATGGTGCTATAAATATTTTCCTTACTCAAAGGCCTGGTTTTTATCATACATACTGAAGATTCTTTAGTTGCTCTAATGATACATTGAAAAGAGAACAACATCCTTATCCTCTGCTTAAATGGTAAGAGGTCAGGAGAGCATGACATGGGTATCGCTGGCCATGATATCCAATTCTACTGGGTTTGTGATTTTTGCATCCTTCCAGAGTTGAATCTAATATATCCCTGCTCCTGCCACACAACTGACACAGCTGTGGTGGCTGTAACAGGCGAGATGGAAGAGCAGGGTACAACTGGTTGCAGAAAATGCAACTCCGTCTTTATGTTTCCTTTCCTAGAGGCCCTGGTGCTGGGAATGTTCTTCCTCTACTTTCAGTGGTTGGGGTCCGAGGTTTCAAGGTGAATATTTCATTGTCCATGGTACTGCTGAGTGTCAGTGTGGAAATAATACACACAACTAGAAGACTTTGACCTCACACTTGACCTTAGATAATACAGTTACCTGGAGTTTTCTCAGTTATAAAATGGAGATAATAAGTCTTTGGGGTTTCTCTGTGTTATAAACCTCAAAACAAACAAAAAGCCCCCCAAAGATTGTGGATGGGCATTTTGAAAACTTTAAGTAGCTACACTAACACAGTTATACATCAGGCTCTCCCTAATTTCTTCTTCTTCGAAAAACTATGGATTTTGAAGTCTCCCTGGTGTTAAGAAGTCTAACTTCTGTTTGCGTCTGTTTATACCTGTATGACAACTAATACCAATGTGGGTAATTGCTGCAGTGAAGGAACCCATATAATTTCTCCAAGGAAACTTTTATTTTCACCGATAAGCGATAGGAGGCCTTATTAGTGACTCTTATTTTGCAAGTGCACATTTTCATCTTAAGCAAAAGCTAGGATTGAGTGAGGTTTAGTTGAAGGCTATCACCCTGGGTAAACACCATCAAAAAGTGTTGTTTTTTTTTTTCTTCTTGGCTTCTTTCCTGGGTACCTTTTTAGGACCCTTCTTCCTTACTCCCTCCTCTTTCCCAAATGTATGCTGAGTATCTGTTCTGTGATGTTGGCGGTATTAGGCACTTATATAAAGTAATCCTTTAATTTTCAGCAAAGTCTGAGTTTGCTAATATAGCCTCCATTGTATAGATGAGGAGACATGCTTCTTGAAGTACAAGGTCACATAACCAAAATATGGAAAAGAAGATATTCTAGTGTGTGTCTTCTGACTATAAATGGGTTGCTATTTCTATGACTTGTACATATTCTTGAATGCACTTTTAGAATTGAGGAAACTGTAGATAATTGATTCTACTTTGGGTTAAATGGGAGACTGAAATCTCCTTTCTTACCTGTCGTGCACATCACAGCTCTTCTACTGAACTACTGCCCATGGAGTCATTTCACACTACAGTTTGATGTACCTGATTTATTTATTTCAGAGATAAACTCATTCATTCATGCAGTTGAGTATTTGAGGGCCTGTTATTTAAGAGGGGGTGATTTGTGTTAGAATCCAATGGGGTAAAGTAGATAATGAGCACATTGACTGGGACATATAGTATTAACCTTACATACAAAGGAAATGACACGTAGCCCTTGTTGTGGGTGTGACTGCAGTGGAAACTCTGAGAAAGGCATGTATTATAATACAAGAAACTCTGATAAATTGTATTTGATCAGTAAAAAGAAGGAAAACGAATGAGACCTTTTGAAGAGGAAGAGACCACTTCTGGTAGGGATTGTTTCACATTATGGGAACAGAAGATGAGGGTAGAACGGGTTTTCATTGTTAAAATGTGAGGGAAAAATTGTAGACTCTTAATCAATCCTATCATTTAGAAAAGCGTCTCCTCTATTAATTCATTCAGCAAATAGTTATTGAGCATCTACTTTGTGCTCTGCATTTTCTATGTAGTGAGAACTTAGAGGCTAATTTAAAATGTCTCTGTTTTCACAGAGGGTTAAGCCTAGAGAAGAGAGGAAATACAGACATAAACATAGATATACATACCACATCTCGTAGAGATACATTTAAAGATAAAGCAGGGGAAGGTGGTAGAGAGTGATAGACGGTGATAATTGGGGTGTGGTAGTCTGAGAAGGACTCTCCAGAGTTGCGACATTTGAGCGATACCTGAATAAAGCGAACCGTATGAACATCTAGGAAAAGAACATTGCAGACAGAAGGAAGAGCAGATTCAAAAAGCTCTGAAATGGGGTATTTCTCATTCTCAATGGAGACTTTAGATTTTCTTCCAAGTGTAATGGGGAGCCTTCTGAGCATTGTAATTGGGGAGGAATGGGACCTGACGTTGATGTTTAAAAGGTGACTCTGGTTTACTGTGTGGAAAATATTGTAGAGTGTGAAAAGAATTGCAGTCGGAAAGCAAGGTAAGAGGCCCTTGCTATTGTGTGGCAAGATATGGTGGCTCAGAGAAGAGCAGTAAGGGTAGAGATGGTGAGAAGCGCTCCCTTTGGGAATATATCGTGAAGTTATATCCAACTTCAGCATGGAATTAGAGAAGTCAAGGCTAGCCTGAGCAATTGGCCGAGCGGTGATGCCATTTACCAAAATGGGGAATATGGCAAGAAGAGCAAATTTAGAAGTAGGAATTTATGTGTTCTTGTGATAATGCCTTTTCTTTCTTTCTTTCATTGAAGTGTAGTTGATGTACAATGTTGTGTTAGTTTTAGGTGTACAGCAAAGTGACTCAGTTATACATACATATATTCTTTTTCAGATTCTTTTCCATTATAGGTTACTACAAGATATTGAATATAGTTGCCTGTGCTATACCGTAGGTCCTTGTTGTTTATGTATTTTTTACTTTTAGTAGTGTATATCTGTTCATCCCTAACTCCTAATTAATCCCTACCCCCACCTATCCCCTTTGGTAGCCATAAATTTGCTTTCTATGCCTGTCAGTCTACTTCGTTTTGTAAATAAGTTAATTTGTGTCATATTTTAGATTTCACATGTAAGTGGTAAAAAGATGTGGAATGAATACACACACACACACACACACACACACACACACACACACACAATGGAATATTACTCTGCCGTAAAAAAGAATGAAATAATGCCATTTTCAGCAACATGGATGGAAGTAGAGATTATCATACTAAGTGATGTAACTCAAACAGAAAGAGAAATATATGATATTGCTTATATGTGGAAGATAATGCTTTATTTTAAATTCCTATTATACATGCTAGTAGAGGAGTCATATGGGAAACTGATTATACAGATCTGGAGTTCACCACTGAAGATAAAAATTGGGGGGGGGGTCACAGCTAGAGGGGTGGGATAGGGAGGGTGGGAGGGAGATGCAAGAGGGAGGGGATATGGGAATATATGTATACATATAGCTGATTCACTTTTTTTTACATGTTTATTGGAGTATAATTACTGTACAATGGTGTGTTAGTTTCTCCTTTATAACAAGGTGAATCAGTTATGCATATACATATATCCACCTATCTCTTGCCTCTTGCGTCTCCCTCCCTCCCACCCTCCCTATCTCACCCCTCTAGGTGGTCACAAAGCACCAAGCTGATCTCCCTGTGCTATGCAGCTGCTTCCCATTACCTAGCTGTCTTACATGTCGTAGTGTATATATGTCCATGCCACTCTCTCACTTTCTCATAACTTGCCCTTCCCCCTCCCCATATCCTCGAGTCCATTCTCTAGTAGGTCTGTGTCTTTATTCCCGTCTTACACCTAGGTTCTTGATGAAATTTTTTTTTCTTAGATTCCATATATATGTGTTAGCATACGGTATTTGTCTTTCTCTTTCTGACTTACTTCACTCTGTATGACCGACTCTAGGTCCATCCACCTCACTACAGATAACTCAGTTTCGTTTCTTTTTATGGCTGATTAATATTCCATTGTATATATATATGTGCCACATCTTTTTTATTACTATTCTAAATTAGTTTTAATAAATCTGAATGCTTCTTTTTTTTACATCTTTATTGGAGTATAATTGCTTTATAATGGTGTGTTGGTTTCTGCTTTATAACAATGTGAATCAGTTATACATATACATATATTCCCATATCTCTTCTCTCTTGCGTCTCCCTCCCTGCCACCCTCCCTATCCCACCCCTCCAGGCAGTCACAAAGAACCGAGCTGATCTCCCTGTGCTATGCGGCTGCGTCCCACTAGCTATCTACCTTAGGTTTTGTAGTGTATATATGTCCATGCCTCTCTCTCGCTTTGTCACAGCTTACCCTTCCCACTCTCCATATCCTCAAGTCCATTCTTTAGTAGGTCTGTGTCTTTATTCCTGTCTTACCCCAAGGATCTTCATGACATTTTTTTCCTTAAATTCCATATATATGTGTTAGCATACGGTATTTGTCTTTCTCTTTCTGACTTACTTCACTCTGTATGACAAACTCTAGGTCCATTCACCTCATTACAAATAGCTCAATTTCGTTTCTTTTTATGGGTAATATACCATTGTATATATGTGCCTCATCTTTTTTATCCATTCATCCGATGATGGACACTTAGATTGTTTCCATCTCCTGGCTATTGTAAATAGAGCTGCAGTGAACATTTTGGTACATGACTCTTTTTGAATTATGGTTTTCTCAGGGTATATGCCCAGGAGTGGGATTGCTGGGTCATATGGTAGTTCTATTTGTAGTTTCTTAAGGAAGCTCCATACTGTTCTCCATAGTGGCTGTACCAATTCACATTCCCGCCAGCAGTGCAAGAGTGTTCCCTTTTCTCCCATTCTGACCGGTGTGAGATGATATCTCATTGTAATTTTGATTTGCATTTCTCTAATAATTAATGATATTGAACATTCTTTCATGTGTTTCTTGGCAATCTGTATATCTTCTTTGGAGAAATGTCTGTTTAGGTCTTCTTCCCATTTTTGGATTGGATTGTTTGTTTTTTTGATATTGAGCTGCATGAGCTGCTTATAAATTTTGGAGGTTAATCCTTTGTCAGTTGCTTCATTTGCAAATATTTTCTCCCATTCTGAGGGTTGTCTTTTGGTCTTGTTTATGGTTTCCTTTGCTGTGCAAAAGCTTTGAAGTTTCGTTAGGTCCCATTTGTTTGTTTTTGTTTTTATTTCCATTTCTCTAGGAGGTGGGTCCAAAAGGATCTCGTTGTGATGTATGTCATAGAGTGTTCTGCCTCTGTTTTCCTCTAAGAGTTTGATAGTTTCTGGCCTTACATTTAGGTCTTTAATCCATCTTGAATTTATTTTTGTGTATGGTGTCAGGGAGTGTTCTAATCTCATACTTTTACATATACCTGTCGCGTTTTCCCAGCACCACTTATTGAAGAGGCTGTCCTTTCTCCACTGTACATTCCTGCCTCCTTTATCAAAGATAAGGTGACCATATGTGTGTGGGTTTATCTCTGGGCTTTCTATCGTGTTCCATTGGTCTATATTTCTGTTTTTGTGGCAGTACCGTACTGTCTTGATTACTGTAGCTTCGTTGTATACTCCGAAGTCAGGGCGCCTGATTCCTCCAGGTCCGTTTTTCGTTCTGAAGATTGCTTTGGCTATTTGGGGTCTTTTTTGTTTCCATACAAATTGTGAAATTTTTTGTTCTAGTTCTGTGAAAAATGCCAGTGGTAGTTTGATAGGGATTGCATTGAATCTGTGGATTGCTTTGGGTGGTAGAGTCATTTTCACAATGTTGATTCTTCCAATCCAAGAACGTGCTATATCTCTGCATCTGTTTGTATCATCTTTAATTTCTTTCTTTAGTGTCTTATAATTTTCTGCATACAGGTCTTTTGTCTGCTTAGGTAGATTTATTCCTAGATATTTTATTCTTTTTGTTGCAGTGGTAAATGGGAGTGTTTTCTTGATTTCACTTTCAGATTTTTCATCATTAGTGTATAGGAATGCCAGAGATTTCTGTGCATTAATTTTGTATCCTGCTGCTTTACCAAATTCATTGATTAGCTCTAGTAGTTTTCTGGTAACATCTTTAGGATTCTCTATGTATAGTATCATGTCATCTGCAAACAGGGACAGCTTTACTTCTTCTTTTGTGATTAGGATTCCTTTTATTTCCTTTTCTTCTCTGATTGCTGTGGCTAAAACTTCCAAAACTATGTTGAATAAGAGTGTTGAGAGTGGGCAACCTTGTCTTGTTCCTGATCTTAGTGGAAATGCTTTCAGTTTTTCAGTATTGAGGATGATGTTGGCTGTGGGTTTGTTATACATGGCCTTTATTATGTTGAGGAAAGTTCCCTCTGTGCATAGTTTCTGCAGGGTTTTTTTTTTTTTTTTTTTTTTTTGCGGTACACGGGCCTCTCACTGTTGTGGCCTCTCCCGTTGCGGAACACAACGCGCAGGCTCAGCGGCCATGGCTCACGGGGCCAGCTGCTCCGCGGCATGTGGGGTCTTCCCGGACCGGGGCACGAACCCGCGTCCCCTGCATCGGCAGGCGGACTCTCAACCACTGCGCCACCAGGGAAGCCCTCTGCAGGGTTTTTTATCATAAATGGGTGTTGAATTTTGTCAAAAGCTTTCTCTGCATCTATTGAGGTGATCATATGGTTTTTCTCCTTCAGTTTGTTAATATGGTGTATTATGTTGATTGATTTGCATATATAGAAGAATCCTTGCATTCCTGGAATAAACCCCACTTGATCATGGTGTATGATCCTTTTCATGTGCTGTTGGATTCTGTTTGCTAGTATTTTGTTGAGGATTTTTGCATGTATGTTCATCAGTGATATTGGCCTGTAGTTTTCTTTCTTTGTGACATCCTTGTCTGGTTTTGGTGTCAGGGTGACGGTGGCCTCGTAGAAGGAGTCTGGGAGTGTTCCTCCCTCTGCTATATTTGGAAGAGTTTGAGAAGGATAGGTGTTAGCTCTTCTCTAAATGTTTGATAGAATTCACCTGTGAAGCCATCTGTTCCTGGGCTTTTGTTTCCTGGGAGATTTTTAATCACAGTTTCACTTTTAGTGCTTGTGATTGTGATTGGTTTGTTCATATTTTCTATTTCTTCCTGATTCAGTCTTGGCAGGTTGTGCATTTCTAAGAATTTGTCCATTTCTTCCACGTTATCCAGTATATTGGCATAGAGTTGCTTGCAGTAATCTCTCATGATTTTTTGTATTTCTGCAGTGTCAGTTGTTACTTCTCCTTTTTCATTTCTAATTCTGTTGATTTGAGTCTTCTCCCCTTTTTTCTTGATGAGTCTGGCTAATGGTTTATCAATTTTGTTAATCTTCTCAAAGAACCAGCTTTTAGTTTTATTGATCTTTGCTATCGTTTCCTTCATTTCTTTTTCATTTATTTCTGATCTGATCTTTATGATTCTTTCCTTCTGCTAAGTTTGAGGTTTTTTTGTTCTTTTTTCTCTAATTGCTTTAGGTGCAAGGTTAGGTTGTTTGTTCAAGATGTTTCCTGTTTCTTAAGGTAGGATTGCATTGCTGTAAACTTCTCTCTTAGAACTGCTTTTGCTGCAACCCACAGGTTTTGGGTCGTCGTGTCTCCATTGTCATTTGTTTCTGGGTATTTTTTGATGTCCTCTTTGATTTCTTCAGTGATCACTTCGTTACTAAGTAGTGTATTGTTTTGCCTCCATGTGTTTGTAGATTTTTACAGATACTTTCCTGTAATAGATAGCTAGTCTCATAGCGTTGTGGTTGGAAAAGATACTTGATACAATTTCAATTTTCTTAAATTTACCAAGGCCCTGATTTGTGACCCAAGATATGATCTATCCTGGAGAATGTTCCATGAGCACTTGAGAAAAATATGTATTCTGTTGTTTTTGGATGGAATGTCCTATTAATATCAATTAAGTCCATCTTGTTTAATGTATCATTTAAAGCTTGTATTTCCTTATTTATTTTCATTCTGGATGATCTGCCCATTGGTGAAAGTGGGGTGTTAAAGTCCCCTACTATGAATGTGTTACTATCAATTTCCCCTTTTATGACTGTTAGTATTTGCCTAATGTATTGAGGTGCTCCTACGTTGGGTGCATAAATATTTAGAATTGTTATATCTTCTTCTTGGATCAGTCCCTTGATCATTATATAGTGTCCTTCTTTGTCTCTTCTAATAGTCTTTATTTTAAAGTCTATTTTGTCTGATGTGAGAATTGCTACTCCAGCTTTCTTTTGGTTTCCATTTGCATAATATCTTTTTCCATCCCCTTACTTTCAGTCTGTATGTGTCTCTAGGTCTGAAGTGGGGCGCTTGTAGACAGCATATATATGGGTCTTGTTTTTGTATCCATTCAGCCAGTCTGAGTCTTTTGGTGGGAGCATTTAATCCATTTACATTTAAGGTAATTCTCGATATGTATGTTCCTATTCCCATTTTCTTAATTGTTTTGGGTTTGTTATTGTAGGTGTTTTCCTTGTCTTGTGTTTCTTGCCTAGAGAAGTTCCCTTCGCATTTGTTGTAAAGCTAGTTTGGTGGTGGTGAAATCTCTCAGCTTTTGCTTGTCTGTAAAGGTTTTAATTTCTCCATCATATCTGAATGTGATCCTTGCTGGGTAGAGTAATCTTGGTTGTAGGTTTTTCTCCTTCATCACTTTAAATATGTCCTACCAGTAACTTCTGCTTACAGCGTTTCTGCTGAAAGATCCACTGTTGACCTTATGGGGATTCCCTTTTGTGTTATTTGTTGTTTTTCCCTTGCTGCTTTTAATATGTTTTCTTTGTAATTTATTTTTGACAGTTTTATTAATATGTGTCTTGGTGTGTTTCTCCTTGGATTTATCCTGTATGGGACTCTCTGTGCTTCCTGGACTTAACTATTTCTGTTCCCATATTAGAGAATTTTTCAACTATAATCTCTTCTAATATTTTCTCAGTCCCTTTCGTTTTCTCTTCTTCCGGAACCCCTATAATTCGAATGTTGGTGCGTTTAATGTTGTCCCAGAGGTCTCTGAGACTGTCCTCAGTTCTTTTCATTCATTTTTCTTTCTTCTGCTCTGCAGTAGTTATTTCCACTATTTTATCTTCCAGGTCACTTATCCGTTCTTCTGCCTCAGTTTTTCTGCTATTGATCCCTTCTAGAGTATTTTTAAGTTCATTTATTGTGTTGTTCATCGTTGCTTGTTTCATCTTTACTTCTTCTAGGTCCTTGTTAAATGTTTCTTGTATTTTCTCTATTTCCAAGATTTTGGATCATCTTTACGATCATTATTCTGAATTCTTTTTCAGGTAGACTGCCTGTTTCCTCTTCATTTGTTAGGTCTGGTGGGTTTTTATCTTGCTCCTTCATCTGCTGTGTGTTTTGCTGTCTTCTCATTTTGCTTATCTTACTGTGTTTGTGGTCTCCTTTTTGCAGCCTGCAGGTTCGTAGTTCCCACTGTTTTTGGTGTCTGTCCCCAGTGGCTAAAGTTGGTTCAGTGGGTTGTGTAGGCTTCCTGGTGGAGGGGACTAGTGCCTGTGTTCTGGTGGATGAGGCTGGATCTTTCTGGTGGGCAGGTCCACATCTGGTGGTGTGTTTTGGGGAGTCTGTGGACTTATTATGATTTTAGGCAGCCTCTCTGCTAATGGGTGGGGTTGTGTTCCTGTCTTGCTAGTTGTTTGGCATAGGGTGTCCAGCACTGTAGCTTGCTGGTTGTTGAGGGACGGTGGGTGCTGGTGTTGAGATGGAGATCTCTGGGAGATTTTTGCCATTTGATATTATGTGGAGCTGGGAGGTCTCTCGTGGACCAGTGTCCTGAAGTTGGCTCTCCCACCTCAGAGGCACAGCACTGACACCTGGCTGCAACACCAAGAGCCTTTCATCCACACGGCTCAGAATAAAAGGGAGAAAAAGAAGGAAGAAAGAAAGAAAGAGAGAGAGAGGGAGGGAGGGAAGGAGGGAGGGAGGAAGGAAAAAGAAAGAAAGGAAGAAAGGAAGGAGCAAGCAAGAAAGAAAGAGGATAAAGTAAAATAAAATAAGGTAAAATAAAGTTATTAAAATAAAAAATAATTATTAAGAAAATTATTTTTTAAAAAGAGAAAAAAAACCAAACGGACGGATAGAACCCTAGGACAAATGGTGAAAGCAAAGCTATGCACACAAAATCTCCCACAGAAGCATACACAAACACAGTCAGAAAAAGAGGAGAAGGGGAAAAAATAATAAATCTTGCTCTCAAAGTCCACCTCCTCAATTTGGGATGATTCGTTGTCTATTCAGGTATTCTACAGATGCAGGATATATCGAGTTGATTGTGGAGATTTAATCAGCTGCTCCTGAGGCTGCTGGGAGAGCTTTCCCTTTCTCTTCTTTGTTCGCGCAGCTCCCGGGGTTCAGCTTCGGATTTGGCCCCGCCTCTGCGTGTAGGTCGCCTGAGGGCGTCTGTTCTTTGCTCAGGGAGGACGGGGTTAAAGGAGCAGCTGATTCGGGGGCTCTGGCTCACTCAGGCGGGGGGCAGGGAGGGGTACGGAGTGCGGGGCGAGCCTGCGGCGGCAGAGGCCGGCGTGACGTTGCACCAGCCTGAGGCGCGCCGTGCGTTCTCCCGGGTAAGTTGTCCCTGGATCCCGGGACCCTGGCAGTGGCGGGCTGCACAGGCTCCCGGGAGGGGAGGTGTGGATAGTGACCTGTGCTCACACACAGGCTTCTTGGTGGTGGCAGCAGCAGCCTTAGCGTCTCATGCCCGTCTCTGGGTCCTGCGCTGTTAGCCGCGGCTTGCGCCCGTCTCTGGAGCTCCTTTAAGCAGCGCTCTTAATCCCCTCTCCTAGCGCACCAGGAAACAAAGAGGGAAGGAAAAGTCTCTTGCCTCTTCGGCAGCTCCAGACTTCTCCCGGACTCCCTCCCTGCTAGCCGTGGTGCACTAACCCCTTCAGGCTGTGTTCACAAATATTTAATTTGGCAAAGTGCTGGGATCCAGTGCACAAAGGAAAGGCTTTGCCTCAGTAGAAGAAAGAGTTCATCCTTTATCTCCGTGGGGATAGAGAATATGGGTACAGATGTCACTGGCCTGGTAGATGTGGTGATGGGAGAAAAAGACGGTTCTCTTCTAAATTTTTTTATTTTATCCGTGATGTACAAAGCAATGCTTTGAGAAGGAGAAATGGAAACAGGGTGTTGGACAATCGATGACAGAAATAAGATGATCATTGGAAAATGGGAAAATATATTGATGAGGGAAATGGGGCAGAACTTTCAGCTAGCGTTGAAGGCTCTTGTAGGATTCATGCCATATGTAAGCAGTCAGTGTGGTATGTGTTTTTCTCTAGCCATATTTAACTGTTTGGGTGCAAGTACAAGAATGGCAGAGATTAAGATTTAACCAGGACTGGGGTTTTCTCAGAAGAATATAAGAGCGAGAGAGAGAGGCAAAGGAGTTAAAAGTAGACTCAAAGAAAGGATAGGAGAGGACGGTGGAGTCTAAGCTGGGAAAGTAAGGAGCTGAAAGCAAGGCACGATGAATGCTGAAAGAGTGGTCAGGGTCACTGGATTGGAAACGTGTTGGAATTGAAGGATTGGAGGTTTGGGAATATGAAAAGGGGTGATCAAGTAGGTAAAAAGCAGGGATCGGAAGGTGGAATAACTAACTGAAATTGAGATGTGAAGTTGGTGTAATTATTGCCCAGAACAAAGTCTAGAGTCTGACTGTAGGGACTGGTGTCTCTAGTGAGATGAGGACCAGACGAATGGAGCTAGTGCCAGGATTTGAATGGATCGTCTTTGTGAATATTTAAATCAAGAACGTGGATGAGAGTAGTCACAGGGAGCAAGTCAGGGATTCAGACACTAAGTAACCTCAGTGAAAGTGCGGAAGTGAGTGAAAAGGGAGTAGTTGATTGCAGTGAGGATGTTGGTGAATACTACAACCTGATGGCTGTGTTCCTTTCTCACGAGGGTGAAGTATATACACATACTTCCATTTACAGATAAATTCCTTCATTACTGGAAACAGAAGTGTGCTGCAAATCTGTGCTGCAAATCTTTCTAGCTACAACTTTCCTGTCCCAGACAATTTTACCTGTTCTTTTGGAAATGTAAAGAAGTTGCTTGATTTCTTATTTTACATTTATGAGTGCGTTTTAAGTCGCTATTCATGGAATGCAAAGATTAATCTTACTTGAATAGATATGTGTGGAGATTTGATGGTGCTGTGTAGTTTTGCTCGTGCAGACCTATTCTGCACACTAGATTTGCCAAGAACTTGAAGCTCCCTGCTATTCTGCACCTGTGTTATATGATATGGCAAGACTCTTTCACAGTGAATTTTTATGAATATGGTAAAAAATTTTAAGTATGTTCAGTTGGGAAGCATGACAAAAGAGCATAAGTAAAGTTTCACCTATAATTTTGGTAAATAGTTTTCAATCTGTTTTGGGGGCTTGATGCGATGCTAATAAGGGGGATAACCATTTCATTATTAAATGGGGCTACACATTATTTTGGCTACCGATTTCAAGTTTTGCTTAAGAAAGTAAATGTCATAATTAATTCATTATAATTTTAATACAAGTAGAACTCTCTGACTCCTTTTTCTCAGCACAGTTATTTTGAAATGTATCCCATTTTGTAGCTGACCTAACTAGATCATACTTTTAAAAAGTAATTCTTTTTTTAATGGTCTTATTTTTACAAATAATTGATACAACAATGTAGTATTCACATGATAAAATGTGAGAAGAGTATATGTGAATATTGATTTCATAACTGATAAAATGTATGTAATATTGATGAACCCAAGCAGAAGGTCACTGAGAAATATTTATAAGGATTAGGTGTTAAATGAAGAGATGTAGAATCAAAGTTGTACATACATGGTGGGAAGGACACTCACCATGAATTCTGATTGGTATTAAAATGAGAGAGAGAAATAGCCAAGTAAGTAGTAAATAGAAAACTGTCTAAACATCTTCCCGTGCATCATCTCCATTTTGGCTGATTTTTATTACTTTGTGTATAGGAGTCTTAACAGAATCATATTTCCATCCCTTCCTGAGGACCAGCCTCTCAAGGATGTCTGGTATCCTGTAGCCCTTGCTTAGAATGAAACCTTTAAATGCTATTTGTTCCATAAAGATCTTCAAGAGTGTCGTGTTCAGGAAGCTCCTTTCTAAAACTCCCATCTTCAAGTAAGACGTTGGGGTCAATTGAAGGTTCGTCATTTACTAGCTTTTTCCACAACTTGGGCTTCAGGTACAATGCACCATACCTCATCTCCACCGAGTTGGGTTTTTAAGGATTCTGTGGTTTCTGGGGTTTCCTCTCCCAGTTTCCTTCCTCTCCGGGTAATTTTTATCTTCTCCATTTTCTCTATCCCGATGCTGTACTTTACCTTTGAAGGGACCTGGGTTACTTTCCTCATGTAGACTGTATCCTGGGCTGGTGGCCACTCACAGCCAACCTCACACAGTTTCGTGATGAGCTCTTCATCAATGCCCAAGTTTCCAAAAGCAGCAGCCCATTTGAAGGATTTACGAATTGCTTTCGGTACTGCTCTGTGAACAGGAGGATCAGTGAGTGAATCCTTTCTGCTTGACTTCTTGTCTTCGTGATGCAAAGTGGCTGGATGTGACACAGGAGCCTTCTTTGGAGGTTCCAGGTAGACCTTGCCAGGACGTTTTTTACGAAGCTTTGTGGGGGACTTCGTTCTTTTCCTGGGGCCCTGACAATAAGCCCATGTGTCCTCCAGCTTCCCGTCAGGATCGAGCACTTCCAGCACCTTTAATAAGAGGTCTGCAGGTAGATTTTCCTCCAGATTCGGGTAGAGAGCCAAGGGGTGCTTGGTTAGCTGGGGTTCGATGTTCTCCACGAATGCCTTCTGTGCTAGCTGGGCTGGCGAGAGCGTGGAAAACGGGTTTGCTTCCTCGGGCAGCTTTTTCTGACCCTTTTTGGGGGCATGCTGGGGAACTCTGTGAACAATCCAGGGGAGGAAGCCCTCCTTAGGGCTGCGAGTGATCAGATCTTCACAAGGTGGGCAACCCTTCCGGAAGTCGTCCAGCAGCTCTTTCACAAATATCCACCGCCGGCTGTCCAGGGAGGTGGGGAACTTCGGGAGCACGTTCTTGTGCTTTGCAAAACACTTGGAGAGTAACTTGTCTTTGTACCAGGGCTTGCAGGTCACGTCCAGGGGCATCGGTTCCAGTGGCCCCGGTTCTAGCAGCCACTTCTTGTCCGCTATGGTTCCCCTGGCCTCTGGGGGGGACCACCGCTTCAATAGTTTGCTGTTCCGGCCTCTCCGGTTGCTAGGAGACCGTGTAGCCAGCTGCAGCCAGGTTCTTCCCGGAGGTGGGTCAACGCAGGCGCCCTGTGAAGCCTGCATTTCTCCCAGGATGGGCGGTGGGTGAAAGCACATTCCTTTCTGTTGTAGATACTGTTCTGTTGTATGGACATAGTGCCATTTATTTATCCATTCACCTTTTGATGGACATTTGGGTTGTTTACAGTTTGAGGCTATTAAGAATAGAGCTGCCACAAATATTTGTGTTCCTGGTTTTGTATGTCCATGTACATATTTTCATTTCACTTGGGTAAACTTTAGCTATGAGTGGCATGGTGGGAGCAGATGATGTTTTATGTTTTAGACCACCACCAAACTTTTCCAAAGTGGTTGTACTAATTAATATTCCTTCTAGTTGTATATGAGAATGGCGCTCTGTCTACATACTCCCTAACACTCGGTAAGGTTAGTCATTTTCGTTGTGGCTGCTCTAATAGGTGTGTAGTGGCATCTCATTGTGGTTTTAATTTGCATTTCCCTAAGGACCACTGGTGTTGAACATCTGTTCCTGTGCTTATTTGCCATTCATATCGATCCTTTGGTGAAGAATCTGTTCAAACTTTTGCACTTCTTAAAATTGTTCTGCTTGACATCTCTTGTTTTGAGGATTCTTTGTGTATTCTGGATGCAATATGATTTGTAAATCTTTTTCTCCATCTGTGGTTTGTCTTTCCATTGTCTTCACACCGTCTTTCTAAGGGCAGTGTTTACATTTGATGAAGCCCAGTATATCAGTGTGTTCTTTTATGGATTGTCATTTTGTGTTGTATATAAGAAAACTGCCTATTCATAGGTCATGAAGACTTTTTTCATTCTGCTAAAATTTGTATAATCTTAGCTTTTCCATTGAGATCTGTCATCTGTTTCAATTTAACTTTTTAGGTGATGAATGATATGGATCAAAGTTATTATTTTTAGTTTTATTTTTTGCCTGTGGATATCCAGTAGTTCCAGAATTTTATGGGAAAGAGGAGCTTTTCTCCACTGAATTACTTTTGTCGCTTTGTGAGTGTAAGTTGTCCCTATTTTTGTGGGTCCATTTCTAGACACGCGTTTCAGTTTCATTGAATCTTCTGTCTTTACACCAGTTCTGCTCTGTGTTGATTATATTTTACAGTAAGTTTAAAATTAGGCTGTATTCGTCCTCCAACTTCTTTATTCTTTTACAAAGTTGTCTTGACTCTTGTAGGTCTTTTGAATTTCTATAGGAATTTTAGAATCAATGTCTTAAAAAAAACCTGTGGGGATTTTGATTAGGATTTTATGGCATCTACAAATAAGTTTTGAGATAATTGACAGCTTAACAATATTGAGTTTCCTGACCCATGACAAAGGTACATCTCTTCATTTATGTATGTATTCTTTCATTTATCTGAGCAATATTTTTTAGTTGTCAGTGTATAGCTCTTTCACATCTTTTTTCTGTTCAGCCTCTCTGAACTTTCATCTCTTTTTGCCTTTAATTTCTACTATGGAAAGATATAAAGTTTGTTCTTGCTGAACTATCAAGAAAGCTCTTATTACTTAAATAATTAAATGGAAAGAGCATGACAGTGAAAATTTATATTATTTCCAGACTTGCAAAAGAAACCACAACCAAGATGATGTGTTGTGTAAAGTACGTACAACTTTAATAAAAGAAACAAAACAGCCACTATAACTTATAATTGGAAGCGTACTAGAATAATGACAAACCAAAAGTTTTAGGAGTTTTAGGAGTTAAAGAATTACGTCATTGGAACTCAGCTTTAAACTATCAGGAGAGGCACAAATTATTTCCTGTAATAAGGCACTAATATTTGGTATAGGGAAAGATATCAAAGGATAAAGTATCGTTCCTGATTTCACGAAGGAGAAACATTTCACAGTGGTACCTTGGTATCCACCTGGGATTAGTTCCAGGACTCCCCTCGGATACCAAAATCCACAGATGTCCAAGTCCCTTATATAAAATGGTGCAGTATTTACGTATAACCAGTGTACATTCCTGTATACTTTAAATCATCTCTAGATTACTTATAATACCTCCTGCAAAGTAAATGCTATGTAAATACTTGCCAGCGCGCCGCAAATTCATGTTTTGCCTTTGGGGATTTTTTGGAATTTTCTTTTTCCAAATATTTTCCATCTGCAGTTGGTTGAGTCCATGGATGCAGAACCCAAAGACATAGAGGGCCGACTGTACTACACCATTTCATATAAAGGACTTGAGCAGCCACGGATTTTGGTATCTGCGGGGGTCCTGGAACCAGTCTCCTTCAGCTACTGGAGGACAGACGGCCGTATTCTTCTGGACTCTATTCTTTCTAGCTCGTCTCCTCTGCTGCACACTGATGTAGATTCTTCCTTTTTAAAATAACAGCTTTACTGAGAGATAATTTACACATTAACAATTCACTCATTCGAAGTGTACAATTTAATGGATTTTAGTGTGTTAACAGAATTATGCAACCATCAAAACAATCAGTTTTGACACATAGTCATGAACCTCAAAGGAACGCCATACCCATTAGCAGTCACCTCGTCCATCCCCCAGCCACCTCAGCCCTTGATAGCCACTAATCTACCTTCTGTCTCTTTAGATTTACCTATTCTGGACATTTTATATGAATGGAATCATAGAAAATGTGGTCATTTTTGACTGGCTTCTTTCCTTTAGCATACTGTTCTCAAGTTTCATCCATGGTGAAGCATGTATATGTACTTCATTTCTTTTTATTGCCAAATACTAATCAATTATGTAGATATACCATATGTAACTTATCCATTCGTCTGTTGATGAGCATTTGGGTTTTTCCACTTTTTTGTTCTTATGAATAATGTTGCTATGAATCTTCATGTACAGAGTTTTTCTCTATTCAGTCTTTTGAAATTTATTAATCTTTTTTCCCCCGCTTTAGTGAGGTATAATTGACAATTTAAAATGTCATATTTTTAAGGTATACAACTTGATAATCTGATAACCATATACATAGTGAAACAATCACCACAGTCAAGCTAATTAACATATTCATCACCTCAGATAGTTACCATCTTTTGTTGTGGGTATTGAGAACACTTAAGATCTACCCTCTCAGAAAATTTCAAACATACAGTATTGTTAACTATATTCACTGTGGTATACATTAGATCTCCAGAATTTATTCATCTTAACTGACTGAAAATTAGTACCCCTTGACCAACAACCTTCCCATCTCCCCCTCCCCCCAGCCTCTGACAACCTACTCTCCTACTACTATTCTCTGCTTCAAGGAGTTTGACTCTTTTAGATTCAACATATAAGTGAAATCATGCAGTATTTGTTTTTCTGCATCTGGATTATTTCACTTAGCATGATGCCCTCCAGATTCATCCATGTTAAAGGCAGGATTTTCTTCTCTTTCAAGGCTGAGTAATATTTGTGTGTGTGTGTGTGTGTGTGTACCTCATATTTTCTTCATCTGTTCATCTCCGAACACATACTTAATTTGTTTCCATATCTTGGCTATTGTGAATAATGCTGCAGTGAACGTTGGCGTGAGTATATCTCAATATACTGATTTCATTTCCTTTGGATGTATACCCCCAAATGAGATTGCTGGATCATCAGGTAGTTCTATTTTTAATATTTTGAGGAATCTCCATACTGTTTTAAAGAATGGCTATCCCATATTCTTGGATTGGAAGAATCAACATTGTGAAAATGACTCTACTATCCAAAGCAGTCTGCAGATTCAGTGCAATCCCTATCAAACTCCCAATGGCATTTTTCAGAGAACTAAAACAAAAAATTTCACAATTTGTAGGGAAACACAAAAGAACCCGAATAGCCAAAGCAATCTTGAGAAAGAAAAACGGAGCTGGAGGAATCAGGCTCCCTGACTTCAGACTATTCTACGAAGCTACAGTCATCAAGACAGTATGGTACTGGCACAAAAACAGAAAGATAGATCAATGGAACAGGATAGAAAGACCAAGGGTAAACCCACGCACATATGGTCACCTTATTTTTGGTAAAGGAGGCAGGAATGTACAGTGGAGAAAGGACAGCCTCTTCGATAAGTGGTGCTGGGAAAACTGGACAGGTACAGGTAAAAGAATGAAATTAGAACACTCCCTAACACCATACACAAAAATAAGTTCAAAATGGATTAAAGGCCTAAATGTAAGGCCAGACAGTATAAAACTCTTAGAGGAAAACATAGGCAGAACACTCTATGAAATAAAGCACAGCAAGATCCTTTTTGATCCACCTCCTAGAGAAATGGAAAGAAAAAACAAAAATAAACAAATGGGACCTAATGAGACTTAAAAGCTTTGGCACAGCAAAGGAGACCATAAACAAGACGAAAAGACCACCCTCAGAATGGGAGCAAATATTTGCAAATGAAGCAACTGACCAAGGATTAATCTCCAAAATTTATAAGCAGCACATGCAGCTCCATATCAAATAAACAAACAACCCAGTCCAAAAATGGGCAGATGTCCTAAGTAGACATTTCTCCAAAGAAGATATACAGATTGCCAAGAAACACATGAAAGAATGCTCAACATCACTAATCATTAGAGAAATGCAAATCAAAACTACAATGAGGTATCACCTCACACCGGTCAGAATGGCCATCATCAAAAAATCTACAAACAATAAATGCTGGAGCGGGGGTGGAGCAAAGGGAACCCTCCTGCACTGTTGGCGGGAATGTAAATTGATACAGCCACTATGGAGAACAGTATGGAGGTTCCTTAAAAAGCTAAAAATAGGGAATGTAAATTGATACAGCCACTATGGAGAACAGTATGGAGGTTCCTTAAAAAGCTAAAAATAGAACTACCATATGACCCAGCAATCCCACTACTGGGCATATACCCTGAGAAAACCATAATTCAAAAAGAGTCATGTACCACAATATTCACTGCAGCTCTATTTACAATAGCCAGGACACGGAAGCAACCTAAGTGTCCATCGACAGATGAATGGATAAAGAAGATGTGGCACATATATACAATGGAATATTACTCAGCCATAAGAAGAAACGAAATTGAGTTATTTGTAGTGAGGTGGATGGACCCAGTGTCTGTCATACAGAGTGAGGTAAGTCAGAAAGAGAAAAACAAATACCATATTGCTAACACATATATATGGGATCTAAAAAAACCAAAAAAGTCCTGAAGAACCTAGGGTCAGGACAGGAATAAAGACGCAGATGTAGAGAATGGACCTGAGGACACGGGGAGGGGGAAGGGTAAGCTGGGGCGAAGTGAGAGAGTGGCATGGACTTATATATACTACCAAATGTAAAATAGATAGCTAGTGGGAAGCAGCCGCGTAGCACAGGGAGATCAGCTCGGTGCTTTGTGACCACCTAGAGGGGTGGGATAGGGAGGGTGGGAGGGAGGGAGATGCAAGAGGGAAGAGATATGGGGATATATGTATATGTATAGCTGATTCACTTGGTTATAAAGTAGAAACTAACACACCATTGTAAAGCAATTATACTCCAATAAAGATGTTAAAAAAAAAAAGAATGGCTATCCCAATTTACATTCTTACCAGCAATGCACAAGGGTTCCATTTTCTCTACATCCTCAACAACACTTATCTTTTGTCTTTTTTTTTTTTTTTTTTTTTTGCCATACGCGAGCCTCTCACTGCTGTGGCCTCTCCCGCTGCGGAGCACAGGCTCCGGACGCGCAGCCTCAGCGGCCATGGCTCACGGGCCCAGCCGCTCCGCGGCACGTGGGATCCTCCCGGACCGGGGCACGAACCCGCGTCCCCTGCATCGGCAGGCGGACTCTCAACCACTGCGCCACCAGGGAAGCCCTCTTTTGTCTTTTTGATAATAGCTATTCTGAAAGGTGTGAGATGGTATCTCATTGTGGTTTGATTTGCATTTCCCTGATGATTAGTGAGGTCAAGCACCCTTTCCTACGTTTTGGCCATTTGTATCTCTTGTTTGTAGAAATTTAGGTCTTTTGCCCATTTTTAAATTGAGGGCTGTTTTTTTATGGCTATTGAGTTGTATGACTTACTTATAAATATTGGCTATTAAGCCTTATGAGATATACGGTTTGAAAATATTTCCCCCCATTCTGCAGATCGCCTTTTCACTGTGTTGATTGTTCCTTTTGCTTTGCAGAAGCTTTTGCTTTTGATACAATTTCACTTGTCCACTTTTGCTTTTGTTGCCTGTGCTTTTACTGACCTGTCCACAAAATAATTGCCCAGATCAACGTCAAGAAGCTTTTTCCCCATGTTTTCTTCTGGTAGTTTTACAGTTTCAGGTTTAATGTTTAAATCTTAATCCATCTTGAGTTGTTTTTTTTTAATATGGGGTGAGATAATTTCATTCTTCTGCATGTAGATATCCAGTTTTCCCAGCACCATTTATTGAAGAGAGTATCTTTTCCCCGTTGGGTGTTCTTAGCAGCCTTGTCAAAGATCAGTTGACCATAGATGTATGGATTTATTTCTGGGCTCTCTTCTGTTCCTTTGGTCTCTATGTCTGTTTTTAATGCCAATATCATGCTATTTTGATTACTGTAGCCTTGCAATATATTTTGAAATCAGGAAGTGTGGTTCTTATTTCTCAGGATTGCTTTGGCTATTTGGGGTTTTAAATTTGTTAAGATTTGTTTTGCGACCTAACGTGATCTATCCTGGAGAAGGTTCTGTATACACTCGGGAAGAATGTGTGTTCTTCTACTCTTGGATGCTAACTACTGTATATGTCTGTTATGTCAGTTTGGTCTATAGTGTTCTCAAGTCAGCTGTTTCCTTCTTGATTTTCTGTCTGGATGTTCTATTTACTATCATAAGTAGAAGTCTCCTACTTTTGAAGTCTCCTACTATTATTGTCCTGCTGTCAGTTTCTGCCTTTAGATCTGTCAATATTTTTTCCAACTTAATTGATGTATGATTGACAAATAAAAATTTTGTATATTTAAGACATACAACATGAAGATCTATCAATATCTGCTTTATGTATTTAGCTGTGTATATATTTATAAATGTTATATCACCCTGTTGAATTGACCCTTTTATCGTTATGCAATGACCTTCTTTGTCTCCAAAGACAGTTTTAGACTCAAAGTCTGTCTTGTCTGATGTAAGTGTAGTTACCCTTGCCAGACTGGAGAGGCTGAGCCAAGCTGGCCAGGGCTAATATGAGAGCATCCCTTTGGGGACCCACCCTGTAACCCCACCTTTTAAAACTACGGTGCTGCTCCACCAGGGTCAAGGACAGGAACTTGGCACTCTCCATGCTCCTACTGCACTCCACCTGGCACCAGCGTCACATGCAAAAAAAAAAAAAAAAAGCCAGTGCCTAGAATTGACTCTCCTTTTCTCTCCTGTAGCAACCTAAACATATGTCCAATAAATACATATCCATGTCAACCAACTCTTGTGGGAATAATAAGTTGACATGAGCAAGAGCTAATACATGAGTTTCATGCTAAGGAGGCTTGGGAGGCTAATAGGCTTTTCTGGGATTTTTTTGTTTGTTTTTATTATTTTACTAATATGTTGACCTGCACCTGTGAATCCATACGGCTCACGTATGCCACAGAATCTAACAGGAGGAAGGACGTGCAATGCAAAAAAATAAACAATGGAGGAGGAAAAAACGAGGCTGTCAGAGGAGATATGAGTGTGGATTTATCACAGTATTTTTGGGTGGCTATCAGTGGATCAGCTCAGAATTCAGTTCGAGATTTGGTATCTGGGCATTGTCCTATGTAGGCCCTCCTTACTTAGCTATCAGAGCTTGTAGCACTCCAAACAAGCTCACGATCGAAAAGATTTCAAAAAACAGCTTGCATATATTGATAAGAAATGCTTTTCGTGCTCCCTTTTTTAAAAGCAGGTACATTTAAAGAATAATAGACAATCTAGAGCTGTTTCCTTAACCTCTGGGGTCCTTTTCTCAGGTGTAAAATGTAGTGGTTGAAGCAGATTATCTGACTTTGTGGACCCAGATAGTTTCTTTTTTTTTTCATTTGGGTTTTTTTTTTTAATTGAAGTATAGTTGCTGTACAGTATTACGTATGTTACAGTTGTACAATATAGTGAGTCACAATTTTTAATGGACCAAGATAATTTAAATCAGGAAGATTTTTTCATAAATATCTGAAAAATCTGGGTGTGAGGAGAATATTAAAGTATCATCTTAATGATCTCTAACCAGAAACAAAGAGCTTTACCCTTTCATTCAGAACAAAATGAAGTTCTTCTACCTTGGAGATAAGCAGACTTTTTAGGAGCTTGGATCAATGCATTTAGAAAATAATTTACTCCTCTGTATTAAAGAGTTCCTGGTTTCCAGGCAGGGGTGCAGCTGCCTCCCAAGATATAAGCCTTTTGCCCCATTGTCACCCAAGATTAGTGCTCTAAGGAAAGAGTTGTTTACTCTCCTTTTAAACAGTCACCTTATTGTTTCTTTCTTTCTTTTTTCTGATCCAAACAGTAATTGAATGAGGCACTCATTTATCTGCAGTTTAATTGTCCTTACCATCTTGCCTCCAAGAGTTTTAAATGTTCAAGTGGGTTACTGAAATAGCACTTTCTGTTAGGGATAAAGGTTACATTGACTGCCCCCTCCCTCTCAGAACATATTAACTCTATGTATTAAGGACTGGCTGGATTGGAGTTTTTTTTCCTAGTCAACACCAAGAATGGCATGGATCAGTGAACACCTCGATAGGCTTGATAGCAAAGGTATTATACAGCCCTTAATATATATTTTAATATTTATCAACTATTACTTGTCAGTGTTGTGTCCCAGTATCTCTGTGATTCTTTCACTTACCCATGTAAATGGACTAACCAAATTCAACGGAGAATTTGAACAAAAAGCACTTTTTATTGAAATATAATAGATGTACAATATTATTTAAGTTACAGGTGTACAATATAGTGATTCACAATTTTTAACGGTAATATTCCATCTATAGTTATTATAGAATATTGGCTATATTCCCTCTGTACAATATATCCTTGTAGCTTCTTTTATACATAATAGTTTGTACCTGCTACTCCCCTATCCCTATGTTACTCCTCCCCCACTTCCCTGTCCCCACTGGTAAACACTAGTGTCACTAGTGTGTTCTCTATATCTGTGAGTCTGCTTCTGTTTTGTGATGTTCACTGATTTGTTGTATTTTTTTAGACTCTACATATAAGTACTATCATACAGTATGTGTCTTTGTCTGACATTTCACTTAGCACACCCTCTGAGTCCATCCATGTTGCCCCAGATGGCAAACTTTCATTCTTTTTTATGGCTGAGTAACATTCCATTGTATGAGTGTATGTATGTGTATACACACACACACACACACACACACACACACACACACACACACACACACACACTACATCTTCCTTATCCGTTCATCTGTTGATGGACACTTAGGTTGCTTCCATATCTTGGCAATTGTAAATAGATCTGCTATGAACATTGGGATGTATGTATCTTTTCGAATTAGTGGTTTTGGTTTTGGTTTTTTGTTTTTTTTTTTACCATATGTCCCAGCAATTCCCAGTGGAATTGCTGGGTCATATGGTAGTTCTATTTTCAGTTTTCTGAGAAACCTCCATACTGTTTTCCACAGTAGTTCACCAATTTACATTCCCTCCCACAGTGTACAAGAGTTCCCTTTTCTCCACATCCTTGACAACATTTGTTATTTGTGTTCTTTTTGATGACAGCCATTCTGACAGGCGTGAGGTGGTATCTCACTGTGGTTTTGATTTTCATGTCCCTGATGAGTGGTGCTGTTGAGCATCTTTTCCTATTGGCCATCTGCATTTCCTCTTTGGAAAAATGCCTATTCAGGTCTTCTGCCTGGTTTTTTTCTTTGTTTGTTTATTTTGGTTTTGTTTTTCAATTTTTTGCCTGTGTGGCATGTGGGATCTTAGCTCCCCAACCAGGGGTTGAACCCACGTCCCCTGCATTGGAAGCGTAGAGTCTTAACCACTGGACCACCAGGGAAGTCCCTTCTGTCTGTTTTTTAGTTGGTTTTTTTTAAAATGTTGAGTTGTATGAGCTATTTATATATTTTAGATATTAACCCCTTATCAGTCATATGATTTGCAAATATTTTCTCATTCAGTAGGTTGTCTTTTTGTTTTGTCGATGGTTTCCTTTGCTATGCAAAAGCTTTTAAGTTTAATTAGGTCCCTTTTTTTTTTTTAGTTTTATTTCCTTAGGTTTAAGAGACAGATAAAAAAATATTGCTATGGGGCTTCCTTGGTGGCGCAGTGGTTGAGAGTCCGCCTGCTGATGCAGGGGACACGGGTTCGTGCACCGGTCCAGGAGGATACCGCATGCCGCGGAGCAGCTAGGCCCGTGAGCCATGGCCGCTGAGCCTGCGCGTCCGGAGCCTGTGCTCCGCAATGGGAGAGGCCACAACAGTACGGCCCGCGTACCGCAAAAATAAATAAATAAATAAATATTGCTGTGATTTATGTCAGAGAGGGTGAGCGAGAAGGACTTTGAATTATCACCAGTAGAATGGTAGACTACATTTTAACATTATGAAACTGTCTTTAAAAGCAAGAAGATAAGATCTAATTAATTGTCAAACACTAATAAATGTTTCTGTTTTTTTTAAATAATTTATTTATTTTTGGCTGTGTTGGGTCTTCGTTGCTGTGCACAGGCTTTCTCTAGTTGCGCCGAGCGGGGGCTACTCTTTGTTGCAGTGCGCGGGTTTCTCATTGCAGTGGCTTCTCTTGTTGTGGAGCACGGGCTCTAGGCATGTGGGCTTCAGTAGTTGTGGCTCACGGGCTCTAGAGCACAGGCTCAGTAGTTGTGGCACACGGACCTGGTTGCTCTGCGGCATGTGGGATCTTCCCGGACCAGGGATGGAACCCATGTCCCCTGCATTGGCAGGCGGATTGTTAACCACTGCACCACCAGTGGAGTCCCAATGTTTCTGTTTTTAAATACACTCCTGGGTTCCTGGTCCCCGCTGACCCCCTAGCCTGGCATTGCTGCCCAGATCTTAATTTCCTTAGAGAGTGAGTAAAGATGGGGGCTAGAAGGAATCCTAACAGATCCTGAGGAAGAAAACCAGTGAATGTTCTTTCTGGTTTTGCCACTGGTATGCAGAGTGCATGCATTTTATACACATAGAAAAGTGCCTGGAGGCTTCACTTAGAGTCATTCTATGTCTGATTGCTTTCTAAAGGAATCTGTGTAGCTACATTCACAGATTCACTTTTCTGTTACCTGAAAGGAGAAAATGAATGCAATAGTGTAATTAAGAGCTCACATGTTAGGTGTGAAAAGAAAAAGTGCCGATGGTGATATTTGATTTGTTGCATGTGTTAGAGAATGTTTGATTTTATTTCTGAGAATAGAGTTTAAATAATAAGGTTGGTCATTTCATTTCATAATTATGTGATTTTTACATGGGATTGGACATCTACAATAAGAATCTCAACGCATTTTTTTTTTTTTTTTTTTTTTGCGGTACGCGGGCCTCTCACTGTTGTGGCCTCTCCCGTTGCGGAGCACAGGCTCCAGACGTGCAGGCTCAGCAGCCATGGCTCACGGGCCCAGCCGCTCCGCGGCATGTGGGATCTTCCCGGACCGGGGCTCGAACCCGTGTCCCCTGCATCGGCAGGCAGACTCTCAACCACTGCGCCACCAGGGAAGCCCTCAAAGCATTTTAAAAAATATATTTTCTTGGCCGCTGCGCCACGCAGCACGTGCAGTCTTCGCTCCCCGACCAGGGATCAAACCTACGCCCCTTGCATTGGAAGCACGGAGTCTTAACCACTGGACCACCAGGGAAGTCCCTCAAAACATTTTAAAAAGTAGGTTCATTGGCTCACTCATATTGGGGAACGAATTAGGGACAACCAGTTGTCAACCATCACCTGCAAAAAATGTTCACATAAAAATAGCAAAAATTGGGAATTCCCTGGCGCCCCAGTGGTTAGGACTCAGTGCTTTCACTGCCGAGGGCGTGAGTTCAGTCCTTGGTTGGGGAACTAAGATCCCACAAGGCACACAGCAAGGCCGGGGGGGAAAAAAAAAAAGCAGAAATTGTAGAAGAGGGAAAAGACTAAAGAAAATACAGAGTGACTACGGAGGGGACAAAGATGTAAAAAACTGGGGTATTGTGTGATGTTGGGACAATGCAAATCACTGGACTTCTGTATTACATTTATTTTATCACAGGTCCCTTGGTGAAGAAAATCTTTGCACATGGTCACTTCTATCTCAGTGTGTCTTCTTCAGACAGTGACCGCCAGGCAACTCTTGAAAGGAGCAGTTGCACAAATTAGTTGCATTCAAGGACTTTCATTTCTTCAGTTTAGCCCAAGGCTCTTAATCTCAGCAACAAAGTATATCTGAGACTGGTGCACTCAAGGAGTGTGTCATCTCAAGACAAAAACGCAGAGTGCCATTCATCCATTGCTTTCTGTGCCACTGCCCACCTTCTACGCCTTAATACCTTTGATCTATGGCCAGGGCTCCTTATCTGGTTGACTTCCCTTTAGTCTCTTTCTCACCCCTCCAATAAATCCTCCATACTGACTCTAATTGTGCATCTTTCCAGAACCAAGACCCAGCATGGCGTTCTTCCTTCATTGGATTTCTGCAGTGCAGCTAGAAAAAAACCCAGCTTCTCAGCTGGCCGTTTAAAACCTTCCCCAGCCTTCTCCTGACCTGCCTTTTCTACTTTGTCTTCTTTACTCCCTGCGTTCTATACAACTCCATGCTGTTGTAGCTACTGTTTCTGAATGCATCCTGCTCTCATCCACTTTCTGGGTCAAGCTCAAGCTTGCTTCTCAGCCTTGCTGCTAACCCCATCCCTTTACTGCCATTCTGACAATGGAGTCCTATCCATCCTCCGTGACCTTGTTCAAATAATTCCCTAGAGAATCCTCCTAGATGTCTGCAGTTGGAAGCAACCTACCTTTTGCTTATGTTCCCAGAACACTTTGCACCTTTTTCAGAAAACTCTTCAGCAGCTGGCCTTTTTAGTCAATTACTACCACTGCCTCCCTTTCACTAGATGATGAGTGCCTTTGGGGCAAAGCCTGTGTTGTAGTCATCATTGTGTCCCTGATAGTACCTAGCACAGTATGAACATTTGATGGGGATTCAGGAAACATTTGGTGACAACCTAAGATAAGATTACAGCAAGAATATCACACAAGTAATATCCAGGAGGTAATACTGAACATCCTGTTAGTTTTAATGGTAACTTTATCTCTGGCCCTATTTGTAAGACTGTTAGGCAATAAAGAACTTGCTAGATAAAACATTTCTGTCCCCTTTACTGAAGATTGTCATTCTATCCATTTATGCTAGATCTTTATTAGGGGGGTCAAAGTCAAATAGCAGAAACAGTTGAGATTGGCATTTTAAATAGAATTTGGTGTTACCCAGGTGTAACGAAAATTTCTAGTATATGATTATTGAAAGTCAGTTCTCCTACCATTGTGTAATATATTTTTTAGCGCATTGGTCAAGTGTTCTTCCCTGTTTGTTTTTAGAACCCTCTCCCTCCCGTACCATGGCAAACAGACCAGAGAGAGTTAGTAAAGAGTACTGATAACTATCACTTATGTATGTATCTTTTTATCATGTTCTGAGCACTATACTGTATTTTAGGTTATTTAAACCTTCTAAAATCTCTTCAAGGAAGGATTTGTTTCCTTTCTGTGAATGATGAATATTAGGCTCAAAGAGCTTAAAATTTCTTGTCTCAGATCTAACAGTCAGCAAATGGCAGAACCAGGTTCCAATCCAGATTTTCTGACTCAGAATAGCCTACTCGACCTTGGACGAGAGAAAGAAGAAGAGTTGCTCTATAGAAATATCATTTGCAGTCCATCCCCAGACCCAGCCAATATTCCCAGAATGTATCTAACCTCGAAAAAATCCGTGTAATGACTAGATTTCCCTGTACAGCCAAGCTTATCTATTTGTGTTTCAGCAATACCTGTATTACACTGAAAACTATCTGTGACCATTTTCCAAGATTAGTGTGGTTTGTTCTCTGAAAGAAAAACTTATGCCAGAGCTTATTAGAGCTCCAAAATGGGGAAGATGGAGCTAATGCAAGTCTTGTTGTAAATTGTCTAATTATCTTGACCTTCAAGAAAAGTTCAGAAGGAGCTTCCTTCATTCTCTCTTTCTATTATTTTACATTTTCACCGTTTTCTCAATACCAAAGAAATGTTTCTAAGGAGCTCCACTCCCGAGAACAGCCTGTCCGGGTCCTTTTGCTCCATCTTCTCCTGTATTCAGAGCCATTCCTATCTTTGCCTTCATGATCCTCAAATTCAGTATTTCTTAGCGAGCCTTTAATTTGCTCTCTTTTTGTTCTTCTCCTCACGGGACCAGCAGGTCATTAGATGCCCTCTCTGTGTGTCTGCCAACCTAGCTGTACTTCCCAAGTCAAAATTGGGCTGTGTGGTTTGACAAATACAAGCATGCTCTTCGAGGTAAGGGAAATGGACATTAAAATTGAGATTGTCCCAAACCCTTTGGATGTATGGCCCCATACCTATCTATGTATATTTTGTGTTCCTTTATTCTGTAGCTGTAACTTACCTTCACATGGGAGCAGAGGAGAGGGACTTGGATACCCCCGTTCCTGACTAGGTACGCGATTTAATTCTGTTACTTCTTCTTATTCACAACACCTCTCCACAGATTCCCTTGGAAAATAGAGACTGGCTAATTTAGAAGTGTTTCACGGATATGTCATCACCCTGTTTAGAGTGATCTTACTCCAAATTCTTGCACATAGCATTCAATAAGTATTGTTGAATGAATGAATGAACGAATTGAAATGAAACTGAGTTTATTTTAACTGTAGCACACAGGTACTCTTTGTGGTTAATATTCTTCTGTTGTCCATTCTCTGATTCTTGGCATGTGCCGCAAAGGTGAGGCAAAAGCTAACCCAGACTCTGAATTTTCCTGATAGTGTCTCTGATAAGGTTGGGCTACTTAGTGACATTAGTGAGATGTAAAAATCTCAAATGTTTCTGATGTGCATATCTCTCCCTCATCACCACAGATGATTCAGCCCCAGTTTTATTTGATCGAGACCCCGTGGATGTTGGGGATTTCCCCGCTATGCATCTTTATCGCCGCAGACTTACACCAAGACTCAAGGTGCTTTTGTTTTATGACTTAAATCTGTAATATCCAGATCCTGACATATTTTTCTCTGCACTAAGTGAACTCAGACTTGCCCCGCAACTCAAGATGTGACCCTAGAAATGCAAAAGGAGCCTTTATGAGAGGCAAAAACACATCTTCATTCTGCTGCCTGCACATCAAATTCATTAGCTTGTTCCCGAGCCTAAAAGGAGGGTAAATGCTGAAGGTAGATGATTCACTGTGAAGTGTAGAGTTAATTAAAGTCGTTGGCAGATGTTATATGACAACAGGGGACTCTATGGAGTCTTAGTACCTCCTCAGTACCTTTCATATGTCTTGTGGTTGGGTGACCAGACATGATGCAGCCTAAACTTGAGTTGTCTCTTGCTCCTTTTCATTTCTTCCAGTGGTCATGCAAGATTGTTAATGTTGTTTTCAAAGAAATTCTAGATCGGTTACTTATGCCACTGAATTAAACTAGCTGGAGATCATGATCCTTTTGCTTTCCCTTGTCAGTGATGTTACGACCGGGCCCGAGGCTCACAGTTTTCAATGTTCGCCGTCTCAGGACGTCTTTATTCCACGTTCCTTCCTTAGGTCTTTGTGTGAGTCTCACGTGATGGTGAGGAGATGGCCAAGATGAAGGGAAGCCGAAGGGGGTCAGGAGTGGGCATTCTGAGCTAAGCAAGGAGCATAAACAAAGGTGTCAGAGAGGAACAGCACAGGATGCTTGGGAAACCGCAAACAGTTGCGCGACCTCTGTAATTAGTCCAGAAATGGGAGGAGATGAAGCCGGACAGGTCGGCAAAGCCAGGTGGGGAACGACAAGGCCAGGTGGGGAGGGACAAGGACGCGGTGCGGTGCTGTGTGGGGGCCTCCTCATGTAGTACAGGGAGCCTCCCGGGGGTGAGCCAGGAGCGATGCTGTTAGAGTTACACTTACATGTGTGACTTGGGCAGCTGGGCGGAGGTTGGGGGGACTTTGAAAAGCACAGGCCTGGAAGAAGGAAGTCAGATGGGGAGGGAGCATGGAAGCCCAGGAAAGAGATGATAAGGGCCCACAGGAGGGTATTAGAAATGGGGAGGATGGGCTGAATCTGAGGGATATTTTAGGGGAGGGGAGGGGCGGGGTGTTTGGCTGGCTGGTTGGGCGGATCTGGGGAGGGAAGGAATGAACCCCAGTTCTGGCGGGTGCAGGGCGAGACCACGGTTGTTGGCAGCTGGGACTGACAACTCAGGAAGAGCGGCAGCAGGGTCGTCCTTCAGTTCAGCAGGATTTACAGAGGGCCTTCCTCAAGGTCAAGTAGCTGGAAGATGGTGAATGGGGTGCAGGAGACGTTGAGTTTGAGGTTCTGGTGGCATACCCACGGACAAATGTCTGACGGTGGGAAATGGAACTTTGAAGCTGGAAGGAGGGGTATGGGCCAGAGATAACAGATCTGTGAGTCCCCAGCTCATAACTGGTAGTCGAAACTGAGATTCAATTTATCTACCCAGGGAGCACGTGGCAGAAGGGGAACAATGGGCTTGGTAAAACTCTAGAAGATGTAAACATTAAACTGTTTATAGAATTCCCTTTATCGTTTGATAGGTAATCCATGCACATTATATGAAATCCAAAGGGTCGGAAAGGCACGTAGAGAAAAGTGAGTCTTTCTCCAACCTCATCCCCTGGCTGTAGTGCTCCCAGCGCTGGGGGCTGCCACCTTTATTGGTTTCTTGTGTACCGTTTGAAAGATATTCTCTACATATGCACATATTTGCAAATATGTTTGCGGTTGTTGGGGTTATTTCACACAGTGCCGTCTAGTGTTCAGTCTGGTCGAGCTGCGGTCCTGGGGACCCACCCATGTGCAGATGTCTAACAGTCGGTGAGAAATAGACCTTTGAGGCTTGCAGGAGAGGTGTCAGCCAGAGATAACAGATTTATAAGGCATCAGCTCACAGGTGGTAGTTGAAACCCTGAGATTGGATTATCTAGTCACGGAGTGCTTATTTCCTCCTAGAAATGCAACAGAGAGGGGAAGAGAGGAGTGAGCGATAGAAAGAAAAAGGGGGAGAGAAAGGGTGTGAACCTGAGGAGAAGTGAAGAAGGGGAGGGACGTTATTGCTTTTAAGAAAATAAATTATTAGAGGAAAAAAAGAGAACAGTTCAAGTTGTGTTTTGTTCCAGATAGCTAACGGGGTGGGGGAAATAAAGCATTATGATAAAATGGACAGCATAGGGCTTTTGGAAGAGGTGGAGGGACAGACAGCACAGAGACACCCTTTCTCTGCTTGTTTAATTTCCTTAAGACCTACATTCTGGGAAGTCTCGCGAAGCCTTCAAACCTAGAGGCCTCTCAGTAGTATGCATTGAAAATACATGGGACGTTTTCCTTTTAAAAGCATTCTAGCAACACCCTCCTCCTTTTGAATGAACCGGCCTCATGATGTCAGAAGTGGCGCACTCCAGCTCGGAGGTTCTGGGCAGTGGCTTGCTGGCCTCTAGTGGCCAGGAAGGAGCCTCGCCGCTCCCGGCTCCGCCTGGCTTCACTGTGACTTCAGCGAGGAGAGGGGGATGTGGACAGGGGTTTATGCTAATAAGGGTCTTAGTTACTAACCACGTGGAGGGCTTCTTGGGAATACTGGAGACGATTGGCTTCTTCATGCAAACCCCCATTTACCTGGATAACAAACTTGCTTTGGCCCAGAACAGATTATGGAGGCAGCATTTAGGCCCAGACTCGAATTCCTTGTTTCTAAGACGTAGAAAATATTCTAAAGATAATGCTTTCCAGTTTCTCTGGTGAAAGGTGCAAAAGTAGATGGCAGGTAAGATAGGTTTGGAGCAGACTCGTGAGCATGTGAGGAAGCAGATCAAATGGAAATAACGAAAACCAAACAAGTGTGTAAACTCTAAAGGAGGATGTACATAGCATTATTTTGAGGAAAACTCAGTGATCATGTGGCCTCCGTAATAGTTTCTTGAGCAACCTTTGCAACTTCTCCAAGCTTCAGCTTGCCCATCTGGGAATACCGGTACGTCCCACGTGTATGCGTTGCCAAGATTACACGAGTCAGAACGTGAAGGGCTTACTTTACCTTTCACTGTGCAGCAGTGACACTTATTAAGTTTTAATAAATTTAGCTATTATTATTATTTTACTGTTTTAGTATTATTATTCTCTAGGAGCTACAGTCCCATCTTCAGTTTTAGGACAGACCGGGAGAATCTTGCCCTAAATTGAAATTCTGCTTGACAGTTTATACAGGTCTTCAAGTACATGTTGATCCCACTTAATTAAGGCAGCGCCTAAAATTCCTCATAAACTTCTCCTCAAATAGATGGAATGCTCCTTCTTCTAAGGGGAAAGATGTACTTGAATGGCCTCTTTTTTTTTTTTTTTTTCCCCGCGGTACGCGGGCGTCTCACTGTTGCGGCCTCTCCCATTGCGGAGCACAGGCTCCGGACGCGCAGGCTCAGCGGCCATGGCTCGCGGGCCCAGCTGCTCCGCGGCATGTGGGATCTTCCCGGACCGGGGCACGAACCCGTGTCCCCTGCATCGGCAGGCAGACTCTCAACCGCTGAGCCACCAGGGAAGCCCTGATAGTACTTTCTGTTATTTATTTTTATTATCCCACTAGACTATAAAGAAAATGGTTGTTAGAAAACTCCGTTTTTAATAACTCAGTTTTAATAAATTCTCAAATACATAGGGACTTTAAAGGAAAAGCTTTTCATCTAACTTATATCATTATTTGTGGCGGTAAAGAGTGGGTTATCAATTGTTAAAAAAGAGAAAAGCCCTACCTGAAACATTCCACGATGAATGTTGAAGCTAATCCAACATCCCCTGTCAGCCATTCTGTAGGGTTCCATTGATCACTTAGGAGCACGAAAGCGAGTGTCTGGATACTGTTTCGAATGTGACTGCCTTTCGGGACTTCCGTGGTGGTCCAGTGGTTAAGACTCCGCCCTTCCAATGCAGGGGGCGCGGGTTCGCTCCCCGGTTGGGGAACTAGGGTCCTGCATGCTGTGTGGCGTGGCCGAAAAATAAAAAATAATTTAAAAAAAGAATGTTACTGCCTCTCAACTTTAAATAAACCTCGTCAATTACCTTTATTTTTCCAGAAGGAATTAACTTCTAGTTTTCAACTAGCTTGGCATTTTCATCTTCATTTCTAATATTTCCGGTATTCTCCAGCACAAGGGTCCTCACTTTTCTCCACGTATCTTCAGAATAGAACTCCTGTCTGTCCTCATGACTAAGCTTCGAACCACACGTCATCATATCCCAAAGACAGATTCATTCCTAGTTAGACACAAATCAAAAGTTTGTGAGTGATTTGACACTTATAATGTCCTTTATTATTTTGAATGAGTACATTATCACCAGGTACACCAAAAAACTGATATTGACATTACTTGTTTGCATTCAAGGCCACGGAACCAAGAGTAGGATGAAAACTGGAAGTGGAGAGAACGGGAGAGGATGACATCTTCCTGACTTGGCTAAGGAGCCAGACTTGGAGGAGTCGCAAGAAATCCGTCTGTCTTTGACTGCTGTGTCACTTTCCATGTATCTCCCAGTGCCCTAAGCCAGAGTTTCTTGCTCCCCGACGCACACTCCCCTGCCCCCCTCCCAATCAGAAGTCCTCTATTCTCAGTCTCTGTGGTCTTTGCTCCTTGTACCTGATCACACTCATGGGGTGGACAGTGCTTGCTACATTGTGCAGTTCATCTGTGGTGCCTTAATCTTCAGGCCTTTAGAAGAAAAGCAAAAACTTGTGGATAATGATGCCATCATGGATCTTTGTTTGAACATGGGCAGTTCCTTGTGCCACAGTGTTGGTTTTGGCAGCCAAATGTATCTGATTCTTCTTCAGACTGTGAGTAAATCTGGAGATTTTACAGGGCTGCTAGCTCACGAAGTGTTTCATGTTAGACTTGTGGAGTCCTCGCTCACGTAACTTCCTAGTTACCCTAGACAAGCAAATCTGCGCTCCCCGTGACTTTCATGACAACAAAGGGAAGGTTCTTCTAGTATGGCAGAGGCCCCAGGGACAATTCTACTGGTGATTTTAAGTTTTCCAAACACTGCTGAGTTTTCCTTATTATTCTCTTGGCCTTCTCTCTGAGTGGTGAGGTTACGCTAGAAGTGGAGCTTCTTAATCATAACATCACTACCTCATTAGCAGAAAGAAGTCAGGCCCAGAGAGCATAAGTCCTAGAAAGTTGTTTGCAAGCAGCCTCAGTAGTGGTGCTGCTGTCCTTGCCTGTCAGTGTAGAAGCCCAGCCGGAGAAGGCCTGGCCGGGACAGTAAATTAAACAAGGGGGCCCCTGGGCTGAGGTGGCTCGGAGGCCACTGTGAAAGTGCACTGAAGTCTAAGCCTGCATATGCCTCAAGGCTACTAAATTGAAACCTAAGGGCAACCAATCACAACAGGCCAACTAGGCTTTAAGCTGTAACCCATCGAAGCATTTCCTTTCTTTGCTTCCACACTTCTCTGTATAATCTTTCAGCAGAGCACCCCTAACAACTTCCGGTTTGGCACTGTGCCATTGGAATCAATGTTTGCTCGGATAAAATTTTTAATATACCTCAGTTTATCGTTTGACAACACCAAACGCTGAATACCTTCAGACAGGGACATTTATTTCCTCCCGAACATTCAGTTCAGTGAGCAGATGTGATGTCTGCTACAGTAGAATTCTGGCAAACAGGGAAAATAATCATCTTCTGTTTTCAATCTTTCTATGTTTTGCATTATATTTTTGATGTACCAGGGCGTAAAAGGCTTCCGACAGTAATAGGGACATTCCATGAGGTGGCAGTAATTTTACTGAAGCAAGTGCATTGAAATTCACTTGAGGTTTTTCTCATTATCAAATTCTATGCCAAATGAATATTCCATAAATCCAAATGGATTACCAGTGGGATATACACTTGTTATAGAACAACATTACATATTTGGTCTACATCAGAAATCGTAAGCCTTGTTTGCCGTTGAAAATGTCTTTATATGTTCCTTTTTAAACTTTTTAAACCATTTTTAATTGAAGTATAGTTAATTTACAATGTTGTGTTAGTTTCAAGTGTACAGTGAAGTGATTCAGTTATTCATATATATATATATATATATATATATATATATACACACATATTCTTGTTCAGATTCTTTTCCCTTCTAGGTTATTACAAGATATTGAGTATAGTTCCCTGTGCTGTACAGTCGGTCCTTGTTCGTTATCTCTTTGATACATAGTAGTATATGTATTTTAATCCCAACCTCCTAATTTATCCTGCCCCCCCACCCCCCATCCCCTTTGGTAACCATAAGTTTGTTTTCCATATCTGTGAGTTTATTTCTGTTTTGTAAATAAGTTCATTTGTATCATTTTTGTAGATTCCACGTATAAGTGATATCATATGATAGTTGTCTTTCTTTGTCTGACTTCCTTAATATGATAATCTCTAGGTCCATCCATGTTGCTGCAAATGGCATTATTTCATTCTTTTTTGTGGCTGAGTAGTGTTCCATTGTGTGTGTGAATGTATATATATACATACACACATACACACATACCACATCTTCTTTATCCATTCCTCTGTTGATGAACATGTATTTTGCTTCTCTGTCTTGGCTGTTGTAAATAGTGCTGCTCTGAACATTGGGTGCATGTGTCTTTTCAGATTAGAGTTTTGTCTGGATATATGCCCAGGAGTGGGATTGCTGGATCATATGGCAACTCTGTTTTCAGTTTTTTTGAGGAACCTCTATACTGTTTTCCATAGTGGCTGCACCACTTTACATTCCCACCCACAGTGCAACAGGGTTCCCTTTTCTCCACACCCTCTCCAGCATTTATTGTTTGTAGATTTTTTAATGATGGCCATTCTGACTGGTGTGAGGTGATACCTCATTGTGGTTTTGATTTGCATTTCTCTAATAATTAGCGATGTTGAGCATCTTTTCATGTGCCTGTTGGCCATCTGTATGTCTTCTTTGGAGAAATGTCTGTTTAGGTCTGTTCTTCCTGAGAGGCGCGTCTTAACTATCTAGGGCCCATTTTTCCAAAGCACAATGCTGTTGCATACTTAATAGACTCCAGCATAGTGTAAACATAACCTTCGTATGCATGAGGAAACCAAAAAATGTGTGTGACTGACTTTATTGCAATATTGGCTTTATTGCAGAGGTCTGGAACTGAACCTGCAGCATCTTCGAGGTACAGCTGTGTTTGTAAAAAAGACTGCAGTAATATCCTCCCACTGTCCACACCCATGAGCACTTCCCTCCCACACTGGCTCTGTGCTTGCCCGCGTGACTTACTTTGGTTAATGGGGCAATAGCAAATGTGACATAAACGGAGACTTGAAAAGTGCTTGCCTTCTTTTGCTGCTCTTGGGAACCCTGTAATCACCACCATCCAACAGGCCCAGACTAGCCTGCTGGATGATGAGGGACACATGGCCAAGTCATCCCCTGCCTCACCTGACAGAGAGCCAACAATCAGACACGTGAAGGAGGCCATCTGGAACTAACCAGAGAAAGAAAATTTAAGATAAGATCTGAAGCCTACTAGGAGTTAGCCAGCAAGTCTCTCTGTGCCAGCCAGTGCCCAATATCAAGCCAGGAACTGCCTCTCAAAGAAGGCGGGCTGGTGCCAGACACGTAACAAGACCCTCCTCAGGAGGATAATAGTTATGTATAATGCCTGCACTAAAAGATCCTGGTAGATAGCCTTTGAACAAGTGGTCACCTGGCAGTCATGTGTGTAATACTCGTGTGATAAACTGTATTCAGCATTTGAAGCTAGAGTAAAATGATAGCCCCAAATTAACTTAAATTTGAGATACTTTATTCTTTAATAAAAACACAGGATCATACTATACAGAATTTAAATATGCGTGAATCTGAACAATTTCTTTTATCACAGTGAGCATGCAAGTGTCTACAAGATGAGCACTCTTAAAATTAGGGCCAGATGATAGCTTCAGTTAGCTGGTTCCAAGTTTCTTTTAACTCTTGATGTCTTGGAATAGAATCTCGAGTGAAGAAGTCCTATATTTGGCAATATCTTAACACACTTATTTCTGTCTCAAGAGACCTAGTTACTACTACAGATGTGAATAATTCTAAACAGCAATACATGATTTACTTAGCTTCTGTACTTGTAAACTGGGAAAGGGAAGAAAAACAAAAAGTGTGGAATCATTTTAACATCATTAATTGTTGACTCTTAGTAAAAGTTACATATGGCCAGAAATATACATGGGATACAAGAACAGTAAGAAAAAGTCCTGCATCTTATTCCACTTAATCATCACACATGTAACAACTAATTGTAACTTTTATGGATATTTCATAAAACCAACTTGCACTCCCTTTTAAGTCCTCAGCTTCATTTTCTTTTTCTAAGGAAATTTTATTTATTTATTTATATATAAACATCTCTATTGGTATATAATTGCTTTACAATGGTGTGTTAGTTTCTGCTATATAACAGAGTGAATCAGCTCTATGTATACACATATCCCCATATCTCCTCCCTCTTAAGCCTCCCTCCCACCTCCCCCATCCCACCCTTCTAGGTGGACACAAAGCACCGAGCTGATCTCCCTGTGCTATGCGGCTGCTTCCCATTAGCTATCTATTTTACATTTGGTAGTGTGTATATATGGAACTTTACTTTTATTTATTTATTTATTTTTGGCTGCGTTGGGTCTTCGTTGCTGCACGCAGGCTTTCTCTGGTTGTGGCTCGCGGGCTCTAGAGCGCAGGCTCAGTAGTTGTGGCGCACGGGCTTAGTTGCTCCACGGCATGTGGGATCTTCCCGGACCAGGGCTCGAACCTGTGTCCCCTGCATTGGCAGGCAGATTCTTAACCACTGCGCCACCAGGGAAGCCATCAACTTTATTTTCAATCCCTGCTGTTAGCTTCATGCTTGGGACTTGCCAGATTAAAAATTTTATAACCATAAGCGTTTCAGAAGGAATTGTGATTAATTTTGGTAGATTGTATAGTGGATTACCACCATCTTTATTTCCTCTCCCCTACCGTTTAATTCAGTTAGGCCGTAAAGCTTGTGAAGGATATGTTTGCTATTTCGTTTCTGGCCTCTCCAGCACTTACCACAGTGTTTGGTAGGAGCTTAGTAAATGATTGTTGAATACTCAGAGGAAGTGCCTAATCCGTCCCTTCTTCTCCCTGACTTCCTCTTAGTCCTCAGTACATTTTGGCGAATATGACTAAGACATGCTCAGAATATGCGAGGGGGTTTAAGTAGGGATGCTTTAATGTCTCTGCACTTTGTCTCCATATATTACTGCCTGTAATTCCATGACTAGTGATACTCCCCTAGAGATCTGGACAGTATGCTTTCTTCTTTCCATTTCTCATGCTCTCTGTGAATCCCCATCCACCCTACGCATCAGGGCCAGGGCTGAATAACGTGTGTATCTTTACCTGGGTCAGTTTTGCAAATGTAAGGAATTTGTTGCTTCAGTGATTTGGACAAATCAATTCAGGTGGTTTCATGCACACATTCAAAACTGTGCCCATGTAATCATTGGAAAGAGTTAGCAAGGAAGGAGGCAAGCCTGGGAGAGATGGAATGCACTTACATTTTTCATTTCCCTCTGCATAAATACGTGTCATAAATACATTTTCTAAAATTTCTCTCGAGACTTCCTCTTTCACTGGATTGTTTAGAAGTGTGGTGTTTAATTTCCAAAAGATTGGAGATTTTCCTTTCTGTTAATGATTTCCAGTTTAATTCCATTACGATCAGAGATTTTAATTCTTTAAAATGTATTCATGTTTTATTTATGACCCAGGATGTGGCCTATCTTAGTGAGTATTCCCTGTGTGCTTGAGAGGAATGGGTATTCTGTTGTTGTTGGGTAGAATGTTCTGTAGATGTCAGGTGGATCCCGTTTGTTGATGTTGTTCGGTTCTTTTATACACTTGCTGATTGTTTATCTGGTAGTTCCATCAGTTACTGAAAGAGAGGTGTTGAAATTGTCAGCTATGATGTGGATTTGCCTATTTCTCTTTCAGTCATGTCAGTTTTGGTTTTGTGTGTTTTGCAGCTCTGTTGTTTGGGGTGTACATGTATGTGGGATTGCTACATGCTCCTGGTAGACTCATCTTTTTATCATTATATAATGTCCCACTTTATCCCTGGTGATGGTTTTTCCCCTGAAGTCTACTTTATCTGATATTAGTAGGTCACCCCTGCTTTCTTTTGAATGGTGTTTGTATGATACATCATTTTGCATCCTTTTATTTTTAACCTACCTATATCATTATATTTGAAGTGAATTTCTTGTAGACAGCATGTATTTGGGTTTGGGGAAATTTTAATTATTGTTTATTCTGCTCTTCCTTCCTGTTCATAATCTCTCAATCTCCTGTTTTCCCATTGTACTTTATTTGTATTTACGGTATAGCAGTTTATCACATCTTGTCTTATGTACGTATTCGAATGTGATTATAGAAGCAGTTTCTTATGTATTCGAATGCGATTATAGAAGCAGTTTCTTATATCTTTGATCCCCCATATGGAAGACAGGCAAATTTTGGTGGCTTGAGTTCAATATAGTACTATTTTTAAATTCGCTGTGCTCTATTACCTGGTTTTCTTTCATTGAAGTGCAGTTGACTTCCAATGTTGTGTTAGTTTCTGGTGTACAGCAAAGTGATTCAGTTATACATATATATACACATTCCTTTTCATATTCATTTCCATTATGGTTTATCACAGGATATTGAATATAGTTCCGTGTGCTATATACATCAGGACCTTGTTGTTTCTCTCTCTTACCTGTTAATGGTAAACTTAAAGTGTAAAATCCATGAAAGAAATGAGATTTTACATTTTGAAAAATCTCATCCTTAGTTTACTTTAGGAAGGCATATTGATGTTTGGTTGCTACACATAAAAATGCTTATGTAAAAGATTTAAAACTTTATTTTTAATTCCATCAAAGGGAAATATTATATCAGAGAGTCATAGTCTCAAATTCTGAAATCTGGGAAATCTAAATTTAAGAAAATACAAACTCGAGTGTATTTGACATGAGAACTTCTTGGGTGAATTAACGTAAGATTGTTAGAGGATGAAGAACTGTGGTGAAGGAGGGGAGTAGGTGGGAAGAAGCAAGTGAAAACTCCTTTCATTGCCAATTCATACCCATTCTCTGCAACAAATCAAATATTCTTACTCCCTAATTTAATGTCAATGCTAACATTGCCCCTCATATATATATATATATATATATATTTTTTTTTTTAAATCTTTTTTGGAGTATAGTTGATTTACAAGGCTATGTTAGTTTCAGGTGTACAGCCCTCATATGTTAATAATAGCAAAATATAGGGATTTCTGTTGGCTCATAAAATAATAGCCTCATTGATGAGAACTAATAATTTTCGCAGAAGTGTTTTAGTAACATGTAGACTATGGTAACATCAGGGAACATTTTGCTTTTCCTTCAAGGGTTGCAAACTCCACCGCCCACCTGGGTCAGGGAGGTCATTTAAATGTGTGAAATGGGTCAAGGGTTTACCAAGGAATGTTGAGGACTGTGGTAAAGTAGCAAGCGCACGCCCCATATAAAGGCATTCCATTTAAAACATGTTAAAAATTTTATGAAGGACATACAAAACACGTCTCCTGGCCAAGCCACCTTTGTGCGACCTCCAGTTAAATTACTTAGCCATTTCAATGGAGAAGAAAACTAGTCTGTCTTTATCACGTTCAGGGTGCCTTTACCTCACATGTAACTTTCTCGTTTCGGAGTCATGTGGAATCTCTGTATATGGAATCATCATATGGGGACATTTTACAGTATGTAGTGACTATAAGACAGGATGCTATGCCTCAGGAATTTCTGACCCCTAGAATCTTAAAATCAATAGGCAGATTAAAAAAATCAGGGTCCCAAAAAGGTCTAAATAGTCATTTTTACTTTAAAACTTATTTTGTATATGAACATATATAATCTTTCTTTAAAATTAAGAATGGGACTTCCCTGGAGGTCCAGTGGTTAAGACTCCATGCTCCCCCTGCAGGGGGTGCACGTTTGATCCCTGATCGGAGAACTAAGATCCCACATGCTGCGTGATGCGGTCAAAAAAAAAACAAAAAAAAAACTTAGGCTAAAACAGCAAATAATTAAAACACTTAGCAAAAAAAAAGAATAACAATTATTTTTAAAAATTAAATTAAGAATGGCATCAATGATTCAATATATATTTTGCTCTAGATCAGGGGTCAGCAAAATTTTTCTGTAAAGGTTCAGATAGTAAATATTTTAGGCTTGCAGGCCACATGATCTCTGTCGCGAGTAGTAAATTCTCTCATGATAGTACAAATGTAGCCACAGACAATATATGTGTGTGACTGTGTTCCAATAAAAGTTACTTATGGACTCTGTGATATTTTCACAGAAAAAAATTGGGGTACTAGTTTTTTAAAAACAAATGGGTAAAACCATTACTAGTTACCCAAACCTTTAATGCTCAGCCAAAATTGAGTTGATATGACCCTTGTTTCTGCACTCGAAATGAGCTCCATTTACTATCAAAATCCCACAGGGTATTTTCCAGTTGTTTTGGAAAGAAGGCAATATCATGTCTCAGAGCCAGCCCAGTGGCGTACAATGACCAGGCAGTGGGAGTGTCTGCCCACATGGGAAGGCTTATGACTTGCACTGTTTTGCTGTGCCTAGTGATAATAAAATGCAGACAGATTTTAGTCAGGTTTATTTTTTATTATTCTTGAAATTGTCTGTAGTCAGTGAACCCTATTGTTGGCTGTACTCATTGCCTACACCAAGGGGCAGACCGCTTCCACTGGCCCATCCTTGGAATGCCACATGGGGCCAGCCTACATGACGTTTGCCCACATGGTATCATTGGAGGGCTGTAGGAAAGCCTCAGACAAGTCTACCATAAAACAGCTGAAATTCTGCCATTCATAACAGAAATAATAATGATAGAAGTGGAGAATTAGCATTCATTGACTGTCTACCACGTGCCAGAAATTATGTGTTAAATGCTTTATTTATATTTGAAAGATGAGCGAATGGAGTTTCTGAGAGGCGAAATAACTTATCCAAGGCCACAGAAGGGGGCCAGATTCGGGGGGATTCGGGACTGGGCGCAGGGAGTGAGTAGGGTGGGGAAGACGATGTGAGAAACCTCAGGAAAGAGGATGCATAAAGTCATGAGAAGAAACGGTTCTGAAGAACCTAGGGGCAGGACAGGAATAAAGACGCAGATGTAGAGAATGGACTTGAGGACACGGGGAGGGGGAAGGGTAAGCTGGGACGAAGTGAGAGTGCGCCATGGACATATATACACTACCAAAAGTAAAATAGATAGCTAGTGGGAAGCAGCCGCATAGCACAGGGAGATCAGCTCGGTGCTTTGTGACCACCTAGAGGGGTGGGATAGGGAGGGTGGGAGGGAGACGCAAGAGGGAGGAGATATGGGGATATATGTATATGTATAGCTGATTCACTTTGTTATACAGCATAAACTAACACACCATTGTAAAGCAATTATACTCCCATAAAGATGTTAAAAAAAGAGAGAAATGTATGTGAACAAACAGCTCACGAGATGGGAACTTGAAGTGGCTATTAAAAATGTGGGGAAAAAAGAAAAGAAAGAGAGTCGTGAGAAGAGGCAGTTGCATGAGGAAAATATGAAAGGGTAGGGTTGAAATGAACGAGTGTGTCACAAGTTTCCCATGGCTGCCTTTGTTCCCCGGTGTGTCCTTTCTCCTCATCTTGAGCAGTGTATTTACAGCTAACAATATGCAGAATGCTTCCAGATTGCTGCTATCACAGGAGCCAGGGGTTTTCTGTGTCCGCTGAGCCTGCGGAATGCTCACTTGTTCAGTTTGTCAGCTATGCTGCAAACAAAGACTATGAACCATGTGACCAATCGTCATGTAGAATTGCTCGAAAAGAAAACTTACTCCATACACATTTATAAAGAAGCTCAAATAATCATTCAAGCCTTCTTCCTGGCACTTTGCCATAATATTAAAAAACAACAACACTGAAGCATCAGCATATTGTAGAAGCATCAGCATATTGTAGAAGAATTAATTACCATAGTTTGATTGTTATATAAGATCACCTTTTCTAACCCCTAAAATCTATTTAACACCTTTTGAAAAGTGAGGTGATTGTGTAAGATGTAAAGGTAGTTTTGGTCTCATAGAAAGATTTCAGCACTTAACAGGCTCAGGGCCTTCCTCGTTCAAAAGAGGTGTGTCTTATTTTGGCAACCCAGATCTTTTTCCTATGACTCTGTAAACATTTTAAGTATGGCCATAGCTGTCATGTAGTAAAAGACCTCAACTAAGATGAATACTAAAAGCACCTCTAGTGAGAAAAAGAAAAAGAAAAGAATAGAAAAAATAAGATGAAAGCATGTCTACAATTGGTAAAAAGGGAAGGGAGAGACAGGGAAGTTATCATCATATTCACTGAAATTGAAAGTAAATGTGAAATGGATAGAAAGTTTTAACGTTAGGAGACTAAAAGTGGTCCTGCAACTTCAGTGTGCATCTCTATCACCTGGAGGGATTGTTAAAACACAGATCACAGGTCCTCACCCTGAAAGTCTCTGATTCAGGAGGTCTGAGGTGAGGCCCAATAATCTGCATTTTTGGCAAGTTTCCAGGTAATGCTGATGATGCAGGTGTGGGGGGACCACCCTTTAAGAACTGTTGGACCAGAGCAATGCTGCTTACTCTTTTCAAACTAACTACTCCTGATAGCAGAGGAGAGCAGGCCACCATGGGCTGCATGTGTGAATCCTGTATCTACCATTCACCAATTGTATGACCTTGGCGTAGGTACTTGACTGCTCTGTGAATTTTGCATTCTACTCTGTGACATATCCCTGTTTTTTTTCATATAAGAATGATACCCCCTTAAATCTTTTGAGTAAAATGTTAAGTTCTAGGGTAAGGCACTGATCTGCAAACCCCACAGCACGCTAGAGTCACCAAGGGGACTCGAAAAAATACTGATGGCTGGTACCCATCCCCAGAGACTCTAACGTATTAAGTATAAGGTTAGCTTGGGAAGAGGCATTTTAAGAAAGTGGTTGGTGTAGTTATAACAGTACATGGTATAGATCAGTGAAAATATATAAGCCGAGGCTGCATGCATCTACATGGAGAAATAAACCCTCAAAAAAGCAACAGGAAATAGTCACATTATAACACAATAATACTTCTGTAAGGATCAAACACATTTAAAACAACTCCACATACATAGATGGTAAAAGAGTAAGAGTGTGGACAGGAAACATAACGTACACCCCCAAGGTAATATTTACCTCTTGTTAGGAAGGGGCTTGGAGGATGCCATTGAAGCGGCATACAAAAGAAACTTCTGGTGCAAAAATACTTAATTACTTTTAAAAAAGGAACGGGAGCAAGTGTGACAAAATGTTAACATCTAATACATCCAGGTGGGAGTTAGATGAGTAATTTTTATATCATTATATGCATTTCTGTTGTGTATTTGCAACTCATAGAAAGGGAAGCTACATCTTCTATGCTCAGGGAGTGTGTCAGTTGTGGACCCTGCTGTGTGGTACTGGAAAAGACAAAGGGGAATCTATTGCACTGAGAGAAATCTCAAAAATACTTGACACAGGGCCCTTTTATTCAAGGAGAGTCTTGTAGGATGAGAGCTGTCAGAACACATTTGGGAAGCACTGCTTTATTGAATGGTGGACACCATCATCCAACGTTCGGTGTCATTATATGTCACCCCCGATGAGTGAAGACACAGACTTAAGCTTGTAAAGGATGGACTGTCATAGTCATGCTTGAGCTCCCACCCCTGCTTGATAGTAGGAATCAGGCAATTTAGATCTGCAAGTAGTTCAGAGTCGGGAGGTACGTCCCGGGTCCTCAGTGTTGCACCCCGGTTCAGAGATTCACTAGGATTCTTGGAAAAGGATTCTTGGGAATCAGCATATAGTTGCAGTCGGGGCTGAGATTTATCACAGCCATGTCGTAAGGATACAGAGCCAGATCCTACGGGGACAAACACAGGCGGAGTCTGGAGGAATCCATGTGTACGCCTCCCATGAGGGGCCACACGCAACATCCTCTTCCCCCAGAAATTAAAATGCAGCATCATGTGTGCAATGCTTTTGCCCAGGGAAGCCCTTTGAGACTCAGTTTAGGGTTGTTCTTTGTTTTTTACTGGAGGCTGGTCACATAGGCACCCTCTGCCTATCATGTAGCAGAAGTCCAGACTTCCAGAAGGAAAGTAGGTGTCAGAATAAAAGACGATGTTTGTATTCGGTTCAGGCACAGTAAAAATTCATATCAATTAGGGAGTATTAAGTACCCCCCTCCCCCCGAAATCGAAGCTCCCAGACACCAGCCAAGGGCCAAGTTTGCAAACAGGCCTTTCTGAGGGTAGCAGTCTCAGGACTGCTATGTTCTTGTGTCTGCAGAGGACAGTTGGTGGAAATCTCAGATACTACCATCGCTAGTATTAAGGAACCCTACAGGATAGAATGATGGGGTGAAACCAGCAAGGTGAAGCCTATTAAGGGAAAACAAGAGCTTTGCCTTAAAGTCCAAAAGATCAATTCCGAGTACTGGCTGGAGGAGACCCAGCTTGACAGCAGTTAATGTGAAAACCCCCCAGGGGGTTTGCTGCTCAATATCAATTAACAGTGTTAACTGAGCCATTGGAAAAACTAATTGAAACTTATTCTAAATTAATGGGCGTGTCATGTCCAGATGGATGTAGAACTCCCATGGTATTCTGAAATGACCAAACATCATTTGGAAAATGTATGCACTTCTAAGGCTTTTATTCTAATACATGGATGAATATATAAAAGATGTGCAGTAGGTAGTGTGGGCTGCTAGAGTGACACATGTATGAGCAGCTTTACCTTTTTTTTTTTCTTTGCGGTACGCGGGCCTCTCACTGTTGTGGCCTCTCCCGTTGCGGAGCACAGGCTCCGGACGTGCAGGCTCAGCGGCCATGGCTCCGCGGCATGTGGGATCTTCCCAGACCGGCGCACGAACCTGTGTCCCCTGCATCGGCAGGCGAACTCTCAACCACTGCGCCACCAGGGAAGCCCAGCCTTATCATTTTTGAAATGAGGTTTTGAACATTTTGAAATGAGTCTGGGAGATTCTCTTTTGCTCCATTTGGCAGAACTGAGACCATGGAGGCAGCTTTAGGAGACAGGTACGGAGACAATGTAAAAAAGGAATGAGGGCAGCCCAGCTATGGAATTAGCTGACTTGGGCAAGAATGTCTTCCCCAATAATGGAAATGTACACACAGCTGGATGAACATGTGTCTCTAGACTGGAGGAGACATTGAAACTGAAGATCTGTAGAGTCTCTTTCTACTCTACAATGCTTGACCCTGTGGTCCTATTAATTTAGACGTTTCCACTGTGCCCGTGGCTCAGAGGCTGCTGAATGGACGGTCAAAGGAAGAACAGGAGTCATGACCTTTGTCAGGTGTCTCAGTCTCATTTTGAGTGTTGCTGCAGGAACCCCGGGGATGCTCCCAAGCCCTGGGGGCTCATTTCATAACATTGCCTCATACAGGCAGGCCCTAAAAGTTTTGGAGACAAAACTTTTCACTGGCAAGATTCATGCTTGAAATTCTACCTCGAGAATTAATCTGCTAAGGATTCTGTGACAGACATCAAGACACTACCTCAGTGAAGGACTCTGTTAAATTTGAGATGCAATTTCAGTATACACCAGGAAGTTCCTTAGTCCCAACTGACCAGAGCTCCTCACGTTATACCATTAAGCATTCATTTTTCTGCATCTTACTAATATGTCAACTTTCACAAGTCACCCACTAAAAATAAATACCCCTGGGTGAAGTAGTGCTTTAGCTAATCTCATGTAAATCAGGGTTCTCTAAATGCTTCATATTATGTAAAAAATATTGATTTCTATCAGGAAAAATTCAGTTGTATCAGTAAAAAAAAAAAAAAAAAAATTGTGTCCCCACCATGCCTATATCTATTTTAGTTCCTCATATACTTGACTCCCTGGACTCAGTCTCATTCAAACTTACTTCCTTGAAACAACCAGAACCCTAGTCACAGCCAGCTCTCTGCCTGCCCTGCAGCTGTACCCTGCTAGTGCCTTTGGCTGGAGTAAAACTCACCGCCACGCAGACGGGTCTCTCTTGAAATTCATAGTGCAAACCTCACGTGGGCCCTTAGTGCAGCTGGGCCATCAGACTGTTCTTCCCCAATCTAGTCACTCTCCCGGAAGTATATCTCAGACTTGAGTGTGCTGTCAATCACCGGGGGTCTTGATAAATACACTTTCTGATCTTGCCATTGAGTATGAGAGCCTGTGTTTCTAACAGGCCTCCAGGTAAGGTACAACGCTGGTGACCCTCGAGTAGCAAAGTCCTAGATGACTATTTCATACTTTATTATCTCCCTTCAAGCTTCTAACACTTGCTCCCCGACCCCTACAACCAGCTAGTGACCTGCTTCTTACCGTACCGAGAAAGTGGTAGGAATCAGAGGAGGGCATCACAGACTCCGTCACCTCACCTACTGTCCTGCCAGCACCTGGACCCACGCATTCTGCCTTCCCGTCTGTTAACAGACATCTCAGACATACGTTGCTCAAGAGTGAACTTCTGATGTTGTCCCTACTATCTCTTCTACCAAGTTCCATGCGCCCATCTCTGCCGGGCGCGTCTCTGTCATTTCTCCAGTTGCTGAAATCAAAAGCCTTGAAGTAATCCTTTCTCACGTTTCTTTCCTTCATACCCTATATCCAATCCTATTTGCTTTACCTTCAAAACACATCCATAGTCTGACCACTTCTCACTACCTGTACTGTTACCACCCCCTCCAAGATACCTGGATCACCATAATCATCTGGTAAATGGCCTCCCTGCTTCTAACCTTGCCCCATTAGGGTCTATTTAAAACTCAGCAGTGAGAGTGATCTTATTAAACTTACCATATGTTATTGAATCTAAGATGCCATCAATTGTAGGAAGCAGCCTTATTTTATGTATAAGTAAGTTTAAAGTAAGGGACATTGCCTTGAAGTAAACTATGACGCTTTGCCTTAATAATAATCTTGTGCAAAACATCACTTAGTCTCACCAGAATCTGTCTGCTTTGAAGATACTTCACAATTCCAGGATACTTGACACTTTTTACTGCATGCAGATTCATTCATTGCTTGATGGAATGGTAGGCAGTCCTTTCGGATGTATATCATGAACAAAAGAAAACCCAAGTCCATCTACTCATTGATACATTTTTAAAGCACTTACTTGGTAATTGCTTTGCAAGAAGTTATGGACTTTCAGTCATTCCTCCAACGATGAACATTCATTTCACTAGTATCCAATTTTTACGCTGCTGCTGTGTTTCCCTGACTTTCTGTTGCACCTTAACTTTTTGTTCCAGTACCAAATCATCATGTAATCTTTTGGAAGGCACTTGAAAAAGCAATTAGACTCAACATGGGTAGTACGGATAATGCACAGAACTCGCCTAAAGGGAGGACAATGAGAACTTTCCTGAACAAGTTCCTCTGTGCAGGCAGTGACAACTATGCCTGAACTGCCACTTGCCAGACAGGTATTCGAATACAATTTCTACAAGGATAATCCCGATAACCCCAGTGATAAAACGTAGGGAAAAAGTGATAAAATTCAGTACGTCAGATCATGTCCCTCCTATACTCGAAACTATCAAAGGCTGTCTATTGCATTTACCAGCATCTGTACCGTACCCTACAGAGTGTTAGGCGTGAGCTCCCTGGCCCCCACCACAAGCACTTGGGTCTTTGCCCTAGAGGGGGTTTGTCGTTAGAGTAACCAGGTGGGTGTTTGGAATCTAGCCACGAGGATACTGAGTTGAGGATATATTTAGTTTGGACTTCTGCGCTGTATTTCAGTGGTTCACAGTCCTACCTAGAGGTAAACTACTGCTAGCTTTCCCACGTACGAAATGGCTTCCAGAAATTCTCCTCATGTCCGCTGTGCTGACTCGCCTGTGTTAGGACATGAGGATGCAAGGCCAAAGGCTGTTTGGTAACATAACCACGTGCTCTGGCTCCCGGCACCGGGAAGAAGGGACGGACGGGCAGAGAAACACTTATCGGAATGCATGGTGCCAGAAGCTAGACCATGGGAAACTCTTCTAAGCACTAGCATATAAAATCGTAGGCAGAGGGCTTCCCTGGTGGCGCAGTGGTTGAGAGTCCGCCTGCCGGTGCGGGGGACACGGGTTCGTGCCCCGGTCCGGGAGTGTCCCACATGCCGCGGAGCGGCTGGGCCCGTGAGCCATGGCCGCTGAGCCTGCGCGTCCGGAGCCTGTGCTCCGCAACGGGAGAGGCCACAACAGTGAGAGGCCCGCGTACCGCAAAAAAAACAAAACAAAACAAAAACAAAACAAACAAACAAAAAATCGTAGGCAGAGTGGTTTACTCACATCAATGCTTGTCGAAACAGAAGTTCTCTCCTATCAGGAACATACATGAAACTGCAGCCGTAAACACCACCCCATACTTCAGGATTCTCAGTGTGTGTGCTGTTTGTCGGATTTTAGGGGTGGTAATATACTGCAGTTTCCTTTGTCATTCTACGTAAATCTTTGATTTTGTGCCTCATTTTGTATTTGTGCCTTTGAAGTCTTTTTTTTTCTAATACTTTTATTGGAGTATGATTGCTTTACAATGGTATGTTAGTTTCTGCTTTATAACAAAGTGAATCAGCTCTACATATACATATATCCCCATATCTCCTCCCTCTTGCGTCTCCCTCCCTCCCTCCCTCCCTAACCCACCCCTCTAGGTGGTCACAAAGCACCGAGCTGATCTCCCTGTGCTATACGGCTGCTTCCCACTAGCTATCTGTTTTACGATTGGTAGTGTGTATATGTCCATGCCACTCTCTTGCTTTGTCACAGCTTACCCTTCCCCCTCCCCGAGTCCTCAAGTCCATTCTCACCATCTGTGTCTTTATTCCTCTCCTGCCCCTAGGTTCTTCAGAACCATTTTGTTTTTGTTTTTTTTAGATTCCATATATATGTGTTAGCATACGGTATTTGATGTTCTCTTTCTGACTTACTTCACTCTGTATGACAGACTCTAGGTCCACCCACCTCACTACAAAGAATTCGATTTTGTTTCTTTTTATGACTGAGCAATATTCCATTGTATACATGTGCCCCATCTTCTTTATCCATTCGTCTGTCGATGGACACTTAGGTTGCGTCCATGTCCTGGCTATTGTAGATAGAGCTGCAGTGAACATTGTGGTACATGACTCTTTTTGAATTATGGTTTTCTCAGGGTATATGCCCAGTAGTGGGATTGCTGGGTCATATGGTCGTTCTGTTTTTAGTTTTTTAAGGAACCTCCATACTGTTCTCCATAGTGGCTGTATCAATGTACATTCCCACCAACAGTGCAAGAGGGTTCCCTTTTCTCCACATGCTCTCCAGCATTTATTATTTGTAGACTTTTTGATGATGGCCATTCTGACTGGTGTGAGGTGATACCTCATTGTGGTTTTGATTTGCATTTCTCTAATGATTAGTGATGTTGAGCGTCTTGTGTTTGTCGGCCATCTGTATGTCTTCTTTGGAGAAATGTCTGTTTAGTTCTTCTGCCCATTTTTGGATTGGGTTGTTTGTTTTTTTGATATTGAGCTTCATGAGTTGCTTGTATATTTTGGAGATGAATCCTTTGTCAGTTGCTTCGTTTGCAAATATTTTCTCCCATTGGGAGGGTTGTCTTTTCGTCTTGTTTATAGTTCCCTTTACTGTGCAAAAGCTTTTAAGTCTCATTAGATACTCTTTGTTTATTTGTGTTTTTATTTCCATTTCTCTAGGAGGCGGGTCAGAAAGGATCCTGCTGTGATTTATGTCATAGAGTGTTCTGCCTACATTTTCCTCTAAGAGTTTGATAGTGTCTGGCCTTACATTTAGGTCTTTAATCCATTTAGAGTTTATTGTCGTGTATGCTGTTAGGGAGTGTTCTCATTTCATTCTTTTACATGCAGCTGTCCAGTTTTCCCAGCACCACTTATTGAAGAGGCTGTCTTTTCTCCATTGTACATTCCTGCCTCCTTTATCAAAGATAAGGTGACCATATGTGTGTGGGTTTATCTCTGGGCTTTCTATCCTGTTCCACTGATCTATAGTTCTGTTTTTGTGCCAGTACCATACTGTCTTGATGACTGTAGCTCTGTAGTATAGTCTGAATTCAGGGAGCCTGATGCCTCCAGCTCCATTTTTCTTTTTCAAGATTGCTTTGCCTATTCGGGGTCTTATGTGTTTCCATACAAATTGTGGAATTTTTTGTTCTAGTTCTGTGAAAAATGCCATTAATAGTTTTATAGGGATTGCATTGAATCTGTAGATTGCTTGGGTAGTAGAGTCATTTTCACAGTGTTGATTCTTCCAATCCAAGAACATAGTGTATCTCTCCATCTGCTTGTATCATCTTTAATTTCTTTCATCAGAGTCTTATAGTTTTCTGCATACATGCCTATTGTCTACTTAGGTAGGTTTATTCCTATGTATTTTATTCTTTTCATTGCAGTGGTAAATGGGAGTGTTTCCTTAAATTCTCTTTCAGATTTTTCAGCATTTGTGTATAGGAATGCAGGAGATTTCTGTGCATTAATTTTATATCCTGCTACTTTACCAAATTCATGGTTTAGCTCTAGTAGATTTCTGGTAGCATCTTTAGGATTCTCTATGTATAGTATCATGTCTTCTGCAAACAGTGACAGCTTTACTTCTTGTTTTCCAATTTGGATTCCTTTTATTTCTTTTTCTTCTCTGATTGCTGTGGCTAAAAATTCCAAAACTATGTTGAATAATAGTGGTGAGTGTGGGAAACCTTGTCTTGTTCCTGATGATGTTAGTGGAAATGGTTTCAGTTTTTCACCATTGAGAACGATGTTGGCTGTGGGTTTGTCATATATGGCCTTTATTATGTTGAGGAAAGTTCCCTCTATGCCTACTTTCTGGAGGGTTTTTATCATAAATGGGTGTTGCATTTTGTCGAAAGCTTTGTCTGCATCTATTGAGATGATCATATGGTTTTTATCCTTCAATTTGTTAATATGGTGTATCACGTTGATTGATTTGCGTATATTGAAGAATCCTTGCATTCCTGGGATAAACCCCACTGGACCATAGTGTATGATCCTTCTAATGTGCTGCTGGACTCTGTTTGCTAGTATTTTGTTGAGGAGTTTTGCATCTATGTTCATCAGTGATATTGGCCTGTAGTTTTCTTTCTTTGAGACACCTTTGTCTCGTTTAGGTATCAGAGTGATGGTGGCCTCATAGAATGAGTTTGGGAGTGTTCCTCCCTCTGAATATTTTGGAAGAGTTTGAGAAGGATAGGTGTTAGCTCTTCTCTAAATGTTTCATAGAATTCACCTGTGAAGCCCTCCGGTCCTGGGCTTCTGTTTGTTGGAAGATTTTTAATCACAGTTTCAATCTGAGTCCTTGTGATTGGTTTGTTTATATTTTCTGTTTCTTCTTGGTTCAGTCTCAGAAGGTTGTGCTTTTCTAAGAATTTGTCCATTTCTTCCAGGTTGTCCATTGTATTGGCATAGAGTTGCTTGTAGTAGTCTCTCATGATCCTTTGTATTTCTGCAGTGTCAGTTGTTACTTCTCCTTTTTCATTTCTAAGTCCATTGATTTGAGTCTTCTCCCTTTTTCTCTTGTTGAGTCTGGTTAACGGTTTATCAATTTTGTGTATCTTCTCAAAGAACCAGCTTTTAGTCTTATTGATCTTTGCTATCGTTTCCTTCATTTCTTTTTCACTGGTTACTGATCTGATCTTTATGATTTCTTTCCTTCTGCTAAATTTGGGGTTTTTTTTATTCTTCTTTTTCTAATTGCTTTAGGTGCAAGGTTAGGTTGTTCATTTGAGATGTTTCCTGTTTCTTAAGGTAGGATTGTATTGCTGTAAACTTCCCTCTTAGAACTGCTTTTGCTGCACCCATAGGTTTTGGGTCGTCATGTCTCCATTGTCATTTGTTTCTAGGTATTTTTTGATGTCCTCTTTGATTTCTTCATGATCTCTTGGTCATTCAGTAGCGTATTTTTTAGCCTCCATGTGTTTGTATTTTTCCTGGAGTTGATGTCTTGTCTCGTAGCGTTGTGGTCAGAAAAGATAGTTGATGTGAACAACCAAACCAAAAAAGAAATCCACCAATGATAACAAGCACTAAAATGTATACTAAGAAAAAAAAAGGACATACAGAACCCTAGGACACATAGTAAAAGCAAAGCTATACAGACAAAGTCACACAAAGAAGCATACACTTACATACTCACAAAAAGAGAAAAAGGAAAAAAAGTATATATAAAAGGAAGAGAGCAACAAAAGCAATAAACAAATGTACCAATGATAATAAGCTCTACATACTAAATACAATAAACATAAAACCAGAAACAGATTAGATGCAGAAAGCAAACCCCAAGTCTGCAGTTGCTCCCAACGTCTACTGCCTCAATCTGGGGATGATTCATTGTCTATTCAGGTATGAATAGACAATGCAGGGTACATCAAGTTGATTGTAGAGATTTAATGCAGGGTACATCAAGTTGATGTACAGGGTACATCAAGTTGATTGTAGAGATTTAGGGTGCAGGGTACATCAGATGCAGGGTACATCAAGTTGCTTGTACAGATGCAGGGTACATCAAGTTGATTGTAGAGATTTAATCCGCTACATCTGAGGCTGCTGGGAGAGAGTTCCCTTTCTCGTCTTTGTTCGCACAGCTCCTGGGGTTCAGCTTTGTATTAGCCCCGCCTCTGCGTGTAGGTCACCTGTGGGCATCTTTTGGGAAGTCTGAGGTCTTCTGCCCACATTCAGCAGGTGTTCTGTAGGAGCTGTTCCACACATAGATGTATTTTTGATGTATTTGTGGGGAGGAAGGTGATCTCCATGTCTTACTCCTCCACCATCTTGAAGATCCCTTCCAATTCTTTCTTTTAATTGTGCAAGATTCAGGCCCCATGAAACCTGTATCTGTCCATGCTCTGACATCTATACCATCAGCCTTGGGCCCCTGTCCCCACACACTTGCCCTGAGCTCCTGCCGTGCTGGCCTTCTCACCATTCCTCAGACAATTCCGTCATTCCCTGGTCTCTGCACTGGTCCCCCTGCCTGGAGCCTTCTTCCTCCAAACATCCACATTGCTTGCTTCTTCCCCTTTCAGCAGTTTTTCTCAAAATTGACATTTACAGGGAAACTATATTCAATATCCTGAGATAAACTATAATGGAAAAGAGTAGTTTAAAAATGTCTATGTATAACTGAATCACTTTACTGTACATCAGAAACTAACAAAACATTGTAAGTCAACTATACTTCAGCGAAGAAGAAAGAAAAAATAAAATTCACCTTCTCCGTAAGGCGTTCCCTGTCCTGTCCTCTCCTTTGAATATGAAGTCCATATCTATACACACTCCTGAAATTTCTTATTCCGCTTTCGTTGTCTCCTTTCTGTAGCATCTTTCACACTCTAAAGTAGATAGATTGATAATGATTGATCAAGCAATAGATAGATGATAGACACTATCAGCAAACAATCAGGTTATTATGCTTCAAGCTAATTGCCTGCCCCTCCACAAGAATGTACTCAATAAATATTTGTTAAATGAATGAAACACTCCTTACATCAAAACCTGTGAATCATTTACTTAGGTCTCACACACACACACACACACACACACACACACACACACAAAACGGTCTTCTAAACCAAATGGATAACAACTTCTAGGACCTTAAGTGAAATGAAAATCAAGATGGAGTCACTATTGCTAAGAGAGCTCTCTAAAATGGAGCTGGGAGGCCATTAAGGAAGTGTGACTTATGCATGTCTCAGCCTGGATGGAATCTGATCTTTGGACCTGATGAAGCCTCCCAGAACACCGGCCAGAAACTCAAGATACTTATCTGACCGTGACCCTAAAGTAACTCGTGACAGTCTATCTATTATTGGACCCTTACCCTGAAACAACTTGTGTTCCTTAAGGACAGATATTTTCTGACTCGAGTCAGAGTCAGTCACCGTTCTCTCTCTCCAGGCAACTTTTAACCAACCATCGTGTGGCTTTTTGTCTCTATAAGCCCCTGACTCTTTCTCTTCCCCAGAGCATTCTTTAGGGATGCTAAAGAATGTGGGGATCTCCCAAATTGCAATTCTTAGGATCCCAGATAAACACTTTTCTTATCTGCAGCCTCCTGCATTATTATTATTTTTTTTGGTTGACACCCTTTACTGTGCCTTGTAGAAATTTAATATCAACATGATACTCTGTGCCCCAGATTGTGAAAGTGTGGAGAAAATGTGACTCTTTGATTGAAAAGGCCCAGGGAAATATTGTAGGGTTTAGTTGTAGTTGGTGGATGCATAGTCTTCTTTTTGGATTGTGTGAGGATTTTTCTTTTAAGACCATTTTTTTAGAGCAGTTTTAGGTTCGCAGAAAAATTGAGGAAGGTACAGACTTTTCCCATATACCCCCTGCCCAGAGGTTGCAGGTTCTTACTACAGAAAAAGGACGGGATGATTTTTATAGTTGAATGACTGCAGGACAAAAGACAAAAGCTGCCTTTGAAATAAAGCTTCTCAGACGCATGGCTCTCGGTTCAGGAAACCAGAGAATTCTATGGTGGTCATTATTTAGAACAGTGAGGAAAATGAGTACAGCGGAAAATGTGGAATGCTGTGAGCATTGGATACAAGCCAGACGTTTGAAATGATTGTTTATTAACTTCTTTTCTGCCTGAATTTGTTTAGCTTTTTTTTTTTTTCTTCTCTTCTCGCCTGAGAAGCGAGGATCATTTTTCCACACCTGCATGATAGGGTAGCATCCAGGGCTCCATTTCCATCACAGTGCAGGAGGGGATGGCGGCAGGATCCTGACAGATCTTAATTTCGCTTCTGTCTCAGAACTTCACGTTTCAGGAAAAATCTTCCTCCTTGTCAACAACAAATTAAGTTAGTGTTCATAGCTATGTTTCTTGTGTTTCCCCTGGCTGTGGGCGGCTTCGAGCAACTTCTGTCACTGTGTGAGAGGCTGAATGAGAGGTCACGCTTCTCCTTCTCGCTGAAACAAAAGAAAGATTCAGTCACTATGTTTTCTGCTTGGCTTAGCACATACCCTGGGATGCTTACATATTTTGCATGGCGATTCTAGGGAAATGTTAATTTCAAGAGCAGGTATCCCCCATGAGGATCAGTTGTCAGGGTGGTTAACCACGTTTGTCCTTCATGTATATTTTACAAACGTATTTGTAGCTTTGGTTCATGTCTGATACTGAGCCTTGCCAGTTGTCAGAGAGCTGTAGCTTTCTGTTCACAGCATGATGAACTGGCAGGAGGGGGCCTCCAATGGGAGCTGATGGCTTGTGGGGGCCGAGGGAGGGGCCACACGTGCCAGGGCCTATGAGGGCTTATGAGGTTTGTTACTTTGCTATCCAAGTGAATAAGACACTAGCCTTACTGCCTTCGTCCTGGCGCCCACACAGCAGGCCGAGGGACCCTGTTGAAACCGGAATCAGATCATGTCACTCCACGGCTTCGCACGTTCCCCTGGGTTCTCATTTCACTCAGAGGAAAGACAGAGTCTTCACAATGGCCCCCAAAGCCCTCCTCGATCGGACCCATGCCCGCCTCTTACCTCTCCAGCCTCTTCTATTATTCTCCACCCCCCTTGCTCCATCCACTTGGACCACACCGGTCTTCTTGCTGGGCCTAGGACACACCAAGCCCATACCCTCCTCTGGTCCCTTGCATTTGCTGTCTCTTCTGCCTGGAATTCTCTTCCCCCAGATTTCCTCAAGGCACCCTCCCTCATCTTCCACAGATCTCTGCTTAGAAGTCATCTTCTCACGGAGGCTTACCCTGACTGCTACATTTTAATTAGCACCCTCCAGACACCGCACTCACACATATATACCTAACTTTTCTCTGCTTTCATTGTCCCATAGCCCTCTGTCATCATGTAACATTCTAGATTATCTTTCTTGATTGTTGTATCGTCTGTCTTTCCTACTGTGTACAACGTAAGCTCCAAGAAGGCATTGATTTTTACCTTGATATGATATTCACTGCTCTAGTCCAAGCCCCTGGAATAGCACTTGGAATATAGCCAGGTTGAGCATCCATTACTGGTTTGCCAGGGCCGTTCCGGTTATGCCTGAGGTCCTGGTGTGATTATTAACGGCACTCCCTTCGCTGTGCAAAGTGTTAATGATTAGATTTATGGTCACTGTACACAGAGGAGAGGCTCAGTAACTATATCTTTATTTATTTATTTTTTCATTTCAGTTTATGGACAATGTATCTGCTAGGTTTTTTTGGTTATTTTTGTGTTTTTTTGGTTTTTTCTGGGGGGTGGTACGCGGGCCTCTCACTGTTGTGGCCTCTCCCGTTGCGGAGCACAGGCTGCGGACGTGCAGGCTCATCGGCCATGGCTCACGGGCCCAGCCGCTCCGCGGCATGTGGGCTCTTCCCGGACCGGGGCACGAACCCGTGTCCCCTGCATCGGCAGGCGGACTCTCAACCACTGCGCCACCAGGGAAGCCCTCAGTAACTATATCTTAATTGAGAGGCTGCTCCCTCAGGGGTAGAACCTTTTCTAGTTGTGGTTCAGGCGAATAGTCAGGACTGGGGGAAAAAATCAGAGCGCTCACCAGGATAAAGCAGCTGAGGCTCAGAAATGGTGGTATAGAAGAGCAGCTGGCAGCTGGACGGTCAGTCTTTGGGCTACAGTCCATCAGTCTCTGATATTCAGGAGCAGGGTACCAGTTTCCTACAAAGAGCACAGTGGAGTCACTGCTCCTGCCAGAAGCCTTGGGGACTAGAAAGTTGACCAGAGCAGAAATGTCGAATAGCATCCAAAACAGAAATCTAGCTTTAGAAACTGGGGTAGCAGCCAGGTAATCACACGCTCAGTTAAAAGCGCAGCTAATGAAAAGGATCCTCGGGACTTCCCCGGCGGTCCAGCGGTGAAGACTTCGTCTTCCCACGCAGGGGGTGGGGCGTCGATCCCTGGTCGGGGAGCTAGGATCCCACATGCCTCGTGGTCAAAAAACATAAAACAGAGGCAACATTGTAACAAATTCAATAAAGACTTTATTTTACTTTTTTAGTATTTATTTACTTATTTAATTTTATTTATTTTTGGCCGCATTGGGTCTTCGTCGCTGCACATGGGCTCTCCTGTAGTTGAAACGAGCGGGTTCTATTCTTCGTTGCGATGCGTGGGCTTCTCATTGCGGTGGCTTCTCGTTGCGGAGCATGGGCTCTAGTCACGTGGGCTTCAGTAGCCGTGGCACGCGGGCTCAGTAGCTGTGGCCTGCGGGCTCAGTAGTTGTGGCTCGTGGGCTCAGTAGTTGTGGCTCGTGGGCCCTAGAGCGCAGGCTCAGTAGTTGTGGCGCACGGGCTTGGTTGCTCCGTGGCATGTGGGATCTTCCCGGACCAGGGCTGGAACCCCTGTCTCCTGCACTGGTGGGCGGATTCTTAACCACTGCGCCACCAGGGAAGCCCTCAATAAAGACTTTTAAAATGGTCCACATCAAAAAAAAAAAAGAAAGAAAAACAAGATCCTTAATGCTTTACTCTCTTGAATGAATTCTGTGAAGCCTTTACGTATATTCAGAATCATCCTTTTCTTAATGAAGACTGTGGCTCCCCTTCTATTTGCCTTGTTAATCTGTGACTTTCCCTTGTTTCAAAATATATTCTTGAATATCTTTTTAAATATATCTTTCACCTTGATTTCTCTTATTCCCTGTATTAGTTTTCTATTGCTGACCTAGCAGCCGGCCACAAGCTTTTAGCAGCTCAAAACGACACAAATTTATCATCTCACGGTTCTGCAAGTCAAAAATATGGGTTGGATCAGCGGGTTTTTCTACTCTAGGTCCCACAAAGCTGAAATCAAGGCATTGGCTGGCCTGGGCACTTACGTGGAGGCTCTGAGAGCTATTCCCCTGCTAGGCACATTCAGGTTTTTAGCGGGATTCAGTTCCATGCTGCTTTAGGACTGACACCCCCATTTCCTTGCCGGCTGTTGTCTGGGAGTCATTTACAGCTCCTGGAAGCTGCCCACATTCCTTGGTTTGTGGTCCCTTTTTACCTTCAAAGCCAGCAAGAGGTGGTCGACTTCCTCTCCCAATTGGAATCGCCCTGACCTGTTCCTCCCTAGCATCTCTCCTCCATTCTCCTCTGCTGCTGCATCTCTCTGACTGACTTCCCAGCCTTCCTCTTTTGTTTCTCTGGATTCATTTGTTTCGAATGGGCCCACATAGATAACCCAGAATATTCTCCCTATTATAAGGTTAACTGATTAATCGCTGTTCATCAGTTATTGATGAACTGGTAATTGTAATAAACTGTAATAACTGTAAGAAACAGATGAATTACATCTGCAAAGCCCCTTCACAGCAGTACCTAGCTTAGTACTGGGTTGAATAAGCAGGAAAGGGGACTCTTGGGGGAGTCACCTTTAAGAATTCTGCCTGTCACACTCCTCCTGCTTTTGAAAATGTATATTTGAATCTCTCTTCAAAATGTTTACTGTCAGGCACTTGAGGTGTTCTTACTTGTGAGTATGAGGGCCTCCCTGCCCTGCAGCTCCCCAAATGATGCCTGCGAAGGTGGTAAAATGGGTGGGCAGAATCTTGGGCTGGACTTAAAAAAGTAGACTCATTTGGTGAGAACTGATTTGAGAGAGACCTCCGGCTTCTGGCTGGTACTCAGTAGCTTCATTCCTTCCTACCAGCAGAGTGTTCAGTGAATAGCAAAATTCGATGTCAACAATATGTCTCCAAGTCTCTGATTTCCCAGGCAGGGGAAATGGGTAGGAGGATGTGCACAGGGCTTAGAAAACTCCAGCACGGGAGCATAATTATCAAAACGGTGCACCCGGGAAGTGGAGGTGGGAGGATCCCACGGAACTGAGGCCCACCAGATAGAGGTGAATTGTGACAAGGGACATGCGGGTGATGATTCTGAAACTGCCGCAGTAACTCCTCTCTGGAGCTAGGATAGGTCAAAGGCGGGGGTTCTCCAAGTGTGAGTCCTAGACCAATCAGCGTCACCTGGGAACTTGTTAGAAGCGTCAGTTCTTGGGCCCCATTCCCGACCTATTGAATCAGAAACGCTAGGGATAGGGCCCAGGTGTCCGTGTTTTAACATGCCCTCCAGGTGATTCTGATGCAGGCTGGAAGGAGTCCAACAGTGATTTCAAAGGGATTCCAAGAGGTTCCCCTTTCTGAAGATTAGGCTGCTCTCAAGATAATGGAGAGAAAGGAAAGGGGTTTGCTCCCCGGTTGGGGTCCCCTTCTGTTTAGGCATCACACTGCACAAGAAACGGAAAGAGACACATTATCTGCAGGAGGTAAGGGTGTAAGGTTAAAATATCACGGACACTCTCAGTTACCTTTCATGCATAACACCGTGTTAGTGATTTTCTGAGAAGACGTGAGCACAGAATTATTTCCTCTAGAAATGTATACGCAAGACGCAGTTCCTTAACATCATATTTGAACATTCCTCTAGAACGGGAGCTTTTGTTGCCCGGAACCTCTGGGAACATTTTCCAACTTCAGTAATCTAGGGCTATACTTAGTGCCCAGGGGAAAGAATATTTAAAATTTGAAAAACATTCCCCAAGAGATTCTGATCAAGTTCAGCGTTTCCTGGTCCTGGTGAAAGCCACGGAGGAAAGAGTGTTCACGTCACGGTTCCAACCTGAGCTGAAGGTATTCCTAAGTCGTTCAACTGAAGCCCTTGAGGTCTGTCAGCTTTTCACTCACGACCCAGGGTGTGGAGGGCCCTGTTACCAATTTGGCTGCTAGATGGCTGGTGCTGAATAAAAGTAAGGGTCTAAACAGCAACAGTGAGCCCTGGCTCTCTACAGTGAGCTTCTCCTTTGATTGAACTTGGATGTGGGGCTGGCAAGTTGCCCAGACCATCAGCGAGTGAAAGAATTTATTGTGAGTAAATGCTTGAGGCGGAGGGAGTGGAAAAGGTCAAGGACACGGTTGAACTCAGACATCAGCTTGGCTTCATAAAGAGAGGCGTGGGCCGTGTTAAAGGAATTGAGGCTTTTGTCCTCTTTTTCTTTCTTTGCTAAATGCTGATTGACTCCCTTTTCACTGAGACGGTATGCTTTGGCTTTTGTTTTCCTCTGTGTTGTTTTTTGGTTGGCCTGGAAGCTCCATGACCAAAAGAAATGGCTTTTCTTGATGTTTTGTCTTCAAGTTTTGACATACCCCAGTAGCAACTCCTGAAACTTGTTCCTTGAGAGCTGCCTGCCCCCCAGCTCTGCCTTTTCCAAACTCTGTAAGCTTGGGCAAGTCACTTAGCGCCTCAGCGTCTCATCTGCAACATACAGATATAATAGTTCTTACCTCACTGGGTGACTTTAAGGGCTGAGTGGTTCATAAATGCCGAGTGCTTACAACCACGCCTCACACAGAATAGGCGCACAGCAAGTATGAAAATTCTTATTGCTGTTGTGGTGGCTGTTTGCCCTGCCCTGGGTCTCTTACTTCTCACACTTCCCATCCTTCACCCAGTATGTACCACGTGCCTGGTGGCCATAACTAGGGGAGAAGACAGACGCCATGGATTGGGGGTGAAATAGTTCCCCAAAGGCCACATCCCATCTGCATTCATAGTACCTCCTTGTCTTCTCTGACTGACCGAGAGTTCCTGAATGAAATGGTAGGAGAGTGAAAGAATAGCAAAGAACTACTTTAATGACCTGAAAACGTGGCCTTTTAGCATCTAGAAATGTAAACAGTAGAAACTAGCACAGACAAATTTTAAATCATTCCAACATAACGTACAGCCCGTGTCAGTCAGAATAGGCAACGTCTTGTGCAGGGAAGCCCGGCATTGTAAGAATGTATGACAACAAGGGCTTATTCCTTGCTCACATAACCAGTCTGTCCTGGGGAAGCTGGGTCTCTCCTCCATAGCTCTCTTCTCTGGCCGACTTGGGCTGTAAGGGCAGCCAGCATCTGGAGGGTTGCTGTATTGTCACCATGGCACATGAAGAAGGTCACGAGGGACTTCCCTGGGGGTCCAGTGGATAAGACTCCGGGCTCCCAACGCAGGGGGCCCGGGTTTGATCCCACATGCTGCAACTAAGAGCCCACACGCATGCTGCAACTAAGAGCCCACACGCATGCTGCAACTAAAGATCCTGCACGCGTGCTGCAACTAAAGATCCCGCCCGCCACAAGGAGGATCCCATGTGCCGCACTAAGGCCCGGTGCAGCCAAATAAATAAATAGATAAAAGAAATATTAAAAAGAAAAAAGAAAAGTAAAGCTTAAAATAGGATAAACAAGAAAAAGAAAACAGTCACGAGGCAAATCATGTACTCGCTCTTAAAGCTGCAGCCCAGAAATCAGCCACTTCTCCTCACATTCCTTTGGCTAAAGCAAGTCAGCTGTCTATGCTTAACTTCCACAGGGTACATTTAATCTTTGAAGCAATATCCTAAAAACTATAAACATTGTAAACTATTGCTTCAAAAGAAATAATGAAAAATATTTCATATTTAACAGTATAAGGACACAAATGAACCTGAAGTGAATCATCTCAACCCCAAATGCAAATTATATCAAGTCAGTTTTTTCAGTCTTAGCTCCCTTTTTTTTTGGCCGCACTGTGTGGCACGCGGGATCTCAGTTCTTCGACCAGGGATCCAACCCGTGCCCCTGCATTGGGAGCATGGAGTCTTAACCGCTGGACCACCAGGGAAGTCCTTCATGTAATATTTACACGATTAGTATACTTTTTCAAAACCATCACCATAAGCAGAATGATACAATTTTCAAACACTTCAGTTGTCTGAGAAAGAACTGCATAAAAAGATCAGTCTCATTCCGATTTTAGGACAATAGAGAGATAAGTGGAATTTTTCTCCCTGACTTAATTGTATTATCCTACATTTGTAGATATATAATTCCTAAAGTGTATTTTTCTGTAATGTCTTTTGTTCCTGGTGTTCAGTGTATGCATATATGTATTCCACTTGCTTTAATTCAAAGAAACTACTTAAAATTTAACTAAGGAAATATATCTTTGAGAAAGTCTATCAAGTTTACTAGGTTGTAAGCATGGACTATAGTCTTTTTCCTTTTAAGTTAACCTTGGTAATTCCAGCTGTATAGTTCAGTGTTTGCATTTAAAGCCAACTCTGAATTATCCACAGCCATGAAATGAGAATAATAAAAAACAGTATCTTAAGTTACTGTTTTATATACTTATTTAATCCCTTCAATGCTCAGAAGGAGGTGCTAGTATCCCCCCCGCCCCCATTTTACAATTTTAGAGATTGAGGAGAGGCTAAGAGACTTAACCAGGGTGACACAGTAAGTGGCAGAGAGAGCATGCAAATCCTAGCCTCCCTGGGCACCGGAGTCGGTGCTCTTAATACCACTCTATGCTCAGGCGCTGACCAAGCCCCCCCAAAGTGAAATAAGATCATTTTGATTATCCAACTGAACTTATCCACATGGAATCCCTGAATATATAAAACAAAAACAGGATTACTTAGGGCCAGATAAAAAGACATCCCAGTGAGTTAAGAGTAGGTATAATTTACCCAAAAGCATAGCGATCACCTACCCACACAGGTAGAATGAGTCCAATACAACGATATCTATGTTTAAAGTATATAAGTAGGGAGTAGCAGGCTTTTGTGGGCTAAACGGATGAAAAAACAGTTGTGCTTAGAGATAAGCAGCCGAATTCTTAATATTAAAGGAAAAACAACTATTTAAGAAATTGGGTTAAACTGGTAGGTATGTCAAAGGCTTCTTTAGTAAAAGTAGGGATGAACAGCAAGGAATGTGCAATAGCTTCAACTCACCTATTAACACGTGAACCTCCAGGCCTGCCAAGAGACTTAGAGTGGCCAAACGTGTCATAATAGGCTTTTAGTTTTCAACAGGATCAGAGAGAAATCACATTTTAACTCCGATTAATTCCAACATCCTGTTAATTGAATACCTTGACAAGCTGGTTAATGAGACCGTGGACGGAAGAATGTAAGAGCACTTGTTTTTTTATTGTGGCTTTTCAGTTTACATTTCCTTCATAAAGAAAAGCTGATAAATGACACTGGAACATCTATATTTGTAACCAGAAAATAAATTGCTATTACAGTAACTTTGCTGCGGTAGGCAGGCTACAGTATAAAGGGAATTTATTTTTAGGTAGATTGCTGGTGTTCAAAAATGTTCTATTTGCAAGGCTAGCTTGGTTAGCTACTATGCAGAAAAGAGTTAAGATAACATGCCTGAGACTGCTTTCGGAAGAATGGTCTGTTAGTAAGGTTGGACCTTGCCTGGCATCTGGGAACTTGGGTTTTGGGAGGGTTCCCACCAGTCCCAGAACTGATAAGGGTGACTCACTGTGTCTAAGTGGTTTGTGCAGTGTAGTGCCTGCTGAACTCTGCTTTCCTTCTGGGGGGAGTTTTGATATAGGATTGACAGAGGGGACCTACGTGACCAGCCCCCAGTGAAAAGCCCAAATGCTAAGTCTCCAATGGGCGTCCCAGGGCAGTAACATCACACACGTGTTGCTGCATTTTTGTTGCTGGGGGAAGAGTGCGCTCTGAGTGACCCCTCATGGGAGGAATGAAACCAAGTAGGACCGTGTGGGCCCCCTCCCTGGTAGAAAAGCGCCTCTGTGTCCCCCGTTTCTTGTCTGTAGAAAAAGGCTTTAGTCTCCTAGACCCTTCGTGAGTTCCAAAGAGCAGACTCCAACATTTGCTCATTGGGGAAGTGAGGGAATGCAGAAACAAAGGAGGAGCAATCAAGCAAGAAAAGTAATGACGGCTTAAACAGTAGTTCAGCAATAAAACAGAGTCTTAGTTCCTCCTCAGGAGATCCACATAATAATCTGACGTACACCTTTGAGTTGTTCTGCACAAACTAAGACTCCCCACCCAGGCGGAGGATGGTGACTACACGCTGACCACAAGCAAGTAGACCTGAGACTGACTGGAACCAGAAGTTTGGTGATTGATTAAGATTACCAAAACATCACCCTGTTACCTCACCACCAACCAATCAGAAGAAAGTCTTGCATCCTGCAGCCCTCCCCCCAAATGTTGCCTTCAGAAACCCTCCCCTGAAGCCACCAAGGAGTTCTGGTCTTTTGAGCGTGAGCTGCCCATTCTCCTTGCTTGGTGTCCCGCAAATAAATGCTGTACTTTCCTTTACCACACCTGGTGTCAGTAGACTGGCTTTGCTGCTCGGTGGGCACACGGACCCAAATTTGGTTTAGTAACTGGAAGAGAGTAAAAGGAAGCCTGCATGTGGATTCCTCTAGATCCTGCTCGTGTCTTTTTCCCTCGTGATCTGGCTGTATATCCATACTGTATCGCCGTAATACATCTTAGCCATGTGTGCCGCTATATGCTGAGTCCCGTGAGTCCTTCTAGTGAATCTGAAGGTGGGGATGGTCTTGGAAACCCTTCAGCACAGCTACTTTCTACAGGCATTTTACATCCACAGGCTTTAGTTTGAAAAGCAGTGCTAAGTACATGTGTTTCATCAGAAGCTTGTAGAAAGATGATGTCTTGCCCCTGTTCTGACCAGATAAATAAAACTCCAAATATATTTGCAATCTTTGATTTCAATACATCAGCCCGCAACAAACATTTTACACAGTAAGAAGCTCTGGAAGAGAATCAGGAAGGCAGTGAATGCACACAGCAGAAACAATAGTTCACTTTTAAAGAAAAGTAAGCAGAAATGTCATTGTTCCTTTAGCCTTGGGGCACAATTATTCTTTGTTCTGAGAATTGTAAAAAGAATAAAATCCAAGAAGCCATATGAAGGTCTCCTGTGGACTTTTAAAAGTATCAGCCAAGGGAGAAAGTGGGCAGAGATAGAGGGATCATGTTATTAACAAATGTTGTCTTTTTTGTTTGTTCGTTATTTTGTAATGCTTTTCTCCTTTTAAAATTTTTTTGCGCTTTGTGAATGTTGTCTTTTAAAATTATAATAACATTACCTTCACTACAATATCAGTATGTGTTTTATCTACTCTTCTTTTTAGGTACTGGGGGGCTGTGAAATATTTGTGAACAAAGGAAGAAAAAACATTCACACTGTATGTTTTGAAACGGAATTGAAAACAAAAGAAAAGAACAAAGCAGAGCATTCACTGAGATCATCACATGAAAAGAGAAGATGCCTGACAGGATTAAAATGCCAGTGCCTGGCATCAGGTAAAATTAAAATGTCAATTTCATAATAAATATGTCATGAAGAGATCCTGTCACACAGTATGAAATGTTAGAAAACGACAGTGCGGTGCAATGTACATCTTCTAAGCATCACTGTCGTTTTTTTCCCTCATCCTTTAAAGCAATATGATTTTTCAGAATGCATAAAATACAATGTTAGGACAGCGTTTAACACGTTTCATATAGTTTCACAGGGCACTTCCAGAATATGAGTAATAATTTAAGGAAGATATTTCATCTATTGAGAGTACGGTTTGGCACTCTCTTCCTTTCCTCTACGATTCCTGTAACATTTATGCATCTTTAGCATCGGCCTCCTGTGTTTTTCCGCTTGCCACCCACTGACTACTTTGTAATTAAGTTTATTTTTTTCTCCACAAACTGAAGATTTCTTAATGGAAGAAATGGTAAAAGACTGGCCTTAAAGGGCAACGGCTTTTGCCAGAAAGTTGCAAGAGGATAAGGTTAAAAAGAAGAAAGATAGTGAGAGTAATGAATAGTTTGAGGACTAGAGATAGCATGGAGTTACTGGAATTGCAATGTGAAGCCTATTGAAATGATCTGTCGTTAAAATAGAAGTGATGTGACAAGTAGCTATGTCTATCAAAGAACTTTAATATTGCCTCAAAAAGGATTATTTTCCAATACTCTCAGTCCAGTTAGAATAGATAAATCATTTGTAACAAAGATATTTTTATTTCTGTTACATTCCTCATAATAAAGGTGAGTAGATTTGGCTTCACAAAATTATTTCTAAGACCGTAAACTCCTTTAAGGAAGGGAAGTGACTCCATTATTCCTTACTTATATGTTTCTCCCCACACCCTCAGGCTCTTCTCAATGCTTAGTTCATAAAAGGAATTTGGAGAAAAGTGGAGGGGGTGATGGGGGCAGGTTGCTCCTTTTGTTGATAGGTCGACTTGAAGAAAAATGCACAATATAAGAGTTGTGAGTTTGGTGTTTGTTTTTAACTTTTTATTTTATACTGGGGTATAGTTGATTAACGATGTTGTATTAGTTTCAGGTGTACAACAGAGTGATTCAGTTATACATATTACATGTATCTGTTCTTTTTCAAATTTTTTTTCCCAATGAGGTTGTTACAAAATATTGAGCAGAGTTCCCTGTGCTACACAGCAGGTCCTTGTTGGGTATCCATTTTAAATACAGCAGTGTGTACATGTCAAGACCTTGCTGGGGACTATTGCCCAGGAGACAGCCTCTCAGTAGTTCCGAGGGAACTGCTCTGAAGAGGAAGAGGAAGAAGCCTAGTTTATATATGATTTTTGGCTAGGGAATCTATGCAGTCAAGCATGCATCTTGGTAGAAGATTACTGCTGTTCACAAAGAACAGGTATCTCAGGTTAATGATTTTGGTGCTTTTCTATGTATGGGTCTAACTATCTAAGGGGCTTGTTTTCTCCAAAGCACAGAGTGCCTCATCCTGATTTTCATCCTGAATGGTTCTCAGGGTACACTGTCAGTCAGTAACGACTTAGAGCTGGGTGCTGAGCAATGCTCTTTGCTCTTCTTTGTTTACAGCTATGTTATAAAAAATTAATTTTACTTTGTAATTCATAATTGAGAGGTGGACTGCAGCTCTATCTGATTTCAGTTCTAGAATTTCCACTGGGTTCTATTTATAGTTGATACTTCTTTGCTGAGAGTCCCTGTCTGTATATTCATTGTGAGGGTATTTTTATTTACTTCCCCTGAGCATAATTAAAATAGCTCCTTGAATATCCTTGCCTAATAATTTGGACAACTGCGTCATCTTAGGGTTGATCTCTGTTGATTAACTTTTCTCCTCAACACTGGGCCACGTTCTCCTGTTTTGTTGTATAATTTTGGATTTTTCCCTGGATATTGTGACTGGTATATCATGGAGACTCTGGATTCTGCTCTCGTCTCCTGAAGAGTTGATTTTGATATTTTGCTTGTTTGTTTGTTTTTAAGTCGGGTATGTCATTTGGCTGGTTTCAGACTTCATGGTCTGAATCTCCTGAGGTGGCAACGTCTCAGATTTCAGCTCTCTTAGATTTAGCTGTGTTAATTTGAGCCTACCCTAGCACCTGTGCAGATCAGGGGTCAGCCAGAGAATTGAGCGAAATTTGTAGAGAGAAATCGATGCACCCCCCTCTCTTGTCTCCTTTCCATTGTCACCCCCTTGCTTTCCAGTGGCTGTGGTTGCCCTGGATTCTATCCTCTATTTCTTCAGGCCAGAAATTCTGCAGATTTTCTGAGTTTTAGCCACTCCAGGTAGAGATACCTTTGTTTTTTCCTCAGTCTAACGGATGGAAAACTGGTACTGTGCTCTGTTCCTTCTTCCGAGTTTCAAATTCCCTCCAAGATCTACTGTTTTTGTTTATTCTCCTATGCCTCCCAGTCACTGTTTGTTTTATATTATTTTTGGTATTTTTTTCCCAGCATCTTAAATTGTTTCCTGTGGCAGGGTTGGATCTAGTAGAGCTACTCAGCTGTACTGATAGCAAAACGGATAGCTCTATGTGATTTCAAATGTGACAACTATAAAATGAACTTTGTGACTGTAAAAGTTTCCATGGTGTTTTCGCTAGTGGGATGTTATAATAAAAATAACCGGCCTAGCTATTAAAAGTGAGCCTACCAAATATAACTTTTCTATGAGCTATTTAAATATTTTAAAAATAGAACTTTCAAAAGATAGTAAAATAAAAAGTAAACAGAACTATAGTTACTTGGAAATTCATATTATAAATTAAGGGTATTTGAAGGAAGGATAAGTGGCATTACAGAAGACATAAGGTGAGACGTAAACACAAAGGCTGTGACCTCGATTCTAAGTCATTATAGATAAAGACATTGGACTTCAGTATAGGTTTTCTCCCTCAAAGTCTGATGTGGGTTGGCAGGGGCTCTCGTCCATTTAGTGACTCAGGGATCCAGCGTCGCACCATCTCGTGATGTTGCCATATAAACACGTGGCTTGCATGACCTCTGCTGTAGGGAGAGAAAGAGCCAGAGAGTTGCTTGCACACAGGCTTTTTATAGCCGGACTTGGAAACGGCGTGCCATTTTTGTCTACATTCCATTGGCAAGAACTCAGTGAAATGCTCCCAGTCCATCTGCAGGGGAGGTTGGGAATGTTGTCTTTCTGAGTGTCCAAGAAGAGGAAGTGGTACGGTGAACACACGGCACCGTATGTGCAACGCTCTCCTTGTAATCGAGGCTACAAGAGGGAAAAAAAAAGATACGGTTTTTAGTCCACATTTCTCTTCTTAATGGGAAAGAAAGTTGCTACTTCTTGCATATTACAAGAATACTGATAGGATCAAGATTACCTCAGAAAAGTATTTATGCAGTTGATCCAAAAGGAGCAGAGAGGCCCACTTACAGTAAAGAGTGACATCTGTAGTTATAGACAGACTGGTATTTGCGTACGAGGGCGGTGTTTTATAAGATGTTCTTTCTGCTCCCTTTTCTCAGTAGTTTTAGCAGCCTGCTCTATATTATAAGGGCAATACGGAGTCTGTAGTTCTTGTACCATAAGAGGTATAGGATATGTAGCTTTTATATACAAGAAGGTAATCTGCAGCCTATATGGAGGGTGGGAGCACTGAGAGCCCGCCACTGAGGTTGGTGCAGCTGGGCTCCCTTCATGCTGATTGTCCTTCAACCCCAGGGAGGCTGGTGGGATGGGCTTTGACCTATCTCTCCTGGGGCTCTCTGCCCTGACATGTGGGAGTGGCCTACGTGTAATCCATTCAGGAATCCCAAAGCTTGAAAAGTTCTCCATTGATTACTGATTCTCCCTTCAAGAGTATTCCCTACGTCAGATTTGGGACTTACCGTGCATGGTCTGTTTTATTGTTACAGTTGGGTTTTAATTTTGTTTTAACTCAGAATATCTTAGCTGATCTTTCATAGTTTCTCTGGTGGGGTTCTTTGTATTGTAACGAACTTTAACCTCTTTCCTGTTTTACTAAGTAAATGTTTAACACAGTTTTTTTTAGCTCCTTTCATACCTATATACAGAGAGGGAGAGAAGTGGAGCGAGAAACCAAAAGATATAGGAATAGATGGCAATTTCTGTATCCGATACAGGATTTTTGTGCAGAAATGATCAAAAACTATTTTCTGAAAGAGCCAGTATCTCTGTCACAATCATTTTATGAAGAAATTATTTTATTATTTTAATACTGTACATAATATTTTCTGGAATTTATAATATATTTCTAGAATTATAATACATTAATATATTATTGTATATTAATATATTATATATATTTTCTAGAATTTATACAATATAAAGTATACAAAAAATGCCCCAAAAAATCAAAAAGAAAAAAATCGCTCACAGTCCCATCATTCATTCACTGTTTACAATTTAGAAAATGTGTGCACTGAAAACCTGATGATATTTGTAAGGAGATAGAGGGCAAATCCGTTATAAAATCATGAACAGCTGGTTAGCTGAGGAGGCAGTCTGTAGAAATGGAGAGAATGGAAGATTTGAGACAGTGATATTAGAAGAGCATGAAGCAACTAAATGAATGAAGAGGCGTCAGAGAGGAAAATTTTTTCCTCTACCCTTCTGAGTTCTTCTTGCCGGTCTAAGAATTAATCTGACATGAGACAGACTGACAGCAGAAAATCAAACAAAAATTTAGTAACATGTAGACGTGGGAGAGACCCAGGAAAACTGAGTAACTTGCCAGAATGTGTGAAGCCCTCACCTTAAATACCATCTTCAGCTAAAGACAAAAGAGGATGTTGGGGGCAGTGGTTTGGAACTTCAACGGGGAGGAAGGCAATTCACACAGAGATGGAAAAGCAAATGTTCGCTAAACAAATGTTTGCTGGGCCTTGCAGAGATGATGCAGAAACAGAGTGGACCCTGATCTCTAGGCCCTGCTGAGTTTCCCCAATACATCTAGCCTGTGTTCTTTAGATACCTCTAGTGATAGCTCTATTCTGGGAACAGGACTTCTGTCTAAATTCTTTTAGGCAGTGAGGTGGAAGGTCAGAGATTCTTCCTGAGTCTTTTGGGTCTTGATGGTTTTCAGCTTGAAATAATCCGCATGTCAAAGAGACACATTTTGGTGTGGCGAATTTTGTTCCCCTATAGAGTAAAAGTGTTATAAAGGTATAGTGTTAGGGCTTCCCCGGTGGCGCAGTGGTTGAGAGTCCGCCTGCCGATGCAGGGGACACGGGTTCGTGCCCCGGTCCGGGAAGATCCCACATGCCGCGGAGCGGCTGGGCCCGTGAGCCATGGCCACTGAGCCTGCGCGTCCGGAGCCTGTGCTCCGCAACGGGAGAGGCCACAACAGTGAGAGGCCCGCATACTGCAAAAAAAAAAAAAAAAAAAAAAAAGGTTCTTAACCTCAAATGTGAAATGAGGATGATAATAAGTGCTACCTCAAAAAGGTACAGGGAGGACTAAAAGTACATGACACATTGTAAATGTTCACGTGTTATTATTAATACTGTCACTGCTACTGTGTATATGGTTTATTCAAGAATGACTACGGGAACCATCGATTGATGGAGCCATACTCAAAGAAGGCCCCCGGGCTTTAAGTCAAAAGACTGATAAATAAATGTACATATAGCTTTATGTTAAAATGAAGTTTTCAATTCTCCACTTTAGCCAGCTTTGCCAATTACCAAACCAATTCCAATCCTAATTGCCTTTTTTTTTTTTTTTTTTTTGCGGTATGCGGGCCTCTCACTGTTGTGACCTCTCCCGTTGCGAAGCACAGGCTCCGGACGCGCAGGCTCAGCGGCCATGGCTCACGGGCCCAGCCGCTCCGCGGCATGTGGGATCCTCCCAGACCAGGGCACGAACCTGTGTCCCCGGCATCGGCAGGCGGACTCTCAACTACTGCGCCACCGGGGAAGCCCCCTAATTGCTTTTGATGAGGGAATTGTCCTACAAGCTGGTTTATTTTTCTGCAAATTATTAGCTTACAAACACAAAAATAAGACCCAAATCCTATGAAAATACAAAGCTCCCGTGACAGATAAGTATCACTTCACTCAACCCTTCCTTCCATAGTTTTTTAAAGATTAAGAGTTTAAAACAGTAATGCCATGTGCCTGTGGCCCATGGCATCCTGTACCAGTCCGGCTCCACCCTTCTGTCCCTATGCAACATTCATCTTATATAAAACAAGGGCCAAGGTCTTTTCAAGCTGAGGTTGCCTTCTGTAGCTGGTGTAGGATTCCCGTTGCACCTTGCTTTCAAACATTTCAGTGTTGCCTCTCTCTTGTTATCTTACCTTAAAAAATCATATTGAAGTAAATGGTGTCAGACGTATCCTGAGACCTAGCCTATTGTATTGGCCTAGGTCACCCAGAGGGGTCTACCCACGAGAAATGAGGGAAATTAATCACTACCTCCCGACAAAATAAACGGAATTTCCCTTTTCTTATCCAGGATCGTAATAATAACTACTTCTGGTTAGGCTATAAAGGGCTCAAGTGAAGAGGGCAATGGAATCCCAGGTTGCTTCTGATAGAATCATCTCAATGTTTTAGTAATTAGCAATTGGGCTTTTCTCAAATGTCTTATATGGAAAATCTGTAATTATTTGGAGAAAAATGTTCCCTATTTTGGGGGTCAGATTGGGAGAAGATACCCCAAAGTCTACAGCTATTGATCCAAAGGGAAGACAAATCAGAAGGAAGCAAATATCATGCAGTAATATTTATTAAGGTAGGGCTCTGTTGGGCTTCTTCCCAAAGGTAAAAAGAGACTCGGCCCCTCTTCTCCCGGTGATAGTAGATTTAAGAAAATCAGCTCAGATTGTGATGAAACAAAAGACATATTAGAGCTGAAGACAAAATGGCCAACAAACACTCAGACCAAGCAGAGAGCAAATACAAAATCACTGAACGTTGTATCGATTTTTCTGTCTGAAAGCTGGATATATGTTTGACTATAGGATTTCAGAATTCAATCGAACGTCTTAGATTAAGAATCGTAACTCTTAGCCTTAAAAGGGATACTCATGATTTAGAGGCAAGAGCACCAAATGAGGTTTCAGAAGACCTGAATTCTAGTCCCAGCTCCATTCTGTATTTAGGTGAAGACACTTAACCTCTCAGAACTGAGTGAATTAGGATCACACACTTACTGGATTCTAATCTAGTCCTTGACCCTTAGCAGCCATGACCTTGGGCCCAGTGCTTAACCTTCCCTAGCCTTGGATTGGCTATTTGCAAAACAGGGATAATCATAGAACTAAACTGTAGTAGGTAGAAGTGATGATTCCATGGAATAAACATACGTAAAGAGCATAGCACTGTGGCCAGCATACAAGTACTCAACAAATATTAGCTGGAATTTACTTATTCACTTGTCTGGGAGGTGGTTAGAGAGACTGGCAGGAAGGAGTGAGTGTCAGAATCGGTGGCGTTAGCTCATTGAAAGGGAGCTATTTTTTTTTAAATTATTTACAATTTTTCAGCCTCTAAAGAAATGCTGGTACCCTAAGGCATAGTCCTGGGTGACCACACCCTAGTCAAACCTCTCATAACAGATCTTGCTCTTTTGCATGAAGATCCAGGGTCTGTGAATGCCTTCTGTGTAGTACTCATTCTTTTTAACCAGAAACTAGACAGTTAGCCTGGGGAATAAAAGAGTATGCAGAAGTACAATTTATATTTATAGTAATTATTTTAGCTTTTATTCCAGTATTGACAATGCCATATTAATAGTATCCTTTTCCAACAATTGAGAACTGTTTAGTCACCAAAAAGATGATCCAAATTTAATGCACTTAGGGCTTAGAGAGTGCCTGCTTAGAGAGTGACCTCCAGGAAGTCAACTCTGAGACAATCAGGATAAAAAGAGGTTTGGGGGAAGGATGGAGAAGTAGCATCTCTGAAAAGTAAATGGCGGGGGAAGGCTTGGGCAGAGAAAACCTTGATCCTGAGATGCTGATTTGACACTTCTGAAAGGAAAGCGAGGAGCTTCAGACCAAAATGCAGATGTGATCAAGTTTCAGCCAACCCGAGAGGGAGCTCCAGACCAAAGATTGCTCCTTAGAGGAGTCCCACATTGGGCAGGAAGGGCCAGGTACCAGTGACCCACCATGCTCATTCACATGGTGGGGATTGCCCATCAAGCATGCATCGCCTCTGCCCCCACCTCCGAAGTTGAGGCGCATCCTGAAGGTGATATAGCTGGAGGCTGCCCGCTAAGCCTACTGTTTGTAGCTGAGCAAGAATTTTCTTTCTTGAAGGAAGATCTGAGAGGCGTACCTGAATGGCTGCCAAAGAGAGTTCCCATAATATACACACCCTCAATATATTTTATTAGAATACAGACTTTTCCCGTTTTTATACCTTACATCATTTAATGTTTTGTGATTTAAATCTTTATATTTTTTCTTGAAATTTTTTTACCAAATTCTTGAGTAGTTAAATTGAAATAGCAAATTACAAATTATAGTAAAGGACTTTAAAGTATATATTTAAAAGTCGATTTATTTTATTTTTAGAGGCAACTAAGTAAATATTCATTCCTGTGTTCCCAGGTGTACCGATAAAGTTGGCATTTAAAATGCTGAGGTGCCTAACCATAAAATTTCATTTATATTTTGTATTGAATTAAAATTCGTACTTTTGAAGTCATAGTTTTGATATTGCAAGCACATGTTAGATGCAAAAACAGCATTCTCTTTTAGTTTTCAGGTTCTTTGAGGATAGGCATTGTATCCGTATTGCCAAGTATTTTCCAAGAGGTTCTGTAGCCCAATTATAATGACCAGAGAATCACCTCATTTCTTGAATGTGATGAAGGATTATTTAAAATAGACATTTAACATTAGTGAGATATATAAAACATTCATTGAAAATGAACTATGTTTTTTACATAACCTTACCTTTTAGTGAATTCAGGAGGATGATAGACTATGCTTTTGGATTACTCTGTGATACAATGAAAGTTGTAAACAAAATGAGCCATGGACATTAGAAATGAAAAGCCATACTCTCTCCATCATGACAGTAAACCAGAGGATATTCTTTCATATATATTTTTACAGACATGTATGGACAGACAGATTGAATTCTGTAGATATACGTTGGAATTTCCAATGTGCTTTAAGACCTTTTAAAAAATGTAAATATTGGCTCCCTGGATTATCTAAAGATTTAAATAAGTTAAGCTGCACATACATGGCAGTCATAATTATTATGTAACTAACTTTTGTATTCTGTAGCCAAAAGAAATTCCTGTATTCTGATGAGACTCAGTAAATATGGATAGAAAAAAATGTTTATTTAACATCTCCTAATTATATCACATTTTGCTGAGTATTTTTCCAATATTTTACTATAAAATTTTTCAATGATACAGACAAGTGGGAAGGATTGTACAGTGAACACTCACCAAAGAGATTCTACAAATAACATTTAACTTTACTTGCTTTTATCTGTCCATCTATCCATTACTTCATCCTTGCATCAGTCCAAATGATTTTCAACACATTTGAAAGTAGATCGTACATATCAGTATATTCCCCCTAAAATACATTAGAATTCATTAGAGTTTAATATTCGGTTGTATTTTTTTCTTTTGAGGTAAAATTTCGATACAATATAATGCAGATGTCTTGAGTGTGCCATTCGGTGAGGTTCCACAGATGCACAGATCTGTGCACCCAGAATACAGTATGTTAATATCATCCCATAAATTTTCTCATGCCTGCGTACCACTTCCCAGTGAATCTCCCAACACCCCACAGGGAAATACCATTGTCTTTTTTTTCCACCATAGATGAGTTTAGCCTGCTCTAGAAATTCATGTAAATGGTATCATACACATTCTTTCTTTCCTTTTTTTTTTGGTTCGGTTTTGTTTTTGGTTTTGTATGTTTTAAATTAATTTTTAGTGGAGTATAGTTGATTTACAGTGTTGTGTTGGTTTCTGCTGTACAGCATACAGCAAAGTGAATCAGTTATACATGTATTCACTCTTTTTTTAGATCTTATTCCCCTATAGGTCATTACAGAGTATTGAGTAGAGTTCCCTGTGCTATACAATAGGTTCTTATTAGTTTTCTATTTTATATATAGTAGTGTATATATGTCAATCCCAGTCTCCCAATTGATCCACCCCCCCTTCCCCCTTGGTAACCATAAGTTTGTTTTCTACATCTGTGACTATTTCTGTTTTGTAAATAGGTACGTTTGTACCGTGTTTTTAGATTCCACATGTAAGCAATATCATATGATATTTGTCTTTCTCTGTCTGACTTACTTCACTCAGTATGATAATCTCCAGGTCCATCCATGTTGCTGCAAATGGCATTATTTCATTCTTTTTAATGGCTGAGTAATATTCCATTGTAGATATGTATATATGAGGAGTACAGGGTGGCAGTGCCGACCTTCTGTGCAGGTTACTCTCTGTTTTGCCTTCTGCAAACCAGTTGCTGTACTCTCCTCCGAGGCTCTGAAGCTCCCCCTCTGTCTAGGCTGATCTCCCTGCTGGTGAGGAGACTTCCCAGAGTGCAGGAACCTTTCTTCCTTCACAGGTCCCTCCCTGGGGCACAGGGCCTGTCCCAATTCCTTTATTTTTCTTTTTCCTTTGTCCTACCCAGTTACGTGGAGGTTTTCTTGCCCTTTCAGAAGTCTGAGGTCTTCTATTGGCGTTCAGTAGATGTTCTGTGTGAATCGTTCTACTTGTAGATGTATTTTTAATGTTTTTGTAGGAGAAGGTGAGTTCCATATCCTACTCCTCCACCATCTTGATCCCCTTCAGCATTAATGTTTTAAATGTCTGGTAAAATTCAACTGTGATGCCATCTCGTCCTGGGCTTTTCTTCTTTGGGAGATTTTTGATTACTGATCCAGTCTCCTTACTAGTAATTGGATTGTTCAGTTTCTATTTTCTTCCTGATTCAGCCATGGTTGATTTTATTTTTCCAAGAATTTTTCCATTTCTTCTAGGTTGTCCTCTTTGTTGGCATATAGTTACAGTAGCTTCTTATGATTCTTTGTATTTCTGTGGTATCTGTTGTAATGTCTCCATTTTCATTTATAATTTTGTTGATTTGGATCTTCTCTGTCTTTTCCTTGTTTAGCTAAAGGTATGCCAATTTTGTTTATACTTTCAAAAAAACTACTCTTAGTTTGCTTAATTGTTTTCCTGTTCTCAGTTTCATTTATTTCTGCTCTAATATAATTTTCCATTGTCTGCAAACTTTGGGCATAGCTTTCTTCTTTTTCTAGTTCCTTAAGGCATAGAGCTAGGTTGTTTATTTGAAATTTTTCTAGTTTCTTTTTTTTTCTAGTTTCTTAGTGTAGGTGTTTATTGCTATGAACATCCTCTTAGAACTGCTTTTGCTATATCCCACAAATTTTGATAGGCTGTGTTTCCATTTTCATTTGCCTCAAGTTACTTTTTATTTCCTCTGCAATTTCTTTGATACATTGCATGTTCAGGAAAGTGTTTTTAAACTTCCATGTATTTGTGAATTTTCCAGTTTTCCTCCTGTTATTAATTTCTAGTTTCATACAGTTGTGGTCAGAGAAGATATTTGGTATGATTTCAATCTTCTTGAATTTTCTAAGACTGGCTAAACATATGGTGTGTCCTAGAAAATGTTCCATGCATGCTTGAGAAGAATGTGTATTCTGCTGTTGTCAGATAGAATGTTCTGTTTTTATCTGTTAGGTTCATTTGCTGTATGTTGTTCTCATCCACTGGTTCCTTATTGATTGTCTGTTTGGACGATCTATCCATTGTTGAGAGTGGGTAATTAAAGTCGCAATTATTATATTGTTTTTTATTTCTTCTTTAAACTCTGTTAGTTCTTGCTTTATATACTTGGGTACACCAATGTTGGATGTATAAATATTGAAAATTGTTATATGTTCTTTGTCTCTTTTTACCATTTTTAGTGTAAAGTCAATTAGGTATTCCTGCTTTTTCTGGATACCATTTGCTGAAATATCTTGTCTATCCCTTAACTCTTAGTATGTTTGTAATGCTAAAGTGAGTCTCTTGTAAGCAGCATATCACTGGATCTTGTTTTGCTTTTTATCGTTCTACGTATTTTTTTTAAATTTTAACATCTTTATTAGAGTATAATTGCTTTACAATGGTGTGTCAGTTTCTACTTTATAAAAAAGTGAATCAGTTATACATATACATATGTGCCTATATCTCTTCCCTCTTGCATCTCCCTCCCTCCCACCCTCCCTATCCCACCCCTCTAGGTGGTCGCAAAGCACTGAGCTGATCTCCCTGTGCTATGCGGCCGCTTCCCACTAGCTACCTATTTCATGTTTGGTAGTGTGTATATGTCCATGCCCCTCTCTCACTTTGTCCCAGCTTACCCTTCCCCCTTGCTGTATCCTCAAGTCCATTCTTTAGTAGGTCTGCATCTTTATTCCCGTCTTGCCCCTACATTCTTCTGACCATTTTCTTTTTTTTTTAATTCCATATATATGTGTTATCATATGGTATTTGTTTTTATTTTTTGACTTATTTTACTCTGTATGACAGTCCCTAGGTCCATCCACCTCACTACAAATAACTCAGTTTTGTTCCTTTTTATGGCCGAGTAATATTCCATTGTATATATGTGCCACATCTTCTTTATCCATTTATCTGTCAGTGGACACTTAGGTTGCTTCCATGTCCTAGCTATTGTAAATAGAGCTGCAATGAACATTTTGGTACATGACGTTTTTAAATTATGGTTTTCTAAGGGTATATGCCCAGTAGTGGGATTGCTGGCTCATATGGTAGTTCTATTTTTAGTTTTTTAAGGAACCTCCATACTGTTCTCTATAGTGGCTGTATCAGTTTACATTCCTACCAACAGTGCAAGAGGGTTCCCTTTTCTACACACCCTCTCCAGCATTTATTGTTTGTAGATTTTTTGATGATGGCCATTCTGACTGGTATGAGATAATATCTCATTGTAGTTTTGAGTTGCATTTCTCTAATGATTAATGATGTTGAGCATTCTTTCATGTGTTTGCTGGCATACTGTATATCTTCTTTGGAGAAGTGTCTATTTAGGTCTTCTGCCCATTTTTGGATTGGGTTGTTTGTTTTTTTGATATTGAGCTGCATGAGCTGCTTATAAATTTTGGAGATTAATCCTTTGTCAGTTGCTTCATTTGCAAATATTTTCTCCCATTCTGAGGGTTGTCTTTTGGTCTTGTTTATGGTTTCCTTTGCTGTGCAAAAGCTTTTAAGTTTCATTAGGTCCCATTTGTTTATTTTTGTTTTTTCTTTCCATTTCTCTAGGAGGTGGGTCAAAAAGGATCTTGCGGTGATGTATGTCATAGAGTGTTCTGCCTATGTTTTCTTCTAACAGTTCGATAGTGTCTGGCCTTACATTTAGGTCTTGAATCTATTCTGAGTTTATTTTTGTGTATGGTGTTAGGCAGTGTTCTAATTTCATTCTTTTACATGTAGCTGTCCAGTTTTCCCAGCACCACTTATTGAAGAGGCTGTCTTTCCTCCACTGTATATTCTTGCCTCCTTTTTCAAAGACAAGGTGACCATATGTGCGTGGGTTCATCTCTGGGCTTTCTATCCTGTTCCATTGATCTATATTTCTGTTTTTGTGCCAGTATCATACTGCCTTGATTACTGTAGCTTTGTAGTATAGTCTGAAGTCAGGGAGCCTGATTAGTCCAGCTCCGTTTTTCTTTCTCAAGATTGCTTTGCCAATTCGGTGTCCTTTGTGTTTCCATACAAATTGTGAAAAATTTTTTTCTAGTTCTCTGAAAAATGCCAGTGGTAGTTTGATAGGGATTGCATTGAATCTGTAGATTGCTTTGGGTTATAGAGTCATTTTCACAATGTTGATTCTTCCAATCGAAGAACATGGTATATCTCTCCATCTATTTGTATCATCTTTAATTTCCTTCATCAGTGTCTTATAATTTTCTGCATACAGATCTTTTGTCTTCTTAGGTAGGTTTATCCCTAGATATTTTATTCTTTTTTTTGCAGTGGTAAATGGGAGTGTTTTCTTAATTTCTCTTTCAGATTTTTCATCATTAGTGTATAGGAATGCCAGAGATTTCTGTGCATTAATTTTGTATCCTGCTACTTTACCAAATTCATTGATTAGCTCTAGTAGTTTTCTGGTAGCATCTTTAGGATTCTCTATGCATAGTATCATGTCATCTGCAAACAGTGACAGCTTTACTTCTTTTCCAATTTGGATTCTTTTTATTTCTTTTTCTTCTCTGATTCCTGTGGCTGAAACTTCCAAAACTATGTTGAATAAGAGTGGTGAGAGTGGGCAACCTTGTCTTCTTCCTGATCTTAGTGGAAATGGTTTCAGTTTTTCACCATTGAGGACGATGTTGGCTGTGGGTTTATATGGCCTTTATTATGTTGAGGGAAGTTCCCTCTGTGCCTACCTTCTGGAGGGTTTTTATCGTAAATGGGTGTTAAATTTTGTCAAAAGCTTTCTCTGCATCTATTGAGATGACCATATGGTTTTCTCCTTCAATTTGTTAGTATGGTTTATCACATTGATTGATTTGCGTATATTGAAGTATCCTTGCATTCCTGGGATAAATCCCACTTGATCATGGTGTATGATCCTTTTAATGTGCTGTTGGATTCTGTTTGCTAGTATTTTGTTGAGGATTTTTGCATCTATGTTCATCAGTGATATTGGCGTGTAGTTTTCTTTGTTTGTGACATCTTTTTCTGGTTTTGGTATCAGGGTGATGTTGGCCTTGTCGAATGAGTTTGGGAGTGTTCCTCCCTCTGCTATATTTTGGAAGAGTTTGAGAAAGGTAGGTGTTAGCTCTTCTCTAAATGTTTGATAGAACTCGCCTGTGAAGCCTTCTGGTCCTGGGCTTTTGTTTGTTGGAAGATTTTTAATCACAGTTTCAATGTCAGCGCTTGTGATTGCTCTGTTCATATTTTCGCTTTCTTCCTGGTTCAGTCTCGGAAGGTTGTGCATGTCTAAGAATTTGTCCACTTCTTTCAGGTTGTCCATTTTATTGGCATAGAGTTACTTGTAGTAATCTCTCATGATCTTTTGTATTTCTGCAGTGTCAGTTGTTACTTCTCCTTTTTCATTTCTAATTCTATTGATTTGAGTCTTCTCCCTTTTTTTCTTCATAAGTCTGGCTAATGGTTTATCAATTTTGTTTATCTTCTCGAAGAACCAGCTTTTAGTTTAATTGATCTTTGCTATCGTTTCCTTCATTTCTTTTTCATTTATTTCTGATCTGATCTTTATGATTTCTTTCCTTCTGCTAACTTTGGGGTTTTTTTGGTTCTTTCTCTAATTGCTTTAGGTGTAAGGTTAGTTTGTTCATTTTAGATGCTTCTTCTTAAGGTAGGCTTGTATAGGTATAAACTTCCCTCTTAGAAATGCTTTTGCTGCATCCCATAGGTTTTGGGTCATTGTGTTTTCATGGTCATTTGTTTCTCGGTTTTTTTTGTTGTTGTTTTGTGTGGTATGCGGGCCTCTCACTGTTGCCTCTCCTGTTGTGGAGCACAGGCTCTGGACACGCAGGCTCAGCAGCCATGGCTCACAGGCCCAGCCACTCCGCGGCATGTGGATCCTCCCCAACCAGGGCACAAACCCGTGTCCCCTGCAACGGCAGGCCGACTCTCAACCACTGTGCCACCAGGGAAGCCCTGTTTCTAGGTATTTTTTGATTTCCTCTTTAATTTCTTCAGTGATCTCTTGGTTATTAAGTAGTGTGTTGTTTAGCCCCCATGTGTATGTATTTCTTACAGATTTTTCCTGTAATTGATATCTAGTCTCATAGTGTTGTGGTCGGAAAAGATACTTGATACAATTTCAATTTTCTTAATTTTACCAAGGCTTGATTTGTGACCCAAGATATGATCTATCCTGGAGAATGTTCCATGAACATTTGAGAAGAAAGTGTATTCTGTTATTTTTGCATGGAATGGCCTATAAATATCAATTAAGTCCATCTTGTTTAATGTATCATTTAAAGCTTGTGTTTCCGTATTTATTTACATTTTGGATGGTCTGTCTATTGGTGAAAGTGGGGTGTTAAAGTCCCCTACTATGATTGTGTTACTGTCGATTTTCCCTTTTATGGCTGTTAGTATTTGCTTTATATATTGAGGTGCTCCTATGTTGGGTGCATAAATATTTACAATTGTTATATCTTCTTTTTGGATAGATCTCTTGATCATTATGTAGTGTCCTTCTTTGACTCTTGTAATAGTCTTTAAAGTCTATTTTGTCTGATATGAGAATTGCTACTCCAGCTTTCTTTGATTTCCATTTGCATGGAATATCTTTTTACATCCCCTCACTTTCAGTCTGTATGTGTTCTAGGCCTGAAGTGGGTCTCTTGTGGACAGCATATATATGGGTCTTATTTTTGTATCCATTCAGCCAGTCTGTGTCTTTTGGTTGGAGCATTTAATCCATTTACATTTAAGGTAATTATCAATATGTATGTTCCTATTCCCATTTTCTTAATTGTTTTGGGTTTGTTATTTAGGTCTTTTCCTTCTTTTGTGTTTCTTGCCTAGAGAAGTTCCTTTAGCATTTGAGGTAAAGCTGGTTTGGTGGTGCTGAACTCTCTCAGCTTTTGCTTGTCTGTAAAGGTTTTAATCTCTCCATCAAATATGAATGAGATCCTTGGTGGGTAGAGTAATCTTGGTTGTAGGTTTTTCTCTTTCATCACTTTAAATATGTCCTGATACTCCCTTCTAGCTTGCAGAGTTTCTTCTGAAAGATCAGCTGTTAACCTTATGGGGATTCCGTTTTGTGTTACTTGTTGTTTTTCCCTGACTGCTTTTAATATTGGTTCTTTGTATTTAATTTTTGGTAGTTTGATTAATATGTGTCTTGGCGTGTTTCTCCTTGGATTTATCCTGTATGGGACTCTCTGTGCTTCCTGGACTTGATTAACTATTTCCTTTCCCATATTAGGGAAGTTTTCAACTATAATCTCTTCAAATATTTTCTCAGTCCCTTTCTTTTTCTCTCCTTCTTCTGGGACCCCTATAATTCGAATGTTGGTGCATTTAATGTTGTCCCAGAGGTCTCTGAGAGTGTCCTCAATTCTTTTCATTCTTTTTTCTTTCTTCTGCTCTGCAGTAGTTATTTCCACTGTTTTATCTTCCAGGTCACTTATCCGTTCTTCTACCTCAGTTATTCTGCTATTGATCCCTTCTAGAGAATTTTTTATTTCATTTATTGTGTTGTTCATCTGTGTTTGTTTGCTCTTTGGTTCTTCTAGTTCCTTGTTAAATGTTTGTTGTATTTTCTCCATTCTATTTCCAAGATTTTGGATCATCTTTACTATCATTATTCTGAATTCTTTTACAGGTAGACTGCCTATTTCCTCTTCATTTGTTGGGTCTGTTGGGTTTTTGCCTTGCTCCTTCATCTGCTGTGTGTTTCTCTGTCTTCTCATTTTGCTTAACTTACCATGTTTGGGGTCTCCTTTTCGTAGGCTGCAGGTTCGTAGTTTCCGTTGTTTTTGGTGTCTTTCCCCAGTGGCTCAGGTTGGTTCAGTGTGTTGTATAGGCTTCCTGGTGGAGGGGGCTAGTGCATGTGTTCTGGTGGACGAGGCTGGATCTTGTCTTTCTGATGGGGAGGTCCACTTCTGGTGGTGTGTTTTGGGGTGTCTGCGGCTGTTATGATTTTAGGCAGCCTCTGTGCTAATGGATGGGGTTGTGTTCCTGTCTTGCTAGTTGTTTGGCATAGGGTATCCTGCCCTGTAGCTTGCTGGTCATTGAGTGGACCTGGGTCTTGGCGTTGAGATGGAGATCTCTGGGAGATTTTCGCTGTTTGATATTACGTGAAGCTGGGAGGTCTTTTTTCGGCCAGTGTCCTGAACTTGGCTCTCCCACCTCAGAGGCACAGCCCTAACGCCTGGCTGGAGCACCAAGAGCCTGTCCTCCACATGGTTCAGAATAAAGGGAGGAAAAAAAAAGAAAGAAGAAGATCAAATCAAATCAAATAAAGTAAAGTAAAATAAAGTTATTAAAATAAAAAATAATTATTAAGAAAAAATTTTTTTTCAAGTAATAAAACCAAAATTGGACAGACAGGACCCTAGGACAAATGATAAAAGCAAAGCTATACAGACAAAACCACACACAGAAGCATACACATACACACTCACAAAGAGAAAAGAAGGGGAAAAAATATATATATATCATTGCTCCCAAAGTCCACCTCCTCATTTTGGGATGATTTGTTGTCTATTTAGGTATTCCATAGATGCAGGGTATATCGAGTTGATTGTGGAGATTTAATCCGCTGCTTCTGAGGCTGCTGGGAGAGATTTCCCTTTCTCTTCTTTGTTCGCACAGCTCCCGGGTTTCAGCTTTGGATTTGGCCCCGCCTCTGCGTGTAGGTCGCCTGAGGGCGTCTGTTCTTTGCTCAGACAGGACGGGGTTAAAGGAGCAGCTGATTCGGGGTCTCTGGCTCACTCAGGGTTGGGGGAGGGAGGGGTACGGATTTGGGGTGAGCCTGCAGCGGCAGAGGTCAACACGACGTTGCACCAGCCTGAGGCGTGCCATGCGTTCTCCCAGGGAAGTTGTCCGTGGATCACGGGACCCTGGCAGTGGCAGGTTGAACAGGCTCTGGGGAGGGGAGGTGTCGAGAGTGAGCTGTGCTTGCACACAGGCTTCTTGGTGGCAGCAGCAGCAGCCTTAGCATCTCATGCCTGTCTGTGTGGTCCACGCTTTTAGCCGCAGCTCACGCCCGTCTCTGGAGCTCCTTTAAGCGGCGCTCTTAATCCCCTCTCCTCGTGTACCAGGAAAGAACAAGGCAAGAAAAAGTCTCTTGTCTTTTCGGCAGCTCCATACTTTTTCCCAGACTCCCTCCCAGCTAGCTATGGCGCACTAACCCCTTTAGGCTGTGTTCACGCCACCAAACCCAGTCCTCTCCCTGGGATCTGACCAAAGCCTGAGCCTCAGCTCCCAGCCCCCGCCCGTCCCAGGGGGTGAGCAGACAAGCCTCTCGGGCTGGTGAGTGCTGGTCGGCACTGATCCTCTGTGCGGGAATGTCTCCGCTTTGCCCTCTGCACTGCTGTTGCTGTGCTCTCCTCCGTGGCTCCGAAGCTTCCCCCGTCCGCCACCCGCAGTCTTCGCCCGCGAAGGGGCTCCTAGTGTGTGGAAACCTTTCCTCCTTCACAGCTCCCTCCCAGTGGTGCATGTCCCATCCCTATCCTTTTGTCTCTATTTATTCTTTTTTCTTTTGCTTTACCCAGGTACGTGGGGAGTTTCTTGCCTTTTGGGAGGTCTGAGGTCTTCTGCCAGCGTTCAGTAGGTGTTCTGTAGGAATTGTTCCACATGTAGATGTATTTCTGATGTATTTGTTGGGAGGAAGGTGACCTCTGTGTCTTACTCTTCCGCCATCTTTAAGCTCCTCTCTGGATCTTTTTTTTCAATCCATTCATTTATTTTATGTCTTGTGATTGGAGAATTTAACCCATTTATATTTAAAGTAATTATTGATAGGTACAGACTTGCTATTGTCATTTTTAAAATTGCTTTCTGGCTGTTATGTAGATCCATTGCTCCTGCTGTCTTTGTGTGTGTGTGTGTTTTGATGTCTTTTGGTATCTGTATGCTTTGAATTCTTTATCATGTTCTTTTGTGTAACTCTAAAGGTTTTTTTCCTTGTGCTCACCATGAGGCTCACATGAAATAGCTTAAAATTATAACACCCTGTGTTACACTGATAACAACTTAACTTCACCTGAATTTCTAAGCTTTACATTTTTACTTCTCCTTCCCCTCACATTTTTGGTTACTGATATTACAGTTTACATATTATTGTATAACTAATAACAGATTATTATAGTTCTGGTAACTTTTACATTTGGTTTTTAAGTTTTAAACTAGAGCTGTAAGTGAATTATGCACCACTATTATCATAGTAAAGAATCTAACTTTGACTATATATTTACCATGATCAGTGAGTTTTACTCTACCTTCTTACATTTTTATGATGTTTATTATTGTCCTTTTACTTTCACTCAAAGAACTCCCTTTAGCATTTCTTGTAAGGCACGTCTAGTGGTGAGGAACTCCCTCAGCTTTTGTTTGTTTGAGAAAGTCTTTATCCTTCCTTCATTTCTGAAGGACAGCTTTGCTGGGTATAGGAATCTTGGTTAACAGGTTTTTATTTTTCCTTACAATATTTTGAATATATCATGCTATTCTCTCCTGACCTGAAACGTTTCTGTTGAGAAATCCATTGACTGTGTTATGGGGGTTCCCGTGTACATAACTTCTCTTCTTTTTGTGCTTTCAAAATTCCGCCTTTGTGTTTGACATTTGACAACTTAATTATAATGTATTTTGGAGTAGCTGTCTTTGAGTTCAACCTATTTGGGATCCTTTAAAGACTCATGGATCTGGATGTCCATTTCTCTCCCCTGGTTTGGGAATTTTTTCAGCCATTATTGCTTCAAATATACTTTCTGGCCCTTTGTCTTTTTCTTCCCCTTCTGGAATCCTATAATGTGGATATTGTTTCTTTTCATTGTGTCCCATATGTCCCATCAACTTTCTTTACTCTTTTTCTTCTTTTTTCTCCTCTGACTGGATAATTTCAATACTCCTGTCTTCTCAGCCACTGATTCCTTCTTTGGTATGGTTGAGTCTGCTTTTGAAGCTCCCTACTGAATTCTTCAGTTTATTCATTATATTTTTATATTTTTTAGCTCTAGGATTTTTTATTTTTTGTTTTTGATGGTTTTTATTTCTTTGAAGTTTTGTTTTTGTTCATGTATTGTTTTACTGATTTCATTGAGTTTTCTGTGTCTTCTTGTAGTTCACTAAACTTCTTTAAAAGGATTATTCTGAATTCTTTGTCTGACAGTTCGTAATTTATATTTCTTTACAGTTAGTAATTGGAGTTTTCTTAGTTTCCTTTGGTGTCATATTTACTTGGTTTTTTATGATCTTTGATTCCTTACATTGGTATCTGCACATTTGAGTAAGTGGTTTCCTCTTCCAGACTTAACAGGTTTGCTTTGTCAGAGACAGTTCTTCAGAGCTGTTGGGTTCCTGTACATGTCTGCTGGTAACATCCTTGGGCCACTGGGGCTTGCTGGGTCTATTTTGGGGTAAGGCCACTACATGAGCTCCAAGGTTGGGGGGGTGTGTGTTGCTGGCTGAGAACTGTTGGATAGAACTGTTAGCTTTGTACCCTGCCCACATGAGGTTGTAGGATGGGCTCCACAGTTGCCTGAGTTTTCTCGTCAGGCTTCCTAGATGGTGGGGACTGGGTACTATACTGACTAAGCAATAAGGTGGAGCTATGAATTAATATTAAAGGATAGCAACTCTGGAAATCAGATTCTTCCCCCTCCTCAGGGTTTGTTTTTGCTACTTGTTTTAGTTGTTGTTTGTTGTTTTAGTAACATTTTAAACTCATTTTGTAAAGTCTGTATTCTTTGTCATATGTGGTTGAAGTCGTATGTGGCTGAAGTCTGTACTCTTTGTCATGTGATAGAAGTCTCGTTTGTTATTGTAGTGGTCAGCTAGTGACTTGACAGAGTTCCCTAAATGCCCCTCCCCCCAAAAAAGTGTCCTAGTTTTGGCAGATGGGCTCTTTGTGTTGGAGGAAACCTTCAACTGTCAGCCAAATAATATACAACTCTATCATAAACTTCACTTTTTGCTTATGGAGAACCTGAAGGTCAGACAAAGGTGAGAGTTTAAAGCCTCTCAATTTTCTTAAAATTTATTTATTTATTTATTTTTGGCTGTGGTTGGGTCTTTGTTGCTGTGCGCGTGCTTTCTTTAGTTGTGGTGAGTGGGGGCTACTCTTTGTTGCAGTGCGCGGGCTTCTCATTGCGGTGGCTTCTCTTGTTGCGGAGCACAGGCTCTAGGCGTGCGGGCTTCAGTAGTTGTGGCACGTGGGCTCAGTAGTTGTGGCTCACAGGCTCTAGAGCACAGGCTCAGTAGTTGTGGCTCGCAGGCTGTAGAGCATAGGCTCAGTAGTTGTGGCACATGGGCTTAGTTGCTCCGCAGCATGTGGGATCTTCCCGGACCACTCAAACCCGTGTCCCCTGCATTGGCAGGCAGATTCTTAACCACTGAGCCACCAGGGAAGCCCCAGCCTCTCAGATTTTTTAGAGCATGTACCCAGCTTTGGATATGTGCTTGGCCTTCTATTAATAGATTCCTAAGACTATGTGGGAGTTTTTCAAAGTCCTTATTCTCTTCATTCCCTAGCCTTTCCTCCCAAGTTTTTCATTTTGTCTATTGTTTATTCCAACTGTTACTCCTTGTCCAGCAGGTAGCAGCTAATGCTTTTACGTTTTAAGTAGTTTTGAACGTCCCCACCCCACCCTGGTAGCTGCCTCCACCTTGGGAAAGTTCTAAGTGAGGTGAAATAAACATCAGCCCTTTCAGCTGGTACTTCAGGAAGCCAAAATAAAGGGCTAAACAACCAACCTCAATTCTTTGAGAATAAGGTTCATTTTTCTCCTTCTGGTACTAGGAACCTATACCTGGAATGTGAGCTGTTGTCTTCCAAGATGCCACTGAGAAGGGAAGCAGGGGATAAGGGCAGGGTAAGTGAAAGTTTTTTTCTTGATTGGTTGCTATCAACTTTATTTCCAGAGTTCTAATGAAGTTGATTCTGACAGTTTTGGGCAGTTTATTTGCTGCTTTTGTGGAAGAACAGGCTTTCGGAGTACCCTGTCCATGCTATTTTCACTGACATTACTGTATGCTTATTTTAAAATGTGGTTTGTGGATACAATCAAACTATCATTTCCACAAATGCAAACGGACTGAGTATTGAAAATGTAGCAAAAAGTATGGTGATGATGGAAATGATGTAACCAAAGAATCAGGACTATTAACATTACATGGTGCTCTCCTCTGACAAAATTTTGATAGTGTTTGTTGGTGGCCAGTGCAGTATGCTAGGAACAGTTGGACCAGAAAGAACATTTTGAACCCTAAGCTGTGTGTTAGTGGAGGAGATTCTGTAGATTGCTTTTTTGCGTGTGTGGAAAAATGAGGGACTAAGAAATTGGACATCAATAGGAGATGTTATAGTGGTTTTCCAAGGAGATGTTATAGTGGTTTTCCAGTTATGTTCATCAAATTCGAATGTTTGCAGAGGGAACTTGGACTGACTTGAAGTAAGGGGGATTGACAAGGAAGGTCACAGATGGTGAGGTTCCAAGCTTCCCACTTCAGTAGTCAACCACAATAGTCTCATCTGTTTAATATATTAGGGCTCTATGAAAAAAAATTTCAAACTTAGTTTCCATTGTTAAAAACTTATAAAAATCACAACATAGCCTGCTATAAAGGACTACATGATAAAGATGACTGATTATAAATACCATAGAACTTTGGGCAAAAAGAATCTTTGTGAGATGGGGTAGAATTAGGGTTGCACTAAATTAGAAGATTAGGAAGTTATCCCAGTCTAATCCCCAGGGAGAAGGGCTATAGACACCATTGCCTTCTAATCCCATTAGTGTCTAACACAAGGTAGGTACTTTTGTAAATATCTATCATCTGAGCTATGGAAGGAAATAAGGTTGGATAAGCCTGTGGGGCCAGATTATAGCAGGTTTTGATCTGAAGGAAAAAAAAGTAGCGGATAAAGTAAATAAAATTCCTGAGAACAAAATGTTATCATACAAAGTTTAAGGAAATGGCATGTGATAAGAATTTTAGGATGAAGACAAGCATTAAGGGGACCAGCCAGAAAGGTACTGATCGTTTGGTCAATTTATAGTATTAGAAGAGTCCTCACTTTTAGGTATTTGGTGTATTTGTGGAAGGGAGTTAAAAGCATTAAACATAATTTTGGCCCTCAAAGAGCTTCAGGTATGTAGAAAAGCTTAGAATGAGTAGGTGATTTCAAGGAGGGCCAAGAGATGGAAGAGCAGCTCTGGAACTTCTAGCTTGAAGTTTTTGGAAATTCTTTAAAAAAGGAAAAGGGGTTGGGCTTCCCTGGTGGTGCAGTGGTTGAGAGTCCGCCTGCCGATGCAGGGGATGCAGGTTTGTGCCCCGGTCTGAGAAGATCCCACATGCCACGGAGCGGCTGGGCCCGTGAGCCATGGCCGCTGAGCCTGCACGTCCGGAGCCTGTGCTCCGCAACGGGAGAGGCCACAACAGTGAGAGGCCCGTGTACTGCAAAAAAAAAAAAAAAAAAAGGAAAAGGGTCAAGTCCATATGGCCACAGCAAAGTATGAAATTTTAAAAACTGATCTTTTATGATCAAAGTGAGAATAGTGTTCTCTTTAAGGAGGGGACGGGGTAAGAGGGAGCCTTCTCAGGTCCTGGAAATGTCTAGATCCAGGTGTTGGGTTTCATGGATGTGTTAAGATGTAAGTTATGTAATTTTTAGAAATTGCTATATGTTTTTAAAAGTACCTTCTATGACATTTTGGACAATTCTCTGAAAACTTATGCTTATAAAATGTATATTTAGACTTATAATTTATACTTAAAATTCTTCCTTGGATATAAGTAAACAGTTTAAATTTTTTTATACCATGAAGCTCAAGTCATATTTACATTTGCTTGGTTAATGACATGGCACATCAGCTTTTAGTCTTTGAGGTAACTGCACTTAGGGAGATGCCCTGTGGTCACATATGTTTCTATCCTTTGCTTTCCTTTCTCATTTTCTCCTGTCAAATGCAAGCTATTCTGCTAAGGAGGAATAACCCAGCTCCTTTGTATCTGCAGACAACACTAGTCCGAATAATTGACAAACCACAGTATAGCGGGGAACTCAATGTATCCCTTTGGAGCAAGTGTTCCCATTCTGTATCATTCCAGCATCATTCACAACTAGTACAGGTGGTTCTTTCTTATGCTGAGAACAGCCTGAAGTTTTCACCAGGTAATTTTTGATTTCTTTACTGACCAATATTCCCTAAATTCATAAGAAAAAATGTAATAATTTTACCATGTTAAAAAGATCACAATTAATAAGAGCTTGTTTGTCACCTAACCATAATATAGTTAACACATGGCAGAAGAAATTGCTTGGGTTTAAAAATAGCTTTATTTAGCATACCAAAAACACAGAAATGTAAGAAAAAACTTACCTAGAATAAACATAAAAAGTTAAATACCATAATTTAATGTAAACCAAGTGTTTAAAAATGTGTAATATTATAAAATACATGCTATTTACACAGAACCAAGTTAAAGCTACCTCCACAGTTATCCTATCAGATCATCAATCTTGAAGTCATCAGTAACAGTGAATCAAACACAGCATCTGTATTTGTACTGGTCAATAGGAAAACAGGAAATCATTTAATTTACTTTAAACAGATACAGTTCATTGTAACATTCAAAGCAGGGAGGCAGAAAAGTGCCAGTTCTAGGATTCCAGACACAAGCAGTGCATGTGGAGGCCTGGAAACGGGTCCACTGGAAGGCCCAGAAGCCCATTCTTTCATTTAAATGCACATTGGTTGATTCAGTTTAGTTACTACTTAAGGAAGGTACTAAATATATCTGTAAAAATAAACCTTTATTAAAAATAATCAAAGGTGAATGTAATAATCAGGTAATAAGAAAGGCCAAAGCATAAAAAATATGTTATTCCAGATAAGCCCCATTAATTATAACAAATGTTAAGAAACGCAGTTTATAAAACCAGATGGGGTAGCAAAAGGGTTTCTAAAAATGTCAAACCCAAACCAATATCAAACAAAACAAAGTAACCGAAGAGACTGTTTCTTGAAGAAAGTATTTTGTTTATCTTAACAATTTACTTCTTCTGTCATTATCACCTGAATGCTGCCAGGAGACCTGTGGCTCATGCCAGTTATCACTGTGGAATAGTGTGGTCTGTGACCAGCAGTCTAAAAAGCTGTAGTCATTGATCAGTTTAATCATTTGGCTTTTCCTTCAAGGATCAACATTCATTCTTATACTGAAATTCGGGTATCTCTAAGAGGCAGCATTAAGTCCAATACCAGGAGTTTAGAATGTAAAATAAAATTGCAAGAATACATACTTAGTAATAGAACATCCTGCTTCTTTGTCTAATCCTGTAATTCTCAAACTTTTGGTCTCCAGACCCTTTTATACTCAACATTCGTTGGGGATCTGGACACCAAAGAGCTTTTTTTGTTTATGGAGTTTATATCTACCAGTATTTGCCATCTAAGAAAGTAAAACTGAAAAAAGTTTTAAGTATTCATTTAAAAAGTAAAAAGTCCATTACATGCTAACATAAATAACACTTTAAAGAAAATAGTTATATTTTCTAAAACAAAAAAAAAATTCATGGGAAGATGGCTTTTACATTTTTAACTACTTTTTGAGAGAGAGTGGAAAGACAGCTAATGTCTTGGTTATTATTATGAGAATACTTTTGATCCCACAGATCCCCTCAAAGGTTCTCAAGGACACCCAGGGGTTCACTGGCCACACTTGGAAAACTGCTGGTTTAATCTAAGGCCTGTTATTAATGACAAAAAAGTCCACACAAAAGGAGCCTTACTTTTGCTTTAAAAATAAACCAAAATACATACCTACACACATGCACACAAATCACTGGCTCCAACACTCCCACTCTCAGCTTTAAATAGAAGCCACAGATCACCATGTACTCATGACCAAATTCAAAATAATATTGTCATTTCTGCTGAGACCAGGTTCAAGATTTATTCATTTTTAGTCCATGAAAGCTATAAAACCTATTATCTAAACACAGACATCTTAGTTCCCTTTCCAACATTTGCTTAATCCTGTTTGTGCTGAGCTGGCAGTCGTCATTCGGTAGGCCCAGCATTGGTAGAGACCAGAGAATGACAGGTGTTTAACTAAGAGCCCACACACTCAGATTAGGAACATGTTAGCCATTTATGGAGCCGCCTACTCTACTTCCTCACTATGTGAAAACTCAGATACATTTTAGGGAAACGGGGAGAAAATTCTCCCTTCATAGGAGCAGTGAGAACGATGCTATGACCTTTCACCTAGAGAGCTCTTCACGTCTTACAAATGACTTTCATGCACACCATCTCATTAGATACTTTTTAAGCCCCAGGAGAAAGGCAGGGCAAAGGATACTATTGCTGTTTCAGAGGGGAGGAATTTGAGGGTCAGATGTGGGTCTTTGCCAAGGTAGACTGGCAAGTGTATGGCAGAGCGGAATTCAAATTCAGGTCATCTGACTCCTTAGTTCAGGGTCCTCCTTCCTTGGGTTTGGGGGAGTCTGGCTGGGCTGGAGATGGAGGCAGCACGGTATGACACTTCCAAAACCTGCATTCCTTCTGCCTGCTCAACCATTTTATCCAACACTATGCAGTCATGGGAGTGGCACAGACATTTCCCTGACAGATATAATGAATTTTCCATCAGTGCATGTATAACTTTTATTTTTTCCTTTCTGAGCCAGTTTATGTTGGCAGTTCGTTCGCAGCCTGTTCCCCCTGCTCCAAGGGAAAAGTAAAAATCCTGCAGTTAAAAAAAAAATCTGATGAAAATACAAAATGAAATAGCAACAATGAGGTCTGTGTGCAGGTATAACTAGATTTATTGTGCACCTGGCACAGCACAGACTTTGCAATCTTCCTCCACCAACTGGAGAACAATATAAAAATCACAGTTCTTAATTTAATGGAAAATTGCCTCCTAATCATCTTGAGACAAAGGCTTCACCCTATATAAAAACATTAAGAAAATAATTTCAGGAATTGTAACTAAATTCTTAGGTGCTTGAAGATTCTGTGGTGGTAGGAGAAGGAGTAGAGTAAAGGGCAATGAAACAACGAGAAACAAATACTGTTGCCAATGGGCAAAGGAGAAATCTGCATCTGTTCCCTATCATTAATACGTGTATCTACTTGAGAAATTATTCTTTTGCCAGGATATCCACTCCATCAAGATGTTAATACAAATAGCATGACACATGCAAAGATACTGAGCAAATACTGTTTAATTTTTGTGGGGGAGGCAGTCAATAACAGCAATAAAAATCCCTCCTATGAAACCAGCCAAATGCCACTAAGGACCCATGATTTTCTTGCTGTCCACTGAAATAAGCAAGGTATTGTTTATTGTGCCTTCCTTCTCTGTCGCCTTCTGAGCTGTTCCTAAAGTCAAGATTGACTACATGCATTTTTTTTTCCTTTTAAGGTAGTTGAAGAAGGTTAACAAAAGCCTGTACGAATCAGAAAACATGCTAAGTTCATCTTATTTTCAAAATTCAACAGCATGTTGCTACCTGTTACACAAGTTGTTGGTGCCTTCTCCCCCACCCCGGTTTTGGTGAGTAATGTTCTAACTTTACAGGTGATTTAGATAGATGTTAATGACTTTTTAAGACAGTTGCCCGTACACTGGGCTGATGTACACACACACATATGTGCATGTACATATATACATAAACATATGCGTACACACATGTACATCTCCTCACACGAAGACCTCCACTAGTATTTTTCCCTCTTAACATATTTCCATTAGCAAAAATGAGCATGGATAATGAATTTATAGTAGGAAACAAAACTAATGAAAATCAAATCAGAGGATGTGAAGTGGTATGCTGTCAGAATCCAATAAGTCAAATGCACATTTATGTAGTGGTAAAGTGCTAGAAAGTTCTTTCATTAGTATTTTAAAAATGATTATAATAAAAAGAAGTGTGCAGTTTCATTTGATGGTGGTGACCACAGGCACCATAGCAATGGCACTGGCTGAGTTGGAGTTGATGATGTCCTCATACTCTGGGGGTGGATCTAAATGAGGTTCTGTTTCACTCCTCCGCAGGTTCACCTGACCAGTGGCTTCCTCGTAGGTCGGTGGGGGATCGCAGTTGGACAGGCGAGTGGAGACGGAATCTGAGCGCCCAACTACATATTCCAGAAAGCCTGGCGACAATCCGCTGCTATCAAAGACTTCATCTGGTGGAGGAGGCGGAGTGATAATATTGAGGTGCTGAGGGAAAGGAATATGGCCTTCAGTCACTGTCTGTCTGCGAGTTTTGTTTCTTAGGAAGCATCTCCAGATTAGGAAAATGACAAGGAGGATAATGAAGAGGCCAAAGATTAATGGAAAGGTAAGGTAAAACTGAAACCAGTCACTTCCTCTGTTACTCTCTCCTTGTTGTGCTTTTGTGTAAGTGTTCCAAAACTCCTTCTGAAAATACAAGACGAAATGAATTGAAAATCAGTGTAATCAAAAGATAGGAGATAGCAAATGAACACATATCTGGGTTCTGTTAACATGATGAAAACAAAACCCAAAACCAGACTCGCTGGTTCAGATGACCTACAGCCTATATTTTCCCTGACAAGAAGTTACAAATCATGGTGCTCACTCCGGATCCTCCCCTACAATAGTCAGTCAGAACCAAAAGTCTTCAAGACTTGGTGTTATTTGTATTTTCAGTTATGACATATTAGAAGGGGAAAAAAAGCATAAGGGATTTTCCTCTTTCCAAATATAGAACATAATCTTCCCTTTAAAATATAAGTTAAATACCATTTTCCATGTCCAATTACGAGGTTTTCATTCAGGCATCCCATCATCATTGTGCTATTTCTGGCTGTTGTAGGCTCTTAGTGTTCAAATGCTTCACAGATGAATGCCTTGTTTTCTTAATGGTTCTGTTTGGGATCCTCTTCTACCAGGTATTCCTCCCCAGCCCCAAAGTACACAGCTCTAATGCATCTAAGTAAGTAAGTCCCTAGCATATAAACATTCAATGAGTAGTAGTGATTATAATGAATTCTTGTATATCATAATCAAGCCTCTGCTTCAAATTGACTGATTAACCTATATCCCAAACCTTGGTACAGACACCACCCCCAGTGCTACTGACTTTGTTTTCAAGGCTTAAACTTAGCCAATAATAGCTTTTTTTTTTAAAACAATATTTGCAGGCACTACAGGTCACTGATATTATTTAAATATCTGGCAGAAAGTAAGACGGTGGGCACTATAAAGCTGCTTGTTTTATAGTACTATATTTTATTAGTCATAAAGGCTTTTAAAATTCTCTGGGTATAACAAATGACCCACAGTCATCAATGTTCCACCCCTGAACTCAATCTCCTATAAGGTACATTATTATTCCAACATTCTGTGATTCTAAGATAAAATTTCAATGTTATAAGAAATATGGTATTTACTAAAGGCTATGTACAGATGAAAATACACAAGGTGCACTATTAAAACAAGCCAAGAGTAGAGACAGTATAATCCCAAATCATACAGCATTTATTTTAGGACAATACCCCAAACTGGAAATTATATTTTTATTAGTGAAACAATCACTTGATAATCACAAGTTGAAAACTCATGAAACACAGATACATGAAGTTTTTTTAAACAATAAAACTGTACACTATTATCTTTTTGTATAACTGTTACTTTTAGGATTGCCAACTTTACTACAGAAAATATATACTACATAAAAATTTACTAATGCAGAAACATCTAAAAAAGAAAACCAATCACCTGCAATTAATTACATTGCAAAGATATAATCACTATTAACATTTTTGGTTTACATCTACTCTTACTTCCAACTCACATTCGAATCCTTACACACATACACATTCTTTAGAAATCTGGAATCAAACTAATAAACCACAATAAACTTTTTAATAATGTACTTACAGAGACCTACCAAGTATCTGATTTGTAGTCGATTTTCTTTACCTATATAGATGAGGATCCCTCCTCTCTTCCTAATCTCTCAGATCACCATCTCCTTCCCCCGCCCCGCATTTAATCTTAACCACAAAACACAATAAGTATGTGATTTCAGATAATTATCTAATGTTAATCTTAGATAAACACAATAAAATGTGGATTTTTAATCTTGTCCAGTCACTTTGGGATAATCAAGCATCAATGATGCACATGAAAATGATTTTTTTTTTCATGCTTGGCTTGTGTGATTCAATTTCTGAGGTTTCTTCCGCATGCTCAGAAATAATCTACAGACTAGTAATTTTTTTCTTTGGGAGAAAAAAAACTTTAAAACAAAGTCACACTTGTAGTTTCCAGGGTTAAAAATAAAGCTTAGGCAAAAATGGAATTACAACACCGATTTTTACTTTACCTATAGCAACTCAATTCTTAAGCCACACCCAATAATGAAGGTATAATTATCATCCCTACTTGCAGATGAGGAAATGGAGGCTCAGAGATGTTACCGAATAATAAAACCAAGGTCATTTAACACACAGATGTTGAGGCTGGGATTTAGAATGCCACAGGCCTGGCATCAGAGCAAACCAAAAAGCAATCTGCCCTGATGTATAAGGTATTTTAAACCTGGACACTTTCCTAGAAAATTCAATCTTCTCATCATGTTAAATGTGGAGTTGAAAGCAAGTTACACTGATCTGAATAAAAGGTACTGACAGATTTATTTCTTGGGAAACTAGCCTTACTTTGTCTTTGAGGCAAGAGAATTGGAGAAATAGTCATGTGAAATCAAGTAAAATACTACAAATGCCATTCAAACAAGTAAAATAGTATAACTGTCCTTCAAACAAGTAAACCCAGTTTATGTGTTTCTGAGCTCTTTAGATTCTTCTCTGTCTCACTGAAAACAGCCAGAAGATATTCAGAAAGAGCAAATAAGTGATTTCAAGACTTGGTAAAAATCCTTAATCTTTACTGCAGAAGGTATTCATATGGATTAAGACTTGCCGACCAGGTGAGTGGCAAGCAGCCTGCTTTATGAAGAAGGTATTCTTGATCTCCAATGTGAGGTAACAGGTTTTGTTGTTACTGATGCTTCTGTTTTGTTTTGTTCCTTCTTTCCATGATGGCTTTTACTTTTGTCATTTCTTAACCCTGGTCTGGATCTTTCAGATTACATGTAAGGATCAAATTTAACTTGCATGGAAAATAATAATTTATAACTAAATATAATATAATAATGATACACTATATTACAATGTGATATTATAACTAATAAAAATATAATATAAAAAAAGACTTGGTAAAACAGTGCTTTAGAGGGAATGAACATTTGTTTAATGAAGAAAAAATTTTAATGAAAAAGATTAAAGGGATTCAGTAGTTTTAGATAAGGCTAAAATGATACAGATAATAAATGTAATCAGAAGGGACCAGACAGGTCTGACAATCATTTCAGATATGCATCCCTGGGCTAAATCCCACTTGCTGGTGGTGTATGATCCTTTTAATGTATTGTTGAATTCAGTTTGCCAGTATTTTGTTGAGGATTTTTGCATCTATGTTCATCAGTGACACTGGCCTGTAATTTTCTTTTTCTGTAGGATCTTTGTCTGGTTTTGCTATGAGGGTGACGGTGGCCTCACAGAATGAGTTTGGGAGTGTTCCTTCCTCTGCAATTTTTTGGAAGAGTTGGAGAAGGGTAGGTGTTAACTCTTCTCTAAATGTTTGATAGAATTTGTGAAGCCATCTGGTCCTGGGCTTTTGTTTCTTGGGAGTTTTTAAATCACAGTTTCAATTTCGGTACTTATGATTGGTCTGTTCGTATTTTCTACCTCTTCCTGGTTCAGTCATGGGAGATTGTGCCTTTCTAAGAATCTGTCCATCTTATTGGCATAGAGTTGCTTGTAGTAATCTTTCATGATCCTTTGTATTTCTGTGGCATGTGCTGTAACTTCTCCTTTTTCATTTCTAATTTTATTGATGATCCTTTGTATTTCTGTGGCATGTGCTGTAACTTCTCCTTTTTCATTTCTAATTTTATTGATTTGAGCCCTCTCCCTTTTTTTCTTGATGAATCTGGCTAAAGGTTTATCAGTTTTGTTTATCTTCTCAAAGAACCAGTTTTAGTTTCCTTGATCTTTTCTTGTTGTCTTCATTCTCTATTTCATTTATTTCTACTCTGATCTTTATGATTTCTTTCCTTCTACTAACTTTGGGTTTTGTTTCTTCTTTCTCTATTTGCTTTAGGTGTAAGGTTAGGTTGTTTATTTGAGATTTTTCCTGTTTCCTGAGGTAAGACTGTATTGCTATAAACTTCCTTCTTAGAACTGCTTTTGCTACGTCCCATAGGTTTTGGATTGTCATGCTTTCATTTTCATTAGTCTCTAGGTATTGATTTCTTCAGTGATCCATTGGTTATTTAGTAGCATATTTTGTAGCCTCCATGTGCTTGTGTTTTTTTTTACACATTTTTCCTTGTAGTTGATTTCTAATCTCACAGCATTGTGGTTGGAAAAATGCTTGATATGATTTCAATTTTCTTAATTGTAAACCAAGGTTTGCTTTGTGGCCCAGCATGTGATCTATTCTGGAGAATGTTCCATGTGCACTTGACAAGAATGTGTATTCTGCTGCTTTTGGATGGAATGCTCTATAAATTTCAGTTAAGTCCATCTGCTCTAGTGTGTCATTTAAGGCCTGTGTATGTCTATTGATGAAAGTGGGGGTGTTAAAGTCCCCCGCTACTATTGTGTTACTGTCGATTTCCCCTTTTATGGCTGTTAGTATTTGCCTTATATATTGAGGTGCTCCTCTGTTGGGTGCATAAATAGTTACAATTGTTATATCTTCTTCTTGGATTGATCCCTTGATCATTATGTAGTGTCCTTCCTTGTCTCTTTAACATTCTTTAAAGTCTATTTTGTCTGATATGAGTATTGCTACTCCAGCTTTCTTTTGATTTCCATTTGCATGGAATACCTTTTTCCATCCCCTCACTTTCAGTCTGTATGTGTCTCTACGTCTGAGGTGGGGCTCTTGTAGACAGCATATATACGGGTCTTGTTTTTGGATCCATTCATTCAGCTAGTCTGTGTCTTTTGGTTGGAGCATTTAGTCCTTTACATTTAAGGTAATTATCAATATGTATGTTCTTATTGCCATTTTGTTTTGGATTTTGTGGTGAAGGTCTTTTTTCTTCCCTTCCTCTTTTGGTCTCTCCTCTTGTGATTTGATGACTATCTATCTATCTTCAGTTTTGTGTTAGGATTCCTTTTCTTTTTGTGTGTGTGTGTGTATCTATCTATCTATTGTACATTTTTGGTTTGTAGTTCCCATGAGGTTTTGATATAGCAGTCTATATATATAAACAACAAGATTGTTTTAAAAGTTACTGGTCTTTAATTTCCGATGCATTTCCACTATCCTGCATTTGTACTCTCCTCTTCTCATGATTGATTGCTGGTTGAGAGACAGCCAAGAGCTAGAGCAGGGTTGAATGATAAGGTTCATCTCCTACATGAGGCTACTCCTTCAAGACAGAGAGGTGGTTGTTTCATCTACTATATAGAAACCAATACAAAGAGTCAAGGAAAGTGAAGAAACAGAGGAATATGTTGCACATGAAATAAGATAAAAACCTCAGAAAAAAAATCCTTAATGAAACTGAGGTAAGTGACTTAGTTATCATCTGATAAAGAGTTCAAAATAAATAATGGTCATAAAGATGTTGCTGTACTCAGAAACATCAGGAAAGGAATGGATAAACTCAGTGATAACTTCAAAAGGAAGTCACAAAGCTGAAGGATACAATAACTGTACTGAAGAATACACTAGTGGGGTTCAACAGCAGACTAGATGAAGCAAAAAAGGTCAGTGAACTCGAAGACAGGGCAGTGGAACTCACCCAGTCAGAGCAGCAAAAAGAAAAAAAGAATGAAGATGATAGCTTAAGGGACTGTGGGGACAACATCAAGCTGACTTAACATTCACATTTTAGGGAGGTGCCAGGAGGCGGAAAGAGGAGAAAGGGACAGAAAGATATTTTGAAGAAATAATGGCTCAAACTTCCCTAACCTGGGGAAGGAAACAGACATCCAGATTGGGAAGCCTAGGGAGTTCCAAACTAACAAGATGAACCCAAAGAGACGCACACCAAGACACATTATAATTAAAAGTTAAGGAGAGACTTCTAAGAGCAGCAAGAGAAAAACAATTTGTAACATACAAGGGAACCCCCGTAAGACCATCAGTAGGTTTTTTAGGTGAAATGCTGCAGGCCAGAAGGGAGTGGCATGATATAGTCAAAGTGCTGAAAGAAAAACTTCCAACCAAGAATACTCTCCCCATCTAAGTATTGATAGTTAGTTGGAGACAGAAAGAGTTTTCTGGACAAGCAAAAGGTAAAGGAGTTCATCATGTTAAAGGAATTTCTTTAAGCTGAACAAAAAGGGGTACTAGTAACAAGAAAACATATGAAAGGATAAATCTCACTGGTAAATATATAGTAAAATGGTGGCTTAAAGCGAGTATGAATGTTAAAGGACAAAAGTAGTAAAAATAACTACAGACATAGTTGACTCTTGAACAACACGGGTTAAGTGTGCTGACCCTCCACCCACTTGAAAATTCGCATATACCAGTTCCACATCCGTGGAGTCAACCAACTGTACGTTGTGTAGTACTATAGTACATATTTTGTAGTACTGTAGTACATATTTAGTGAAAACAAATCCATGTGTAAGTGGACCTGGGCAGTTCAAACCCGTGTTATTCAAGGGTCAACGGTATGTAAGGGGGGGATATACGAGATAAAGAGATGTAAAATGTGATATGAAAAACATAACGTGGCAGGGGGAGGAGTAAGAATGTAGAACTTCAGAATGTGTTCAAAGTTAAAATATATAGACTGTTACTATAAGTTGCTATATGTAAGCCTCATGGTAGACACAAAGCAAAAACCCTATAGTAAGACACACAAGATAAAGCAAAAGAAATCTAAGCATACTACTAAAAATCATCAAATCACAAAGGAAAAGAACAGAAGAAATGAGAACTATAAAATGGTAAGAAAAGAATTAACAAAACAGCAGTAAGTATATACCTATAATTACCTATAATTCATTAACAAAACAAAAATAAGTATATACCTATAATTCATTACTTTAAATGTAAATGAACTAATAAAGTCTGTAATCAAAAGGCATTAAAAAAAAAGACGACCTATCTATCTATATGCTGCCTTCAAGAGACTCACCTTGCATGTAAGGACACAGAGACTGAAAGTGAAGGGATGGAAAAAGATACTCCATGCAAACAGGAACCAAAAGAAAGCCGGGGTAGCTATACTTACACCAGACAAAATAGACTTTAAAACAAAGACTGTAATAAGAGAGAAAGAAGGGCATTACATAAAGGGGTCAGTCCAACAGGAGTATGTACCATTTGTAAATATGCACCCAACATAGGAGCACCTCAATATATAAAGCAAAGATTAACAGCCCTAAAGGGAGAAATAGCAGTACAATGATAGTAGGGGACTTTTATACGTCACTTTCATCAATGGATAGGTCAACCAGACAGAACATCAATAAGGAAACATCAGCCTTAAATGAGTGATACATTAGAACAGATGGACTTGAGAGAGATACAGATCATTCCATCCAAAAGCAATAGAATACACATTCTTGTTAAGTGCACATATAATTTCTTCCAGTATAGTTCATATGTTAGGACACAAAATAAACCTTAATATATTACGAAGATTGAAAGCTGCTATCAAGCATCTTTTCCAACCACAGTGGGATGAAACTAGAAGTCCGTTACAAGAAGGAAACTGGAAAATTCAGAAATTAAACAACATGTGAACAACCCATGGGTCAACGAAGAAATCACAGAGAAAAAAAATTCCTGGGACAAATGAAATGGTAATAAAACATACCAAAACATACGGGATGCAGCAAAAGCAGTTCTAAAGGGAAGTTCATTGCAATAAATTCCTACATCAAGAAACAAAAATTGTAAAAAACCTAATTTTATACCTCAGTGAACTCAAAGAAGGAAAAGCGAAGGCCAAAGTTAGTAGAAGGAAGGAAATAACAAAGTTCAGAGTGGAAATATATGAACTAACTAGGGACTAAAAAGACAATAGAAAAATCAGTGAAACTGAGAGCTGGTTCTATGAAAAGCTAAACAAAGTTGACAAGCCTTTAGACTCACCAATAAAAAGAGAGGACTAAAATAAAATCAGAAATGAAACAGGACACATAACAACCGATACCACAGAAACACAAAGTAACACAAAGTATGTAAGAGACTACTATGAACAATTACCTGCCAACAAATTTGACAACCTAGAAGAAATGGATAAATTCCTAGAAATGTACAAACACCAAGACAGGATCATAAAGAAATAGAAAATCTGAACAGACCAATTACCAGTAATTAAATTAGAGATTATTAAACAAAAAACCTGCCAGCAAAAGACAAGGACCAGACAGTTTCACTGGTGAATTATATATACAACACATTCAAAGAAGAGTTAGTACCAATCCTTCTCAAAGGCTTCCAAAAAAAGGAGAGGGAACACTTCCAAACTCATTTTACAAGGTGAGCATAACCCTGACTCCAAAACCAGAAGAGGATGCTACAAGAAAAGAAAGTTACAGGCCAATATCCCTGATGAACACAGATGCAAAAATCCTCAACAAAATACGAGCAAACTGATTTCAACAATATATGAAAAGGATCACACACCATGATCTAACCAACTCAGGTGGGTAACCCCATCTGAGAAAGGGCACTGCTTACCTGAGGTCTGTTGAGCTGCTATGTGCTTTCACATACTGCCTCTGTTGCATGTTGCTTGCACATCATGGCTGCTATCAACAGTATACCCAGAGCAGTGTGATCAAGGGCATGTGGTCTAATAAGGTGATTAGACCACTAATTGTAGAGGCTTTAATTGACCATGAATGTGTGTGAGGGTACTCCACACCTCAAGGCCAAGGAGAACTTAGGAAGGTGGACTGGATCACCAGGCTATTGTCACTGACCAAGGAGAGGCTCTGGGCTAAAGGCAGGATGAAAGGGTTCCTGTAGGTAAGGAAGATAGGAGACTTCTGAAAATTGAGTTGGTGGGTCACGCTTGGACTGTGAGCCTTAACCCAGAACAGTGAAGTAGCCTCCTGACAGGAAACTGACGGCACCACAAAAGGGAAAATACAACAGAGGCCTGCAGTCTCTGTGTCACTGCTTCACTCACTACTATTGCTCTTCGCCTCCCAGACCTGATGAGATAAGCATCCCGGCCATGATGTTGCTAAACAATTAATGGACAAATATTTATAAATGTCCTGTCCTGAGCGCCTGGTGCCAGCACCTCCTAACAACTCTAAGGAGGTGTACCAGCTCCTTGATAAATGTAAAACCCCATGGAAGCTTCCAGGGCACTACTCAGTGCCGGCAGACCAACACGCCAAGACTGTGCTATTATGCTGCAGAGGCTCAGAGGCTTTTTCCAAAGGCCTTGTGCGTATCATGCTAGTGGAGGCACACCCTGGAAAGGAAAGCAGCTGCCCACGAAAGGGGCTCACAGCGATGTCATTCAAAATCTTCCAATAATAATTCTTAAGATTGAGGCAATAGGAAAAAATCAAGAAGTGCAACAGAAACAGATCAGAAACTATACCTTAACTAAATTCAAACCTTTCCTAAAGATTTTATGCAGCAGGAAGAAGAAGGGGAAGCTAACTGGCCATTGCAGGTTTTCGTGTTTTTTTGGGGGGAACAAACTCTGAATTGCTACTCATGGCTGCCAAAACGTGTTAACTGGTTGGTATCTCTGAAGATCCTAAAATCTATAACCTGCCCCTCTCCTGTATGATACCACAGATCCTGAGCCCCTCAGCTTTCCCCTGAATGAGGCAGAATGGAGAAACATGCCTCATGAGACATTCCTGCCACCAAAAGAAAAGCTGACGAGATTATCGGGGCCTCTATTGAGGAGGAGGAGGGAGAAGAGAAGGCAAAGGTTCCTAGAGCCACCGATACCTGTACCAGAGCCGTCCCTCTCCTTACTTGGATATTTATTGCCTAGCACCACCCCCATCCTTCCACCACAGTGATCACTGCTAAGCATCACAGTGAATGGAAAACATTAAGACGAGAACCATCTCCTGCTGCACAAAATTGGCACAATCCAATGGGTTGATGGTTTCCATGACCACAGTGACCCAAATGACCCCTTCTTCATTTCCAACCCTGAATGGGCCCCCTTGGACCCTGAGTCCAGAGAATTCTTTTTACAGGGTGTATTCCCCTAATTATTGGGGGGGTGTGTGGCACTACCTTTTATTGGGATTCCTGAAATGATCCAAAGGGCACTAAAACTCCTAGGAGCAAACTTACAATCTTTCTCTCTGTCCCTTGAAGATGTAAATCTTAGCTCCTGGGGAGATTATATTTCAAAGACATGGTAACTAAAACACTGCTCATAATCACCTAAGACTGAAGAAAAAGACGGTGGGGGGGATGCTTTTAATAATGCAACTGCCTTCAAAGCTCTGTTGCACAAAATCTACTCCATAGCCTCCATAATATTACTTGTCAAGGACAAATACAAATCTTTAAAGTCTTCTCCGAAAATATTAGTAAAAAGCTTTAGCCACTGGAGCAGGTAATCCTAACTTGTTCCATCTGCCAGACACAATTTGGATTCAATCATTATTTATACACAAGTGAGTTTTGTATTGTTGTATCTTATTCACGGCTAAAATTTGGAATGGAAGCTATAAGGTCTCTGTGGGTCTATGTATGTCTATGGATGCATGTTACGTATATGTGACCTTTTATCTACCTCTGGGTTATATTGCCAAAATTAATTTATTTAAAACAATCTCTATAACATCACCTCACACTGGTCAGAATGACCATCAAAACTTGTACAACAGAAAAGACGAACCAAGATGGCAGAGTAGAAGGACGTGCTCTCACTCCCTCTTGTGAGAACGCCAGAGTCATGGCTAGCTGCTGGACAATCATCAACAGGAGGACACCGGAGCCCACCAGAAAGGGTACCCCCACATCCAAAGACAAAGGAGAAGCCACAATGAGATGGTAGGAAGGGCACAATCACAGTAAAATCAAATCCCGTAACTGCTGAGTGGGTGACTCACAGACTGGAGAACACTTATGCCACAGAAGTCCACCCACTGGAGTGAAGGTTCTGAGCCCCATGTCAGGCTTCACAACCTGAGGGTCCGGCAACAGGAAGAGGAATTCCTAGAGAATCAGACTTTGAAGCCTAGTGGGATTTGACTGCAGGACTTCGACAGGACTGGAGGAAACAGAGACTCCACTCTTGGAGAGCACACACAAAGTAGTGTGCGCATCGGGACCCAGGGGAGGAGCAGTGACCCCAGGGGAGACTGAGCCACACCTACCTGCTAGTGTTGGAGGGTCTCCTGAAGAGGCAGGGGGTGGCTGTGGCTCACTGTGGGGACAAGGACACTGGCAGCAGAAGGTCTGGGAAGTACTCCTTGGCATGAGCCCTCCCGGGGGCTGTCATTGGCCCCACCAAAGAGCCCACGTAGGCTCCAGTATTGGCTCGCCTCAGGCCAAACAACCAACAGGGAGGGAACCCAGCCCCACCCATCAGCAGACAAGCAGATTAAAGTTTTACTGAGCTCTGCCCACCAGAGCAACACTCAGCTCTACCCACCACCAGTCCCTCCCATCAGGAAACGTACACAAGCCTCTTAGATAGCCTCACCCACCAGAGGGCAGACAGCATAAGCAAGAAGAACTACAATCCTGCAGCCTGTGGAACAAAAAACACATTCACAGAAAGACAGACAAGATGAAAAGGTAGAGGACTATGTACCAGATGAAGAAACAAGAGAAAACCCCAGAAAAACAACTGAATGAAGTGGAGATAGGCAACCTTCCAGAAAAAGAATTCAGAATAATGATAGTGAAGATGATCCAGGACCTTGGAAAAAGAATGGAGACAAAGATCAAGAAGATGCAAGAAATGTTTAAGAAAGACCTACAAGAATCAAAGAACAAACAGATGAACAATACAATAACTGAAATGAAAACTACACTAGAAGGAATCAATAGCAAAATAACTGAGGCAGAAGAACGGATAAGTGACCTGGAAGACAGAATGGTGGAATTCACTGCTGCAGAAAAGAATAAAGAATAAAGACTGAAAAGAAATGATCCCACATGCCGCGGAGCAACTAAGCCCGTGCACCACAACTATTGAGCCTGCGCTCTAGAGCCCACGAGCCACAACTGCTGAAGCCCGTGCGCCCTAGAGCCCTTGCTCCGCAACAAGAGAAGCCACCGCGATGAGAAGCCCGCTCACCGCAACGAAGGGTAGCCCTCGCTTGCCGCAACTAGAGAAAGCCCGCGCGCAGAAACGAAGACCCAACGCAGCCAAAAATTTAAAAAACTGTAGATTCTGATTCAGTAAGTCTGGGGTAGTGCTTAAGACTACTGAGTTTCTAACAGGCTCTCAGGTGAGGCTGCTGCTGCTGCTCTACAGACCACACTTTTAAGTAGCAAGGTGCTCATGCTGGTTTGACTGCCTGGGATGCCTAGGTCCCGCCCCCGGAGACTGATATAATTGGTCTGGGATGTACCCTGGAGGTAATTCTAACGTGCAACAAAGCTTGAGAACCCCCATGGCGAAGTGTGTGGTTATTTATCAATTTTAGTTATTATTTTGTTAGTAGCTCTAATGTGATCCTGTTTGCCTACTCCTCAGCCCCCCATTTGTGCCCACTCATTCCTCTCCTTTTCAGATCCCAACCTCCAGATGACAGGGGGATTACGATTAACGATTAGCACTTCATCCTTTTGCTCTTTTCCATCTCTGAGAACTGAGAGGTAGTTCAGGATGGAAAACACAGACTTGGGCAACCTGGAATTGGGAAGAATAAGCAAAAAGTGTTCTACGGGGTGATTTAAAAGGGAAGCTCATTGAGACAGAATGGGGAGGATTACTAGGGAAAACTGTCATAGCAAAATTCGCTTGTAGTCTTGGGCCTGAATTTGGGTTAGTGAAAATAGCGATCTACCCTCCTGAATCCTGGCAACACCTGACAACTAAGCAGCTACAAAGAGTTTTTCCTTCTAAATATGCAGGTAACGAATGTTGGTCAAAATGCAAGAGACCCACCAGTAGCAAAGTACAGACATGAAATCTTCTCCCCAAAGCATAAACAGCACAAAAAAACTTAGAAGTGGGTGGACAATGAGGATGGTGATGATAAACGATGACTAACACATAATGTACCTACTATATACCAGACACTGTTCAAAATGATTTACATATAGCTCATTTAATTGCAAAAACCCAATGGGATTGACACTTTTATTATCTCTATTTTACGTGTGAGGAAACTGAGGCACAGAGAAGTTACATAACTTGGCCAAGTTTACCCAAGATGAGTAAGTGGATAAACTGGGATTTGAAGCCAGGTAATCTGAGCTTAAGAAATCGGTACAGCAAACTGCCTCTCCAAGTCAGGAAAATAAGGATCCTCAGTCAATTTACAGTTATAAACACAGCTGCTTACACTGTGCTTCCTCATATCTAGAGGAGTACAGTTACTAGGTAGGATCTGAGTCGAGGTCAGAGAGAGGAGGGGTCCTTCAAGCAAGCAGAGAAAGAAAGAAAGTAAAAACTGTGACCAACTTTGACTAAGAAGAGGTAAATGCCAATAGCATTTTCTGGAAACTGAACTCACAGGGCCATAATTTTCATTTTTTAAAAAAGTGTTAAAATGCAGTGATGAATTGTGGATGGTAATTACTATGTAGATAAACTTATTCACGTTTTATTAGATGTTCAAAGCAATCTGCTAGCTTTAAAAAGACTCACACTATTCCTGTAACCTTGAATACTGCATACAAAAATCTGTAATTTTCAACTTTTATCTTTGTAACACATAGGCGGCTCAGAAGAAACAAAATATTTTGAGAATTTTTTCCCCAGACATGGACAACCTTAGACTTTACATGGGTACAGATTTCATCTGGTCAAACACGGTGGACTGAGTGAGAGACTGAGGTTTTGAAAGGGAACAGAAAAAAAAAAAAGACATATGGAAAAAGGAGATCATTTCCTTGGGGAATCTTCTTTTAACTAGCAAACAATTTCTTTCTATCCATAGCCCTGAAGACAACGTAAAGAGCTAACTCTTTTTCACATCCTGAAAGGAGAAACCAGAAGCCAGGCTGATTTGGGGCCACTGGGTGTGGACACAGGTGGTCACAGTCTGGAATGAGGTAATGGTCCAGGTGGGGCCAGCAGCTCTCTAGTGTTAGCTGCCCTGGGTGTGTGGCAGGCTGCGCCATGCTCTCTCCCCACTCCCTTTCTGGTAAGCTTCTCCAGTACCTTGACCTCAACTCAACATCATCTGTAGCTGATGCCTCCCATATGTATACTTCAAAACAAGACCTCCTCCTGAGCTCCAGATTCATTTTTCTGGCTACCTGCATGACAATTCCACTTGGATGTCTAAAATATGCATCTCAGATTTTGTTTAGATGACATACCTTCCCCACCCTTCCACCTCCAATGTATCCCCAGCAAAAGTCCCCAGATTAATAAACAGCACTACCATCAACCCAGGTGCTCAAGTCCAAACCTCTGAATCTAGATTTTCTCCATTTCTTATTTCTCACTTTCAAATCGATGAACAAATCCTATCAGCTTATCCAAAATCCATGTGACTCTGTCTATATCTCATTTCCTTAGCCACCCCTGTCGTTCCAACTACCATGGTCTTTCACCTGGACCTCTGCAATACCTCTTACCTGGTCCTCTTGCTTCAACTCTTCCCCAAACCCAACATCCTTCAGAACAGCCAGAATCATTTGCCTGCTTAAACCCCTTTACAGCCTTGCATTTGCACTTGGAATATAATTTGGACTACTCTAATACTGCTTACAAGACCCTACATCTCCACCTTACCTTGTACAACTCTACCTCAATTCATTATGGTTCAGTGACATACACCTCCTCCTTTCCGATACTCTAACACCTAAAATGCCTTCCCTTGGCTATTATATGCTGACTCTCACTTATCCTTTGGCCTTCAATATAACATCAACCCACAGAAGTATCCCTGATCACCTTATTCAAAATAATAATAATGTCTCCTCCAGCAAAAGCTATTCTCTATCACAGTAAACTAAATACTTATCTATGGTTTTAATCCCAATTGAAATTAATCATATTTATTTACTTATTTATTTTTAGGCTTTAAGTTCCTTTAAGACAAGGGCCTTTGTCTGACCATGCTATATCCTCATTGATGAGTATAGTGCGTGATACACAGTAGGCATGCACTAAATACTTGTTAAATGAACAATGAACAAAAAGAAATGAATGAAATTAGGGCAATTATATTCTCACTCGATATCATATACAATTAAAAATTAGCAAAAAGTGGTAATCCCAACATCTGTTTTAAATTTTATAAACATCTTTCTAAATTTCTTGAGTTAAAGGGAAAATAAAATTTGATATTCTAAGCTATTTAGAAACTAAAAGCAGTAAGAGAATTACATATTAAAATATGTTAGGATGGCCAAAATGGTATGTGGTGGCAATTAATATCTTGAAATCTAAGGAAGAATCTTGATAGATTACTAAGTATAATAAATAAGATTATCTATTTTTACTTTTCATTTAGTCGACAGATATTTACAAGGCATCTATTACAAGTGATTTATTATTGTGGTAGAAAACATGTAACACGATATCTACCCTCTTAATTAAAATTTAAGTGTACAATACAGTATCTTTAACTATAATCCCAATATTGTGTAGCACGATATCTAGAACTTTTTTATTGTGCATAACTGAAACTCTACACACATTGAACAGCAAATTCCCAGTTTTCCCTGCCCCCCAGCACCTGGAAATCTCCATCCAACCTTCTTTTTATGAGCCTGATTACTTTGTATATCTTCTATTAGTGGAATAATGCAGTATGTGTCCTTCTGTGATTGGCTTATTTCACTTATCATAGTGTCCTCAAGGTTCATACATATTGGAGCATATGAGAGGATTTCTTTCTTTCCTATTTGTATTTTCTTCACTGCTTCTTCCTTATGCATTCATTGGAGTCCTTTGTGGTTCCATGTGAATTTTTTTTTTAATAAATTTATTTATTTATTTATGGCTGTGTTGGGTCTTCGTTGCTGTGCGTGGGCTTTCTCTAGTTGTGGCGAGCGGGGGCCGCTCCTCGTTGCGGTGCACGGGCTTCTCATTGCGGTGGCTTCTCCTGTTGCGGAGCACAGGCTCTAGGCGTGCGGGCTTCAGTAGTTGTGGCACGTGGGCTCAGTAGCTGTGGCTTGCGGGCTCCAGAGCACAGGCTCAGTAGCTGTGGTGCACGGGCTTAGTTGCTCCGCAGCATGTGAGATCCTCCCGGACCAGGACCTGAACCTGTGTCCCCTGCACTGGCAGGTGGGTTCCCAACCACTGCACCACCAGGGAAGCCCCTATGTGAATTTAAGAAAAAATAATACTAATCCTTCTCAAACTCTTCCAAGAAACTGAAGAGGAGGAAACACTTCTAAACTGATTTTATGTGGCCAGTATTACACTACCTCCAAAGTCAGAAAATGAAATTACAAGAAAAGGAAACTACAGGCCAATATCTCTGATGAATATAGATGCAAAAAACCTCAACAAAATACTAGGCAAACAAAATTCAACAGCACATTAAAGGGATCATATATCATGACCAAGTGGGATTTATCCCTGGGATACAAGGATAGTTGAATGTATGAAAATCAATCAATGTGACACAAAACATTGCTGAAAGAAATTTAAAAAGAAACAAATAAATGAAAAGACATACCATTTCATGGATTAGAAGACTTAATATTGTTAAAATATCCATACTACCCAAAGCAATCCACAGATTCAATGCAATCCCTATCAAAATCCCAAAGGCATTTTTTTTTCACAGAAATAAACGTATCTATCTTAACAAAAAGAAAGCAAATCCAGATAATGTTAATGGGAATTCTACTAAACCGCCTAAGAACAAAACACCTATGATACGAAAACTCTTCCAGAGCATATAAACATGGAGAAAACTTCCCAGTTTGTTTTACAAGGGCAGAATGATCCTAACACCAAAGCAGGACAGGGGTGTTACTCACACATATTTTTTAAAAATCTACATGTTAAAGTATGAACACAGATGAAAAATCATAAGTAGAAATATTAGCAAGAGTAATGTCAGCATCATGGTGAAATAAGAGATTTATTGTTTTCGTCCCCCCTCAACAACAATTTGGCATCCATTCATGGACAACAGTGCCTTGTGGGAGCTGTGGGATGATGCAGCTCCATATGCTAAATGTCCCAGAAGGAGGCTCAACCACCCACACGCTGGGTAAAGGGCATATTGACTTGGTCCCAGGTATGGCTCCTGGGGTAGCCTGTGAACCAGTTCCAGCTTCTCTTGGCCACAGTCCAGGAGCCCCTGGAAAACACTGTCTTAGACAATCACCCACAGATGTGAGAACCTTTGTGGAAGTCCAGGTTTCCAGAGGAAAAGTTCCAACACACCATTGGAAAAAATAATACAAATTTCAGACACATTGGAGAGGAATACTGAATTGTGAGCTTCATGACTGGGGGTCAAGAAGAAGCTGAGAGAGTGGCAGACAGGCCTCTTAGAGGGCATTAAAGGGACATGGATCCTAATAATTGTGTCTTGGACTCCATCAAGAAGCCTGCCCACAAACACTGGTTATGCCTTGCTCATGGATGACCCCAATTGACCTGTGGGTACCCTCAGTACTCAGCATGCCTCCTCTACACACACACACACCCACACTTTGGTCAGCTCCCTGTGTGTGCTCCCAGTGGTGGTGGCAGGGTGAGCTTTGGAAAATGGCTAGTAAGCACGTGCAGAAAATCGCCCAAATCTGCAGGCTAGGGAAACACCACAAACTTGAGATTTAGTGCCACTTTTTGGAAAACAAAAGTGAGACTGTCATCACCTGTACTGGTGCAGCGCAAGAACAAGAGAAGGCATAAGAAAAACCTTAAGGGGCTTCCCTGGTGGCGCAGTGGTTGAAAGTCTGCCTGCCGATGCAGGGGACATGGGTTCGTGCCCCGGTCCGGGAAGATCCCACATGCCGCGGAGCGGCTGGACCAGTGAGCCATGGCCGCTGAGCCTGCGCGTCCAGAGCCTGTGCTCTGCAACAGGAGAGGCCACAACAGTGAGAGGCCCGCATACCGCAAAAAAAAAAAAAAAGAAAGAAAAAGCTTAAGACTTCTGCCACAAGAGGGAGGAAGAAGTATGGAGCAGCTATATCAATAGAAGGTCTGAGAAAGCCTCAGAATCACTACCAGGGCTCAGAGCAGGTATTTCTCTCCTGAAGGCAATTAGTAAAGACTGTAGGAGGTGACTACTGCTTCAAATGAAAAGACAGCAATGCAAAACTTCAAGGAACATGAAAAACATCAAGGAAACATGACATGACCAAAGGATCACAATAATCATCAGTAACCAATCCCAAAGATGCAAGGGAAAAACCTGTGTTAGATACAAAAAAAAGATTATAATAAAAGGAATCAAAGCATTCCACTACAAAAAGTCATCAAATCAAGACAGCAAGAGAGGCAAAAAAAGGAACAAAGGATGTACAAAACAGTCAGAAAACAATGAACAAAATGGCAATAGTAAGTCCTTACCTATAAATAATTATTTTAAACATAAAAGGATTAAATTCTCTAATCAAGAGACATAGGATGGCTGAATGGATTAAAAAAACAAGATCCAGTGATAAGTTGCCTACAAGATAATTACTTTAGCTTTAAGGACATACATATATAGAGAGTGTAGGGGTGGAAAAAGGTATTTCTAGCAAATATAACCAAAAGAAAGCAGAAGTAGCTATGCATCTATCACACAAAATAGATTTAAAGCTAAATATGGCCAAAGACACAAAGTCATTATGATAAAGGAGTCAATTCATCAAGAAGATATAACAAGTGTAAATATTTAGGCACCCAACACAGAATGCCTAAGTAATATAAAGCAAACACTAAGAGATGTAAAAGGAGAAATAAATAGCAATACAATAATAGTTGGGGCCTTTAATACTCTACTCTCAACACAGATCATCCAGACAGAAAATCAACGAGGAAAGGTTGGACTTTACTGTACTTTAGGTCAAAGGGGTCAAATAGATATATACAGATCATCCCATCCAACAGCAGGAGAACACACACATTCTTTTCAAGCACAGGAGAAACATTCTCCAGTGTAGATCGCATGATAAGTCTCAGAAAAAGTCTTAGCAAATTTAAGAAGACTGAAATCATACCAAGTAGCTTTCCTGAGCACAATGGTATGAAACTAGAAGTCAGCAATGGAAGGAAAGCTGGAAAAATCACCAATATGTGGAAATTAAAAAAACATACTCCTGAACAACCAAAGGGTCACAGAACAATTCAAAAGGGAAACAGAATATTATCTTGAGGCAAACAAAAGTGGAAACAGCATATGAAAACAAATGGGATGCACAAACAACAGTTCTAAGAGGGAAATGCATAGTGACAAATGCATACATCAAGAAAAAAATTAATGAAATTGACAACCTTTGGCTAGACTAAGAAAAAAAAAGACTCAAAATCAGAAATGAAAGAGGAGACATTACAACTGATACCACAGAAATACAAAGGATCATAAGAGATCCTATAAACAACTATACACCAACAAATTGGAACCTAGAAGAAATGGATAAATTCTGAGAAACATGCAACTACCAAGACTGTTATCAGGAAGAAACAGAAAATCTGAACAGAACAATAATGAGTAGGGTAATTGAATCACTAATGAAAAAGCTCTCCCAAAGAAAAGCCAGGACCAGATTGTTTCCCTGGTGAATTCTACCAAACATTTAAAGAAGAATTAACACCAATCCTTCTCAAACACTTCCAAAAAATTGGACAGGAGGGAACACTCCAAAAATCATCTTACAAGGCTAGCATTACCCTAATACCAAAGCCAGGTAAGGACACTACAAGAAAAAAAACTACAGGTCAATATCCCTGTTCAGTATAGATGCAAATATCCTCAACATAACCTTTGCAAACGGAACTGAGCAGCACATTAAAAAGGTCACGTTCTATGATCAAGTGGGATTTATCACTGGGATGGAAGGATAGTTTAACATATGCAAATCAAAAACTGATCCACTACATTAATAGAATGGAAGATAAAAATCATATGATCACCTTGATGAATAAAAATAATTTAATAAAATACATTCTTTCATGATAAAAATTCTTAAATTGGGTATAGAGAGAAGACACCTCAACATAATACAAGCCATATAGAGCAAGTCCACAGCTAACATCATCCACAATGATGAAAAGTTGAAAGCTTTTCCTCTAAGATCAGGAACAAGACAAGAATCCCACTTTCACCACTCCTATTCAACATAGTACTGGAAGTCCCAGCCATAGCAATCAGGCAAGAAAGAGAAATAAAAGGAAACCATATTGGAAAGGAACAAGTCAGAATGTCTTTGCAGATGATATGATTATATATATAGAAAGTCCTAAAGACTCCACCAAAAACCTGTTATAACTAATCAAGGAATTCAGGAAAGTTGCAGGATACAAAATTAACGTAAACAGTTGTATTTTCTATACACTAACAAGACATCTGAAAAATAAAGAAAACAATCTTATTCACAATAAAATCAAAAGCAATAAAATATTTAAGAATAAACTGAACTGGGCTTCCCTGGTGGCACAGTGGTTGAGAGTCCGCCTGCCGATGCAGGGGACACGGGTTCGTGCCCTGGTCCGGGAGGATATATATATAATATATATATATATTATATATATATATACACACACACACACACATACACAATGGAGTATTATTCAGCCATGGGAAAGAAGGAAATCCTGATGTTAACAACTAGAATGAACTAGAATTACTGAGAAGTAATAAACATTAACACTTGCATAATTTAATAAGCTAACATACTTCAGATAAAGTTGAAGACTCCATTTATTTAACCCCTGCCCAATCCCGTTTTTCACTTCTTCCTGGGAGGCAACCGCTATGATGCATTACAGAACATGTTTTTATCCACATTTTTACCATACACATGCACCCACAGACACCAGAGCCCCAAACCGCCCCTCTCACCTCACCCCACATAACCACACTGTTTATAAGGGGAAAGTAGAGGTTTTCTAAGGACAACTGCATGTCCTGCATAGGGGACCAGAGGAAGTCACCCTCACATCTATGGGGAAGACAGGCTAAGGCTCAGTTTCCCTTAACACTGTAGCGCAGGGTGAGCTTTTCAAAGAGGGACTCTGCTGTGTTGGCTTCCAGGGCCCCCCATCTTGCTAATCCAGAATTAACCATTAACATTTCAAATAAAGTGAAGACCCCCTTTATTTCAACCCCTGCCCAATCTCATTCCCTTCACTCTTTCCCCTGATCAACCCCAATCATGATTTTCAGGGCATGTTTTTATACTTCAACTATGTAGAGACATCCACACTCACCAGGGCCCCAAGCCACCCCCACATTGTTTATTAGGGGAAGACGGATTTTGTGTTTTCCAGGGTCCCATGGAACACCTTCTCCCTCCCTCTGTGGAGATCCTGAGCTACATGTGGACCGGGCATGGGTGGCTGGAGAGACTCCTGGATACTTGTTTTAAAACTTTAAAGGTAAGAGAGTTGCACACACGAATCAACCGGGCAATTGTTCTTATTTGATCTCTTCTACCCTTGATCCTTTTCCCTTTCAGTGGACTCCGTAGTAGGGATAAAGAGAAAAATGTCATTTACTACCCTAGAAGAGCTATTTACTCTACTGTAAATACAGTGGAGGCTGGTAAAAGCGTGTTGATAATAAGACATATTAGCTTTGGTTCTCTTGGTAGCAAATAACAAAAACTAAATCAAAGTTGGATATATGAAACCCAAGGGCAGAAATACAGCCAGGCTCAGGAAAGGTCTAGGAAGCAGCTATATCATTTCCAGTAATGTGATCACCGAACTGCTTTTCAACAAAGGGCGTCTTCCTAAGCAAACATTCAGAATGTAGTCTAGAGATTCAAAATGAACTCTGCTGCTGGTTGGAATTAAAATACACACACACACACACACACACACACACACACACGCATGCATATACACATACGATACAAAGGAAAGAAAACATATATAAGTGGATGTTTTGTTATTACAACATGCATGCCAGGCATTGGTGACCATGGGAAGTCACCCCCGTTGTTTCTGAGCAAGACAGCCTGACACTCATTTTTCCATTATCACTGTTGCCCAGAGTGAACTTGTCAAAGAGATACTCCACCATTCAGACTTCCAAACCCCTCCACCCCCCATCTTGCTACTCATACTTAACCATTAGTATCTGCATAATTTAATGAACATGAACATTTCAGGTGAAACTGAAGACTCCCTTTATTTTAATCCCTGCGCAATCCTATTCCCTTCACTTCTTCCCCAGAGGCAACTGCAATCATGATTTTCAGGCTATGGTTCTATACTTTTACTATGCACATGCACCCACATTCACCAAGGACCCCTACCTCACCCCACCCCACCCCAGTCTACCCCCATATACCCACATTATTTATAAGGGGAAGATTGATTTTGTGTTTTCCAGGGCCCCATGGAACACCTTCTCCCTCCCAGTGGAGATCCTGAGCTGCATATGGTTGGGGTATGGCTGTGTTCAGAGACTCCTGGATACCTGTTTTAAAACTTAAAAAATGAGATTTGCCCACATGAATCAACCAGAGACCTTTATTTATTTATGAACCAATAACTTTATTGGAAGAAACGGAAAAACTGGAAGAAAAAAACTTAAGTGATAAAGTCCAGGAAAAGAGTCCTGCACTTGTTGCAAAAAAAAAAAAAATCGAATTTCTTCTGCAAGGGCACTATTGCCGTCTGCATGGCAGGCACGGTGACCAGCGCTCTGGTCACCCCGTGGCTCTGGGGAAGTCCAGTCCACGCTCAGTTCTTGTCGCTGTCGCCCAGGGTGAGCTTGTCAAAGAGGGACCCTGCCAGGTCGACGTCCGGGGCCCCCATCATGCTCAGGGTGGTGACATGACCCTCCAGCTCGCTGATGAACGCCACCTGCTGGCGGAGGTAGTGAGTTGCCAGGAAGTGGCGCAGGTGGGGGTCGCTCATGTCGATGGCCAGCTGGTGCAGGTGGAGCAGGCTCTGGTTCACGAGCTTCTCCAGGAACAAGGCGCACTTCATGGCCTTGAGGCCACTCTTCCACTCGTCACTGTCTGGCTTCCTGATGTCTTGGAAGTGGAGGCGGCCCCCACGCTGGTTCTGTAGACCCATCAGGCCCTGGGCCCGCCTGCTGTGCTCGTGGGAGCGGTGCAGGAAGAACCGGGTGAAGTGCTTCAAGGCCACGTCGTCGCGGTCGAGGTAAAAGGCCAGGGCCAGGCACACGAAAGAGGCGTGGAGCTCCAGGGTGAAATGGCTGTTGACAGCGGCCTCGCAGTCGCGGTGGTAGTTCTGGCGCACCTGAGAGGGCGGCGTGGGCAGCGTGGCGAGCGTGAAGGCAAGGCCGCGGAGCCTGCGGTAGCTGCCTCGGAGCGGTCCCATGTGGTCGAAGAGGGCGGCCGCTTTGGGATGGACGGAAAGGGCGGCCCATTACCCGGGTTTGGGAGGGGGAAAGGAGGTTCCGGTTCCGTTACCGGGGGGGGGGGGGGGATTGGGAGGGTTGATGTGCACGGAGGGCGGGGCACGAAACCTGTGTTCCAGGTTTCATCCAGGCCTGGGTGAGGTAGGCCGACTGCGCTGAGCATCTGGCATCTATTAATCTTTAAATTTTGCAATAATATTTTTATCTTCCAAGGACTTTCTCTTGTTCTCTAATTGCTCCTTCTTATAGCACCCTGCTCTCATTTTATAAACCCACTATCTTCCTTAAAATTCTGAGAATATGAATTTGGATTTATTCTGTTTCCTGTATTATATTTGCTTTTTCTGCAGAAATAGTTGTGTTTGTTCATCATGATCTTCTCTTCTACTTTCCTCAATGTCTGGCAAGCCTTTTTGTTCATTTAAACTTAGGAAGAAAGGACTCATTTGATTAGCCTCGGTAATTAGCACGGATAAGCTCTGGAGTTCGGACATCCATTTCACTTATAGTCTCCTCCTTGGAATGGGAGGGCAGAGCGTGTCAATTATTCAGTGGCCTCCTTTGTGGGAACATGGCATGGAGCTTTCAGGTAGGCTAGAGACCCTCACTGTTGCCAAAAGAAAGATGTAATTTCTCACATCAGAAGACAAATGTTTTTCCCTTCGAGGTAGCTGTGTCCTGATGTTTCCCTTCTGTGCAGGTCTACAGGTATCTTAAGCTCATTCGGTGTCTTTGGAGTGCAGTTTTGGGAGATTAAAGGTGGTCATATGGCACAGGTGCTTATGCCCAATGGAAGCAGGGGTGGGGGAGGCTCAGGGCAGGATGAAACATGTACCGTTCATAGAGTAGGTCTTTCATCTCACTGCTGACCTAGGACTCTGTACAATGCTTCAGTTTTGGTGACTGTTCCTGAAGTGTGTCTGAATGGCCTCAGTTTTCTACCGCAGATGTTTCAAATTCTCTGAATTAACTAATTTGACTGTATCTGCCATTTCCTATCTTCCAAGAATTCGTCATATATCTGGTGTGCTAATGATACCCTTTAGGGTATGTGGTGTGTGTGTGTGTATGCGCGCATGCGTGCGCGTAGATGTTTTTGGTGTGTTTAACCACTACCATGATTCAATTATCATTTTTTAAAAATTTCTAAAACTGTAAAGAATTTTCTGAATAGGTAATATAGTCACATGGTTCAAAGCCACACTGGTCTCCTTTCTGCAGGCAACCAGTATGGTATTACTTCTTATAAATCAGGAGGAGAAAAGCAAAAGAGGAAGAAATAATACTCATGAAACAGAAGAGAAGAAACTTTTAAATATATTCTTTAGAAGTACATTCTTCTCAAGTACACATAGAATATTTACCAAGATAAATCATATTCTGGGCCATAACCAAGTCTCAATAAATTTCAAAGGATTCAAATCACACACGATTAAAAAAGAAAAAAACATGTAAAATCAAAAATCTAACCATCGCCCTTAAGGAACAAGAAAAAGAAGAGCAATAAACACCCAAATCAAGCATAAGTCAGGAACAATCAAGAAAGGAAAATTCAGTGAAACAGAAAATAAACAAAAAATAGAGAAAATAAATAAAACCAAACACAGACTCTTTAGGATTAAAGAAATTTCTAGACTGACAGATCAGGAAAAAAGAGAGAAGGCAAATTACCAATATCAAGAATGAGGGGGCTTCCCTGGTGGCGCAGTGGTTAAGAATCCGCCTGCCAGTGCAGGGGACACGGGTTCGAGCCCTGGTCTGGGAAGATCCCACATGCCAAGGAGCAACTAAGCCCGGGTGCCACAGCTACTGAAGCCCACGCACCTAGAGCCCTTGCTCTGCAACAAGAGAGGCCACCACAATGAGAAGCACGTGCACTGCAGCGAAGAGTGGCCCCTGCTTGCTTGCAACTAGAGGAAGCCCTCATGCAGCAACGAAGACCCAACGCAGCCAAAAATAGATTAAATAAATAAATAAATTTAAATAAATAAAATAAAAAACAAAAATTAAAAAAGAAAAAAAAGAATGAGGGAGAAGACATTACTACAGATTATGGAAAGGGAACAGTATTGCTGTGATTAGTCATGGCAATGACTAGACTAGACCAGAATCATGATTAGACTATGATTCACCTCTAGCACCTGGGTATGTTATTACTCCCCCAAATTGGGGTTCTCTTAGCAAGGAAGAAGGGGGTAAAATGGTTCTTAGATCAACTATCTGCCACACAGATTGCAACTTAGAATACATTAATTCAGGCAATTACTTTCTTTTCTCACCAAGAATGTTGGTGGTAGGACAATTCAGACCAAACTGCAATGAGCACAGGATTTCTAGTATAATGGAAATGAGTAATACAACAGGTGGTGGAGTGGAAAAGGCAAAGAGAATGGCATATACTGGAACAAGGTATCTCTTTATAGTAAGTTGAAGAGACATTACAATTCTTAGTAAATAATTATTTATCTCAGTTTTGTCTAAAGTTTACCCTGGATACTTTTTCTTTTTGTTTTTTGAAGTATAGTTGATTTACAGTGTTGTGTTAGTTTCTGGATTTTAATATTTTAAAATACAAAATAGCAAAATGGAACAGTTTTAATGAAAAACTAATATAAATTCTAGATTTGTGGGGAAATTCTAGATTTGTGGGGAATTATTGTTCTTACTACTTTATCTCATTTTAGTTATTAGTATGTACCTGGATCTTTATAATGTAATCTGTCTTTCAAAGTAATAAAAATAAATCTGTATAGAATTGAAAAGTTTCACTAACTTTAAATAGAATTCTTTATCATCTCTTCTACCTCTTCAGACATTACTCTAGAATTATAATGAAACCTCATCAGTTTATTTAGCTTAAAGACAGCTCCCTTGAAAATGATCTCACCATTAAACCAAACAAGTTCAAAACTGTCCAAGAGTTCAGGTTGCCACTTCTCAGATAGTAACAGGAAATTTCAGCCAACCTCTGTATTCTTTCCCAGTTGGCCCTATTATATTGCAAGTTCTATTAGGTTTTCTTTTTCTTTTCTTCCTGCCTTGTGCTCCAACTATGTCAGCTACATGGTATGATGCTCCGGAGTACCTGATTAGGAATCAAAAGCCACGAGTTCCAACTCCAGTCAGAAATCAGGCGCATCATTGGTCTTTTTGGCACTCACAATATTGGTCTACAGATGCAAAGAATGTCACCTGCTTTGCCTGTTCTAATGCACTTTAAAACAGTAAAAATAAAAATACAGCTAAGAGTATGAACCAGCCACCAGTTTTTCCATTTCGATCATATCTGGGCTTGAATAAGCATATTGTGATGTGCCTTTACTAATGGCCTAATAAGAACTGGCATAAGAAGCCTAGAGGTAAATTGTTCCACTGTGAAACCCCAGCATAACCATCACCCATTAAATTAGGAGGGAACTGTGTTCAACGCAGAGGGAGGAGAAGGCAGGGCAGGGAGACCTGGGTCCTACTTGGGGCTGGACCAATCAATATCTTGCTGTGGGGAAATGAGCAAACAGACAACTTCTCTGAGGCTGTTATTTCCTTCTTTGTGAAATGAAGAGCTTGACCTATTTGGTTTTCCTGGACCCTATCAGTTATAACAATGACTGGAGCCTATTCCATGAGTCCTTTCTTCAATAATAGAATGGAAAGAAAAATCAGGCTTTAGTCTATTCATGATGAGCAGTGATCGGTATCAACTACTAGCTTTGGGAATGGGGTAATATTTTAACATTCAGATAGTAATGCTATGTTAAGTTATGACAGTGCAACCCTCTGAAGCATACAATTCAAGAAAAGGCGGAGCCCTCTTTGCTCTGCAGGTGGCTGTCTGTGCACTAGGGGAAGAGATGCCCTGTTTCAGCTTGATGGTACTTAAGACCTATGGCTGACAATATAGGGCTATTGCAAAGTTCTAATTTCCTTTGCCATGGATTTTACTGTACCTTGCAAGTGGCTAAACTGAATCTTTTTTTAATCAATAGTCACTTTATTTATTTATTTATTACATCTTTATTGGAGTATAATTGCTTTACAATGGTGTGTTAGTTTCTGCTGTATAACAAAGTGAATCAGCTATACGTATACATATATCCCCCCATATCGTCTCCCTCTTGTGTCTTCCTCCCACCCTCCTTATCCCACTAAACTGAATCTTATTTTTACAGTTGCTGATATTCCAACCATGAGAACCATGGTCAGAAGTCTTGCCTTGGGGGAGCTGCACCCTAACACTAGAGGAACTGTGCCCTAACGCTGGGGGAAAGGACCAGTTACCACCCCCAATATTAAATCAGCAGCCACCCACTGTAACAGAAATTGATTTACAGTAGTGGCCCCATCCAGATGGGAATCTCTGAGGAGTGCGCAGGGGTGGTGATTGGCTGCTGTATTTTATCAAATATACCATGAATTGAAAAGCACACTTTTTTTCTGTATTAAAAAAGAAAAAAACATGCTTTCAAACACATGTCATTGATTGTAAGCTGCAGCACCTCAATTTCACAGAAGTTAAAATGTGAATAAATGATTAGAGAATTGATGAAATATGGTAAAACATATTGGGTTTTGTCATCCACTTGCCTTAGTATATTTATCAAAGTAGCTACTTTTTAAAATTATTCATAATTGTTTAAACTTTTTGGTAATTTATTTGTGGCCCTAATGGTCCACAGTATTATGCATAAATATGGAAAACATTAATTTAAAAAAACTGGCATTTTCTGTTGGATATTGTATCATTTTACAACACTTCAGCCTCATCCTAGGATGGGTGGTTTCTGACTTTTTTCTTCTTTCTTTTACTTCTTTGGAGAGAGAGGTTTAATGTATTAGGCTAAGGCATATAATTCCTTGGGTAACAGGTAAACCCCTGTTCTCTGAATTCATAGCTAACCTCCTCCTAGCATGCCATGGGAGGCATGTGACACCATCTTTCAGATGAAATAATAGGTGCGTTAAACATTTACCAAGCAAAGTTGCTGATTTAGGGTTCTACTCAAATCCCAGTTTGAATGTGAAAGTTCCATTCTCATCAATTCCACTGACTGAACGCCACTCATTATTGGATAGCATGAGCCGTTTCTAACAGTGACAGTACTGCCTAGCAAGCAATCAGGCACTCCAAAGCAGTGGCATGGTGGCTGACGGGGCCACTAGGATCACCACTGCACATGCTAGGTTGGTTGGTCACACTTTCATAAATTCAAAGTTACTGTTTAGACCCTAAGACCCTGAACTACTAAGGGGAGCTCTAAGAAAGCCACATGTAGGGTACTTGCAAGAGGAGAACACTAACAACCATTCCCCAGTGGACATCTGCTTAAGCAGTGGAATGGCCGATGTGCCCCACTCCTGCCCCCTGTGCCCACAGGGTGGATATGAGGAAAAGCAAAGTGGGGAACAGGGTCAGCAATAGAGCAGACTACTTCCAAGGATTAAAATGAGGGTGTAAGTACTTCCCATAAGTTAGGTGGATACTGTGCAAAACTTGAGCTATGTTGCTGCTACTCTGCCCCAGAGGGCTGTTTGCCAGGCAGACGGCCTCAACAACGAGGAAGTGAGGTGTGCATACCAGGATAGGAGCCAGCTGGGGAAGGGTGCAAAAGAGGCCAGTGCAGAGTCATGAGTCCTATTCTTGGAACTGTGTTGTGGGGAGGCTTCTTCTAGGAGCCCTTGAAGAACACTGTGCATCTCCCACCCAACTTATAATTAGGCCCACCAAAGAATTAGTGACAGCCAAGAGGGGGTGACAGCAATACCAGTTAAGTTAGAGACATCTGTCCCCTTTCCCCTTCCTTCTCCCAGGTCCTCAAAATACCAGAGGAGAGAGAAATGGGAAGGGGCAAGGGTTAAAGAGTAGATCATGACCGTTTCCTTCCTCCACGATCTTCAGGTCAAGGTCTAGCAGAAGCTGAAGGAGCAGAGGAGGAAAAGGTGAGTGCCTAAAGCGAATCCAACACTCAACTTTCAAGTGGAAGAGAATGGATAGGAATTTTTATGTCCCAAAGTGCCTAGAAAGGTAAGAAATTTGCCTGTCTTCAAGGAATAAGAGTCTACACTGTCAAACTAGAGTGGTCATGCAAGGCAGGGTCTTTTCAGACACCTGATTCATCACTTATGTGACCTTAAACTCTGGTGTGATATTCCCATGGAACCCTTGAATTTCTACCAGCTCTATTAGGAGAACTCCTTCTGGGCAAACTAATTCTAATGAGTATTGATGAGCTCTGAAATTCCACATGTGTCTTGAGGGTAATCAGGGGGTAAATAGCAGCATATTTGGAGGTTAAACAGGGCATCACTAACTGGACATTGCTGCCTAAGATACGCAGAGTTATATTAAATCTATGGTACAGATGATTCTACAAATGACAAAAAAAATGGACCCCTCAGCCCCACCAGTACCCAGTCTCTGAGGGGAAGTCTGTAAAAAGATTAACTGGCATTAAGACAGGAAACGTGCTGAGGTAACTTCAGGTCAAGGTTAACAGACTGCTGGCATGGGCAGGAGAGACCCACACTGGAGCAAGTCCACTGCTTTGTTAATATGCAGGCTGAAACCCTCCAAATTAAGTTACTACCATAACCTGAAAAGAATAACTGAAACTACATAGGATTTATAATCTACAAAAGGGCCCAACTGCCAGAGAATAAAATTCACCACAAATTTAAAAACAACATCGACAATATAATCAATAAAAACTTACCTTAAATGATCATATAATGGACAACATGCTGTCAGATCTTCCCGATCTTTCTGGTAGCTCAGAATACCAATTCCACAAAATAACAGACTTTGGTCCTGTTTAACTTACTCTCAAGAGATCCCAAAGGAAACAGTGACAGGGCTTCCCTGGTGGCGCAGTGGTTGAGAGTCCGCCTGCCGATGCAGGGGACGCGGGTTCGTGCCCCGGTCCGGGAAGATCCCACATGCCGCGGAGCAGCTGGGCCCATGAGCCATGGCCGCTGAGCCTGTGCGTCCGGAGCCTGTGCTCCGCAACGGGAGAGGCCACAACAGTGAGAGGCCCGCGTATCGCACAAAAAAAAAAAAAAAAAAAAAAAGAAAAGAAACAGTGACAAAGCCCATGGGAGCCCCAGGAAATACCCCTTGTGGCTAAAAGGGAACTTCATATTTGGCTCCTCCAAGAGGGTCTGGGATGGGTCCAGGGAAGGTGTGGAAAGATTTGGACGGAAATGCATAGAGTATGACTGGGAGACAGCCACACCGATGCCCCCTGTTTGGCCCCTATATGTCTATGCCCAGACTCGACTCTCTACCTTCCTAAATTCCCTCAGCTCTCAAAGGGCAAAGCTCTGAATCAGTAGCTCAAGGGCCATCAGTGGATCATGAGAAGCTAAGTGAAATAGGAGTTCCCCTAACAATGTCAAAGAATCCAAGTTTCTGCCTGCAGGTGTGACGAGTAATCTCCAGGGAACTAGTGACCAACTGTTAAATACCTCAGACACTGAGCACTTCTTGTTAATCACCATCTTCACCCAAAAATGTCTACATGCTACGTACGTCCTGCCGTGGGCTCTGAATTCAGAGATCCCCTATGTAGCTTTTGTAGCATATCCTAGTATGAAGGGGCACTGCATATCTCTTTCTTCAATTTCTCTTTTAATAATTTCCACACAAGACAAATTTAAGGCAACACTTTGGAATGAGAGGTATTATCCAAAAAGGAATAGCTGGACTTAGACTAAAATCCTTGGACCCAGTTTCTAAATTGCAGACACAGCTTGGGGGAGGAGTGGAGCATGGAGTGCACAGGGCATGGGACAGCCCCAGACAGGACAATCGTCCGCACCCCCACAAATACTACCCGCTGCAAAGCTTTTTGAGTATTCCAACTAAGCAGTTTTAGTTAAACCATTTGCTTTACAATCTAACAAAATGTAATCGGCTGATCACCTACATTAGAATCCCCAGGACTGCTCATTAAAGCAGATTCCCTGGTCCTATGGAGACCTGTGGACCCTGGACTGTGCATTCTTAAAATAATTTTTTTTCTTATTTTGGAGTAATTTTAGATTTACAGCAAAATCGCAAAGATAGTACAGAGCATCCCTCTGTACCCCTCACCCAGTATCCCCTCATGTTAGCATCTTACATTAGGATGGCACATTTGTTATAATTAATTAACTAATATTGGTCCATTATTATTAACAGTGGATTTGGATTTCACTGGTTTTCCCACTAATGACCTTTTTGTTCCAGAATCCAATCCACATTGCACTTAATCGTCATATATCTTTAGTCTCATCTGTTCTGTGACAGTTTCTCAGTCTTTTCTTCTTTTTCATGACCTTGACAGTTTTGAGGGGTCACTATTTTGTAGACTATATCTCAATTTGGATGTCTTTGGTAATTTTCTCATAATTCCATTGGGGTTATTGCTTTGGGGGGAAAATATCACAGAGGTGAAGTCCCTTCTCATAACATGCTATACATGACTTATCACTGGTTATGCTAACTTTGATCACCCTGTCAAGGTAGTGGTTTGCCAGCTTTCTCCACTGGCAAAGTAAGTGGAGAAGTAAGGTATTTCCCTCCACTTTCCGTACTCTAATCTTTGGAAGCAGATCATTAAGACCAAGCAACCCTCAAGAGAGGCAGAGAATTAAGCTCTGCCTCCTGGAGAGGGGGGTATTTACATACACAGTTTGGAATTCTTGTGTACTGTAGATTTGTCTCTCTCACCTATTTATTCATTTATTTATATCATTATGGACTCAAGCATTTATTATACGCTTTAGGTTATAATCCAATACTACATCACTTATTTTGTTATTCAAATAGTTCTGCCTTTGGCCGTTGAGAACTCCTTCAGATTGGCTCCTGTGCCTCTTGGACATGCTCTCATTTGCTCTTTGAGTACTTCCTTACTTTCTGTTACTACAGTACACTTCAGCTCATCTTGTATTCTCCCTGCTCCAGCCCTCGAATCAGCCATTTCCCCCAAAGAGTCCTGATTTCTTTTGCTGTGGTATAGTATGAGAGACCCAGATCTGGGCATTGAGGGGGACTGTGCAGTTTCGAGAAGCAACCAAGCCGATTCTTAATGCACTCTTCAAGTTTGAGGACAGCCATTTTGGAAAGTCAAGCACAAATAAACTAGAAATAATTTGTCAAGAAAAGTTCTGAAATAGTTGTTTTAAAGAATTACTACTATTTGGTTCATGTTAGTTCAAGATTAAAACTTCCAAAATGCAAAGTACCCTGGGGGACCTGTAGAGAGGAAAAGAGAGAAAACAATGGTAGAGATCGAATAATGATTCTGAAATAAAGTGATTATAATTCAGCACCTAAAAATTAGAATAAAATATATTTATCAAAGGCGTTCTCTGTGCCAGGCACTAAGCTAAGCGCACAGCTCCAAACATAATGCTGAGGGTGTAATTTCTCCTTTTTTAAAGGTACAGAAATTGAGGCCTAGAAAGGTGAAATGTTTGCACAAAGCAATACAGTCAGTAGGTGGCAGAGCTGAGACACCAAATCAGGTCCATGTAATCTTCCAAGCAGAGGATTTGTGCAGGGCATTCTGTTAAGTACTGCTTATGTGAGTATACAGGCTGTTTCTCCCAGATCTCAAATGCCAGGAGGGAGGGTCAGCTTATTCACTGTTGTATGTCCTGTGTCTGTTATACAGTAGGCACTCAGCAGATAACATCCGAATAAATCTGACCAAATTTCTACATTGGTGAAGAGGAGGACCATGAGGTATAACACATTTTCTTCTATTGTATCTTATAATTAGACTTATGTTCCAAATTAGGTAAGAAATTACCAAAAAAGAATTTTTACTGAAAGCATACTTCTAACTTCACACAGTTCAGATTTGGGGATGATGAAAATTAAGTATGAGTAAAACTGTCCTGAGTGATAAATTTTAGTAAACAAAAAGATAGTATGTACTCTAAGACTAGAAAGCAAATGTCAAAAGTCATAATTTTCTTCACTGCCTGGATTAATCAAGTGAACTTCAAAGACGATACTATGTTATTCAAATGCTTCTTAACACAGAGTAGATCCTTCTTAACAAATAACAAACAATATTCTGAAATAGATCAAGGATCAGAATACCATTTCTGTTACACTTACTAGACCAAAATCCCCTGATTACACCTTTTTGTAAATGGTATGGTTTCAATGGCATAAGCAAACTCAGATGACAGGCCGTAAACCATAAAGAAGGAAAGAAACCTAACACCAACATAATAAAAAATACGTTTTAAATTAAGTCCACATCTATCAGCTAACTTGTGAACAAGTTTCCGATCACTACTTCTATGAATTAAATGTACTTCATAACATGCCAATCCATTCGTTCATTCCTTCATCAAATATTTATTTAATTCCCATTATGTGCTAGCACTGTCTCAGATGCTAAAGACCACAGCTATGAACAAAACAGACGAGAAACACTGCTGTCACAGAGCTAACAGTTCTGGGGGGGAGCACCAATAAACAAATACAACAAATAGATGTCAAATGGTGGTAAGTGCTGAGAAGAAAAATAATTCCCAGAAGGGGCAAGAGGTTGCAATTTAAAGTAGGATACTTCCTCACTGAGAAAGTGAACGGGGAGTGATGAGGGAGCTCAGAAACATCCATGTGGAATAGGAAAGAGCAAGTGCCAAAGCCCTGAGGCAGGACATGTGCTATGTGTGTGTAAGGAGCCACAAGGAATCCACAGAAAAGTGATTAAGGGGTGATGTGTCATAGGAGATGAGATAAAGAAGTACCTGCAGCCATAGTGGAGGTGTGGAGGGGAAAGGGATGAGGACTGATCGTTTAGTGCCTTGTGGGTGATTCTGAGCACTTGGATGTGTACTGAGGAAGACAGGAAGCCTTTACAGAGAAGACACTTTAAAGGATCACTCTAGCCTGCTCTTTTGAGAATGACCTATGAGGAGGGGGCCAAGAAATCATACGAGTGACAGAGTGATGGTGGCTTGGATGTAAAGTGGTAACAAGTAGAGAGGCTGAGAGGTGGCTCTATTCTGAATATACTTTCATGTTAGAACCAACACTGTTGGCAGATGGAGTGAGGATATGAAAAAGGGAGAAGAGCGGCTGGGCCCGTGAGCCATGGCCGCTGAGCCTGCGCGTCCGGAGCCTGTGCTCCGCAACGGGAGAGGCCACAACAGTGACAGGCCCGCGTACCGCAAAAAAAAAAAAAAGGGAAGGAGATTTCACAGAAGAGAATATATAAATGGAAAATAAGAAAGGCTCCTCAGAGAAACAGCCAATTCCAAGACTGGGGTAGAGAAAGTACAAGATTATCCTGGACACCTTGTTGGGCCAAAAAGTAAAAAAGTGCTAGAAAAACTGATAGGGACATGTCAAAGAGACAGAGAAGCCAGTTTGAAGAAACTTCCATTAACCAAATTTGAGACATTTTGATCAATTTACCCTGAAGATATACTTCCAATAATGCAAACCTTGGCAACAAGGTTTGGGGCTTAGCAAAGAGATGGATGGATGCGTTACTACTGCATACTGAGATCAGAAAGGCTGTGGCAGAAGCAGATTTGGAGGGAAGGGACACAAATTTGTCTACGTAGAAATGTATCCAATTCCAAGAGGAGATGTTGAGTAGGCAGTTAGTCACCCAGGTCTGCAGTTCAAGGTAACCCTCCAGGATATAAATTTGGGAGTTATTAGCATTTCAAGCCACAAACTAGGAAAGCTCACCAGGGGAGTGAGTACAGACAGAGCAGAGTTTCAAGAAATGAGCTGATTGCTGAAGGGAGATGTAGGGTGAAGAGAGTTTTTTTTCCTAAGAGGTGTGTAGGCTAATGAGAATGATTCTACAGAGAGGAAGAGGTGATGCTGGAGAGGGCGGAGAATTGCTTGAGCAATTGCTGAAAGAGTTTCTTCTTCTATTTGCTTCGAAGATTGCTGAAATGCAGCATCCTGTCTCTGAGGGCAGGAAAGGATACAGAGAAGCACTGATACGCATAAGGGCCAGAGAGGGAAGCAATAAAAACATCATCATTCACCTTGAAAGCAATAAAAGAGGTCGGTAAGGTAGTAAGGTATACGATTAACACATAAAAATCAATAGCCTACAAAACATATACCTGACAATGGATTTGTATCTAGAATATACAGAAAACTCTCAAAACTCAAAAATACAAGAAAACAATCCAATTAGAAAATAACCAAAAGACAGGAAAGGGGGCTTCCCCGGTGGCGCAGTGGTTGAGAGTCCGCCTGCCGACGCAGGGGACACGGGTTTGTGCCCCGGTCCAGGAAGATCCCACATGCCGCAGAGCGGCTGGGCCCGTGAGCCATGGCTGCTGAGCCTGCGCGTCCAGAGCCTGTGCTCCGCAACGGGAGAGGCCACAACAGTGAGAGGCCCGCGTACAGCAAAAAAAAAAAAAAAAAAAAAGGGAAAGGAGATTTCACAGAAGAGAATATATAAATGGAAAATAAGCATATGAAAAGATGTTCAACATTACTGGCCATTAAGGAAATGGAAATTAAAACCACAATGTGGTATCACTACACGTCTATCAGAATGACTACAAAAGGAAACACAGTAACAGCACCAAGTGCTGGCAAGTATGAAGAGAAACTGGATCACTCAAACACTGCTGGTGGGAATTTAAAACAGTAATTTATACAATGACAACTTAGTCTGTCAGTATCCTAAAGAACTATACATATACTTAGCATACAACAATTATACCCCAGAGAAATAAAAACTTATGTTCACACAAAAACCTGTACACAAATATTCATAGCAGCTTTATGTAAAATAGCCCCAAACTGGAAACCCAGATGTCCCTCAACGAGTGAATGGTTCAACAAACTGTGATACATCCATACCATGGATAATAAAAAATAATGAACTATTGATATACACACAACTTAAGTGAACTCAAGAGCATTATGTTGAGTGTAAACAGGCAATATTAAAAGGTTCCATATATATGATTCCATTTATATAACATTCTTGCAATGACAGAATTACAGAGGTGGGGAACAGATTAGTGATTACCACAGGTTAGGGATGGTGGTGGTGTGGGGGGGTGCGACTATTAAGGGAGATTTTGTACAAATGAAAGAATTCTGCATCTTAACTGTAGTGGTGGTTACAGGAGTCTACACAAGTGATAAAATGGCACAGAACTATACACACGGATTGTACCAATGTCAGTTTCCTGGTTTTGATACTGTACTACAATTATGTAAGATGTAATGACTGAGGGAAACTGGGTAGAGGCTACATGGAACCTCTCTGTATTATCTTTGCAATTTTCTGAGAATCTATAATTATCTCAAAAGTTTTTAAAAATCTAATGCATCCTTGTAAGTATAACTTGGACCACAGGATTTCTCAGAACTCAAGTCAAAATAAATATATGGTTTATTAATTTTAAAAAATCAATAACCTAGTACATGAGTGTTCATAGCAGCTTCATTTGTAATAACCCCACACAGGAAACAACCCAAATGTCCATATACATATAATGATATACTACTCAGCAATAAAAATGAATAACTATTGATATGTGCACTATGGACATCTGAACATAATCATGCAGAGTAAAAGAAGTCAGACAAAACAGTGCATAATGTATGATTTCACTTACAGAAAACTCTAGAAAATATAAACTAATCTACAGTGACAGAAGTCAGATGAATCATTGCCTTGGGGTGCTCTTGATCATGGGGAGAGGTGGGAAGGAGGAATTACAATGGGGCAAGAAGGACCTTTTGGGAATGATGAATCTGTTCACTATCTTGACTGTGGTAATGGTTTCATAGGTGTATGCATATGTTAAAACTTACCAAGTTGTATACTTTATATATGTGTGGTTAATTGTATGTCAATTATAACTCAATAAGGTTTAAAAAAATCAGTAGCTTACACATTCACAAATAATAACCAATTAGAATATATCATGGAAAAGAACCCATGTACAGTAGCAACAAAGAAATAGTTAGGAACCAACCTAAGAACTGTGCAAAACTTATATGATGAAAACAATAAAACATTCCTGAAAGAGAGAAATACTGATTTCAACAAATAGAAAGAAATCTCTTCTTGTAGAGGGTGATTTAATACCTTAAAGATGTTAGTTCTCCCTAAATTAATTTACAAACTGAAAGAAATCCCAATAAAAATACTGACAAATGATTTTTTTCTGTGCTAGAAAAATTAATACTAAAATTTATATGGAAAAATAGGCATGTAACAATAGCTCACAAAACACTGAAAAAGAAGAGCTTATAAGGAGAACTAGTTCTAATTTATACTAAGTATACTAAAAATCTTCTATAAATAAAACAGTGTGTCACTGGCATTTGAGCAGAAGGATGGACCAATGGAAAAGAATATAAAATCCTGAAATTGACTAGGCACATACTGAAATTAGGTATATGATAAGGGTAATTAAATCACTGGGGCAAAGAAGGATTTCATAATAAATTGTGTTTGGACAACTGGATAGCTATGTGAAAACAAATCAGATCCATAACTCACACCACACCCAAGAATAAACTGTAAGTGAATCAGAGATCTAAATGTAAAAACTCAAATATGTTAGAAGAGATTGGGTGAATTCCTCTATAACCAGGGCATAAGAGGATGGTTTTCTACTATGATTAAAAATCTGGATTTAATAAAATATTTCTTTAATTTATGGCTACAATGAAAATGAAAAAAAAACTGCATGATAAAAATCCATAAGCAAAGTCAAAATATAAATGACAACTGTAAGCAAATATTTGAAATATATCACCAATAAAAGCTATAGTATCTCTAATATACTTATTAAAAATTCAGGGAAAAAAGACCATAAATCTGATACAAAAATGGGCAAAAGGCAAAGACAATTCACAAGACAGATATAAAAATGGCCCATAAACACATGGCAAAATACACAACTTCACTCATAAGAGAAATGTAAATTGAAACACCACCAAGATACCACGTCACACCCAAAAGATTGAAAAGAATGTCAACGCTTTTAAAATACACTCTGCTGGTCAGACTGTGAGGAAATAGGCACTCTCAAATATCTGGTGGGAATGTAAAATAGTACAAGCTTTACAGAGGGTACTCTGGCAATATCTAACAAAAGTACATATGCATCAATCCTTGACGAGCAATCCACTTCTAAGAATTTACCCTGAAGATACACTTCCAATAATGCAAAATTATTTACTACAGCATTATCTGTAATTGCAAAAATACTGGAAACTACTTAATGCCTAAATACAGTAGACTGGTTGAATAAACTGTGACACATCCTTACTAGGAAGTACTATACAGATTTTTAAAAATAGGATAATCTCTGTGAATACATAAGGAGTGACTTCCAGAATGGATAGATGGATGGATGAATATAAATGTTTTCCCCCTCCCTATTACGATATGGGTATTAAAATTCTGAAACCACTGTATGTGTGTTGTAGAACTGGGCAAATGAGTTAATATATTGATGTTACTGAAAGTCAGGGAAGAATATCTACAAAGAATATCTACATCGCACCTACCAATACAGAATGGGGAAAACAAAGAAGAACCCTGAGGGGTATTGGAATCGGAGATCAGCAGGATGAATATGCAAGTCCATACACCACACACATGCACATACACACATTTATGTGCATACATGTGTGTAATTATTTTCCTACCTCTGTTGCTGGAAGGCCCAGAAGCAATGATACTCTGATAGCAATGAGAACACTCTAGCTCCCAGATCTTGGTTTCTAAATATTATTCCTAACTATAAGTAAGAAAGGCTCCTCAGAGAAACAGCCAATTCCAAGACTGGGGCAGAGAAAGTACAAGATTATCCTGGACACCTTGTTGGGCCAAAAAGTAAAAAAGTGCCAGAAAAACTGATAGGGACATGTCAAAGAGACAGAGAAGCCAGTTTGAAGAAACTTCCATTAACCAAATTTGAGACATTTTGATCAAAACACTGACAGTTGGGCTTCCCTGGTGGCGCAGTGGTTGAGAGTCCGCCTGCCGATGCAGGGGACACGGGTTTGTGCCCCGGTCCGGGAAGATCCCACATGCCGCGGAGCGGCTGGGCCCGTGAGCCATGGCCGCTGAGCCTGCGCGTCCGGAGCCTGTGCTCCGCAACGGGAGAGGCCACAGCAGTGAGAGGCCCGCATACCGGAAAAAAAAAACAAAAAACAAAAAACACTGACAGCAATGAATTATAACTCACTGAATAAAATGATCTATGAAAGATAGATAAAGGGAAAGTTCCTGCCCATAGTGGAATGCCAACTAACAAACGTACACAGAATGATTGAGTCAGAAATTCACCATTTAGCGTTATATTAAACTAGAATTTAATTGATTCAGTCAAGAACTATCAACAGCAGACATTAAAACTAGACGGTAAGGTTGGAACTCATTTGAAAATACAAAATAAGGGAAACAACACATCAAAAAGCTGTGGACTGATTGCACTCAAGATCAACTCTAGGAACGAGTGGAAGGAGAAATTCTACTGAAAAGGAAAAATAAAGTTGATTTCTACTTGTATCTCACAAATCTTAGGACTTTTAATAAACCCGTTATACATATTGCTATGATAATCTGAACTTAAACTTAGCTGAGAGGGGAAATGTATGTGAGAGCAAAATGCCGTGTAAGGTGGGCAGAAATCATGTCTGACTAATGTGTACGATCCACAGCCAGTGTATATTTACAAAGTTTATTTAAGTCCTGACATATTCCATAGTTCAATCTCAAAGTATTATACTTCATGTAGTACTAAGAATGCTGTTCGATGATTGTAAAAATACTAGTACCTGGAGAAAAGCCTAATGACATTTAAATATGCTTGTTTTTAATAATGTTCTGGATTCAGAAGGGAAATTCAGGCTCAAAATTCTATATGCAATAAAAAGATTACACACTAAAAAAACCCCACAAAAACTAGTAGGTAGAAGTTTGGTGGAGAACAGAATATTTACACAGTCTCAAAGTATCTTCCCACTAAAGTTCTTACCATTCCTTTAAAGGAGAATGATAAAGCAGGATGAAAAGCCATTAGCTTTATGAAAACCACAGTAGAATATCTAAAATTTGTATTTTTTGGAAAATCACAATATCAAAAACTAAGTTCCATTTAAGTACATGAACTAGTTTTTTATTAAAACCTGCATGCTACAAAGCACCATTTATACGATAATCCTATTGTTCTTATTAAAAATTTATACTAAAAATAGGCTAGAATGATAAATACCAAAAGTATAAAACTGATGGTGCTAAGAATTCAAGTGATTTTATTCATTTTATGTTTTACTACATTTTCAATTTCTCTACAATGAACATATATTAAGAAGAAGAAAAAATGTGTAAAAAAAACCCTGCAAGAAGTAAGCAGATACAGAAGAAAAAAGCTGGAAAGAAATTAAAAAGCCAACAGTGCTTTGTGATTGCATAATGGCATCATGGGTGATGTATTCTTTTCCCTGTTTTTAACTGTGGGACTTAAGATTTAAAAGCCATGATGCTCACAACTTATCACTTTATAAACTGATTTTACCTTTGCTGTGCACACTGGAATCTAGCAATGCTGCCTCTCTGATAATCTCTCCTTGAACTCCTTCCTCTTACGCCCTGGATCCTTCTCTACCTAACAAGAGAACAAATCCTCTTTCTTTAAAACTTCTGCATCCACTGCTCCTGAGATTATTTGATGTCCCTTTATCACAGCTAACATCATTTGTTTCGCATGTAGTGTTATTTTCATGGTTAGCGTACAGGAATGGATCTTTATATAATGGCAACCACTGGTAATGTCATTTCCTACCATAAAGCAGTTCCAGAGAATGTATACCACTGCCTTGTGCTTTCTCATCCCTGTTCTCCTTGCATAGCAATTGGTCTAGAGTAAGGAGAGGTGAAGAGGTATCTTGTCGGAGTGGGTAGGGGAGTTCTGATATGTCTCTTCTTTTGTAGAAGTAAAACGTTTTATTATTTTTTATAACATCTTTATTGGAGTATACTTGCTTTACAGTGGTGTGTTAGTTTCTGCTTTATAACAAAGTGAATCAGCTATAGGTATACACATATCTATCCCCATATCTCCTCCCTCTTGTGCCTCCCTCCCACCCCTCTAGGTGGTCACAAAGCAGTGAGCTGATCCCCCTGTGCTATGTGGCTGCTTCCCACTAGCTATCTATTTTACATTTGGTAGTGTATATATGTCAGTGCCACTCTCACTTTGTCCCAGCTTACCCTTTCCCCTCCCTGAGTCCTCAAGTCCATTCTCTACATCTGCATCTTTATTCCTGTCCTGCTCCTAGGTTCTTCAGAACCAATTTTTTTAGATTCCATATATATGTGTTAGCATACGGTATTTGCTTTTCTCTCTCTGACTTACTTCACTCTGTACGACAGACTCTAGGTCCATCCACCTCACTACAAATAACTCAATTTTGTTTCTTTTCATGGCTGAGTAATATTCCATTGTATATATGTGCCACATCTTCTTTATCCATTCATCTGTCGATGGACACTTAGGTTGCTTCCATGTCCTGGCTATTGTAAACAGAGCTGCAATGAACATTGTGGTACATGACTCTTTTTGAGTTATGGTTTTCTCAGGGTATATGCCCAGTAATGGGGTGGCTGGGTCATAGGGTAGTTCTATTTTTAGTTTTTAAGGAAGCTCCATACTGTTCTCCATAGTGGCTGTATCAATTTACATATCCACCAACAGTGCAAGAGGGTTCCCTTTTCTCCACACCCTCTCCAGCATGAATTTTTTGTAGATTTTTTGATGATGGCCATTCTGACTGGTGTGAGGTGATACCTCATCGTAGTTTTGGTTTGCATTTCTCTAATGATTAGTGATGTTGAACATTCTTTCATGTGTTTGTTGGCAATCTGTATATCTCCTTTGGAGAAATGTGTATTTAGGTCTTCTGCCCCTTTTTGGATTGGGTTGTTTGTTGTTTTAATATTGAGCTGCATGAGCTGCTTGTAAATTTCGGAGATTAATCCTTTGTCAGTTGCTTCCTTTGCAAATATTTTCTCCCATTCTGAGGGTAATCTTTTGGTCTTGTTTATGGTTTCCTTTGTTGTGCAAAAGCTTTGAAGTTTCATTAGGTCCCATTTGTTTATTTTTGTTTTTATTTCCATTTCTCTAGGAGGTGAGTCAAAAAGGATCTTGCTGTGATTTATGTCATAGAGTGTTCTGCCTATGTTTTCCTCTAAGAGTTTTATGGTGTCTGGCCTTACATTTAGGTCTTTAATCCATTTAGAGTTTATTTTCGTGTATCGTGTTAGGGAGTGTTCCAGTTTCATTCTTCTACCTGTAGCTGTCCAGTTTTCCCAGCACCACTTATTGAAGAGACTGTCTTTTCTCCATTGTATATCCTTGCCTCCTTCATCATAGGTTAGGTGACCATATGTGCGTGGGTTTATCTCTGGGCTTTCTGTCCTGTTCCATTGATCTATAATTCTGTTTTTGTGCCAGTACCATACTGTCTTGATTACTGTAGCTTTGTAGTATAGTGTGAAGTCCAGGAGCCTGATTCCTCCAGCTCCATTTTTCTTTCTCAAGATTGCTTTGGGTATTTGGGGTCTTTTGTGTTTCCATACAAATTGTGAGTTTTTTTGTTCTAGTTCTGTGAAAAATGCCATTGGTAGTTTGATAGGGATTGCACTGAATCTGTAGATTGCTTTGGGTAGTATAGTCATTTTCACAATACTGATTTTTCCAATCCAAGAACATGGTATGTCTCTCCATCTGTTTGTATCATTTTTAATTTCTTTCATTAGCATCTTATAGTTTTCTGCATACAGGTCTTTTATTCAACATAGTTTTGTAAGTTTTAGCCACAGCAATCAGAGAAGAAAAAGAAATAAAAGAAATCCAAATCGGAAAAGAAGTAGTAAAGGTGTCACTGTTTGCAGATGACATGATACTATACATAGAGAATCCTAAAGAGGCTACCAGAAAACTACTAGAGCTAATCAATGAATGTAGTAAAGTAGCAGGATACAAAATTAATGCACAGAAATCTCTTGCATTCCTATACACTAATGATGAACAATCTGAAAGAGAAATTAAGGACACACTCCCATTTACCATTGCAACAGAAAGAATAAAATACCTAGGAATAAACCTACCTAATGAGTAAAACATTTTAAAACAGCATCACTATCTGTTAGCTTCCTCTGCACTTTCTCCCAGATGAAGCACGGTATGGTCATAATGGTATCTATAACTTTCCCGAACAAAGCCTTGTGTAAATCATGCTTCCCCCTTGCTCAGATGATCGATCTCAACTCAGCAGGGTCCTATGGCAATGGAGCCCTCAAAGACAGACCAGCACACAGGGAAGTGAAACTAGACCTCCGACCCGCAGAGTCGGGTGGCTTAGTTAGAGGCCCCGTTCAGAGTTAGTTCTTAGGGAGGGTAGTTTTTAAATGACAGCAGTGCACACAATTTGGGAATGCAGGTTTCAAATATACATCACAAAGGTAGGCAAATCTGTGAACATTTAAAAAAGACTGCCGATATACTTACAGTTTTTTCGTTATTTTCAAAAGCTTCTCTTGCTTCTTCAAATGTGCAGACTTCTTCTTTGCATTCACGTTCAATATTGCCCTGCCTTATCTCTTCAAAAAGTCCATTAGCTCTTGGGTAGCGTTTTAATACTGAATTGGCTTTTTCTCCTGTGAGGAAAACTAAAAAGAGATATAATAATAAGCATAAAACTGTAATTTAAAAAAATGTGGAAAGTTAATAAACAAGATGAAATCTGCTGGATACTCTTTAGAAAACATAGCCAACACCCTAAACCTCTTTCTCTAGGTCAGCAAAGTGACATTCAGCTCTCAACCACCAATCTGCTGTCTTCCTCATCATGTGAATGTGTCCTTTCAGTAGCAGTTGCCCTGGGCAGGGACAACAACATGATTAACGATGTTATATCCAGACTTTAGCACATTTCTGCCAACCATGGGTGTTTAAATATAGCAATAATGATACCAGTACTTGTGCTCATTACTGTAAGAGGAAGCCCCCAGGCGTTCTGCTGTTGGACAGCAGCAATGAGGTCAAAATCCAGTCTATGGACTATCAGTCTTTGTCCCCCTAACTAAAAAATAATAAAATTCCAATCAACCTAATAGAAACCCAGAGAACACTTACGAAAGGAAGTACGAAAGGAAGAGTTGACAAAATAATATCAAGAAATTAAGACAAATTTGGCCATAATTCATTCCAAGAGATATTAGTAATAATTTTGTTCTAAATGCACCTAAATATATTTTGACACTTTAATATATTTAACCCCATTTCAGTGTCCTTCAGAAAAAGAAAATTGTTCTGCATGACTTATAGGGGCATTTCATATAAACATTCAAAATGCACATTTATGATACCCAGTAAAATAAGGCAATGGTTATATGCATACTCATGGGGAATTATTTTTTTTTACGTACAGATTCATTTTAAACTATACTTCAATTACATTTTTCTAAAACTGTCCTGCTTGTTTGGAGAGATAAATAGAATGCTACCAGAATTTAATCTTTGCTAATGCAAAGAAATTACAAAATTCCCTAATCTTAAAGACCTCTGACATGAGAGAAGGCACATTACAGATCCTTCAAGATGTATTTTTTAAAAAAAAAAAGTGTACATTTTGCAAAAAACATTTTGAAGTAAAATGAAAACCGGTAAATGCTCTTTTAAAAATGGCCACAATAGCAATGAATTTAAGGTTTACCTCATTTTAGAAATGTGTATTTCACGTCACAGAAGATACGGATTCATTACTTAGGATTCTTTAAAGTATCCAAATTGATACCAATTAGATGGCTACATTGAAAACTACAGTAGGCCTTCCATAAGTGTTTCCTTCCTTCTGTACTTCAGAAGGGTAACCATCGATAAAAATTAATCACACAGTCATAAAATATCATTAGAAGAAATCTTAAAAAATAAAAAAATAAAAGGATGCTATTGAGTGCGAGAGTAATAGTAGAATATTCTATCAGTGCTTTTCACAGTTTAGCAGCATCAGAAGCCCATGCTGGACTTATCACACATATTGCTGGGCCGACCTCCCAGAGTCTCTGATTCCATAGGTCTCGGGTAGGGCCAAGAAGCTGCATTTCTAGTAAGATCCCAGGTAACACTGGTGCTGCTGGTCCCACTCCCACAGTTTGAAACCACTACTCAAATGGGAGCTCCTTAGAAAACTAGTTCTGAGGAAGGTGTTTATGGAATGCTGGGATTAACAAATTTAAAAAAGATCTTTTACTGCATGACTTTTCAGGACCCTTAATATGCACTTAATATATATTTTAAATCTCCAGAAAACGAACATGACACAGGCATGTGTCATATTTATTTGACTGTGGAGCCCTTTTTCAAGGAACATTTCACTGAATTAACAACTTCCTAGCCATTGGTTTTATTTATGCCATGACA